>NW_006159428.1:5761673-5815754 GCF_000334495.1 Tupaia belangeri chinensis
GTCCCCGCCCCCCCCCCCCCGCCCCAGGAGGTGATTTCTCGCTTTCTGTCTCTCTGTTTCTGTCTCTCCAGTAAGCACACATGCCCTATAGCAAAAACCTCAATTTTTTTTTTTAATGTAAAGGTTTTTGACAAATGACATTTGTTCTATTTTTTAAAAGTTTTCCCTCCTTTTTTGATTGGGGTGTTAGGGGATGATGGTTACCCATGTTTATGTTATGGACTGACTAGCTTTTCAAGAAGCAATTCAACTTTAAAAACCTTTTATAGTACCAAAAATAGTACAGTGCAGTCAATAAATACTTTCTGAATAGATGAAAGCATGAGTGATGCATTTATATTACACACAGGAGTTTCAGGGAGGATGCAGAGGCTATCCCCACTGCCTTCTTAAACCTTAGTAGGCTTTAACCACGTGTTTCCCAGTCACTTCTCTTAGTGCTTTATGGCTGACATTTCAACTCCTCTCATACCACTTATTTCTGGTGTCAAGGGAACTTTGTCTTCGTAGCTACTTGTACTCTACGTAGTATGTGCAGGAAGACCAAGGACCGTGCACATTTACACTCACGTTTGTTTAAACAAACGGCTCTAAATTGACTCATGCTAAAAACACAATAAAGACTCAATAACTAAGCTGGCACATAAATTGTCAGATGAAGAGAAGAGAAAATTCAGCAGAAATCCAAATGCATACAGAATTATTAGTATGTAAGAGCAACGAAGACACAATAATAAAGTCGAATCCATATGTCCAGTATAAGTCCCAGATGCAAGATTTAACAATAAAAAAAGTATAAAGTTCCAGAAGATAACTTAAAAGAATGTTTTATATTCTGAGTTGGGAAAGCATTATTAATTATGTCAAGATTACAGATGCTATAAATGACTATAAAAAAGACAATTCAAATACATTCAAAAGAAAATCAACTTTAAAAGAAAATTCCATCATAAAGAAAAAAAGAAAAACATTTGTAAGTCATATCACAAAGGCACACAGACACACACAGTTTTACCAAGTGAACACAACAGACCAGCAATCTAAATTTTAAATGAGCAACAGACATGACTATATCATTGACAGAAAAACTAATCAAATGGCTCATAAACGTACCAAAAAATATGCTCAGACTCACTTTATTTTAAAGAGGTTTTTGCCACAGGACACCTGTGCTCACCAGAGAGAGAGAGACAGACAGACAGACAGACAGAGACAGTGAGAGGGAAAGTGAGAAATCACCCCTCAGGAGGATGGCCACACCACAATCCTTTCTCCTCCATTCTGCTCCTGGGATCTTAGGCATGCATGCACATGTACCCAGAGTTGTTTTCAAGCCACTGAGGACGGGACTCAGACTGCGGTTGGCCATGTGGGAGTCCAGTTATGTAATTACTACACTATGTGCTGGCCCCCAGACTCATTTTTAATAGGAAAAATGCAAAACTCACTGGATATACTAAATACTATATATTTCAACTATCAGACTGGTAAAGGTTCTAGAAGCTTGGTAGCACAATGTGTTACTGAGGCTGTAGGGAAGCAGAACATCACATATACAAGGGTACTTCAAAAAGTTTGTGGGAAAATGGAACTAAAGTTAAGTTTACTTTTGTGCAAAAAACTTTTAAATCTAAAATATGCATTTCATAATATGCATTTTCCTTGATTTTTTTTTTCTTTTTGGCTAGAGGGTGTATGTGCTTATCAGAGAGATTCAGATAGAAGATGGGAAAGCACCCCTTCCCCATGAGGAAAGGTCATGTCAGAATCCTTTATCCTCCATCTATCTCTCTTTTGGGGATTTTAGGCACACAGGCATACCTGGTGTGTTTCTCAAATTGCTGAGTCCGACTCTTAAACCACATGTTCATGTGGGATCCAGCTTAACCACCAGGCCACAGAGCCAGCTCACCCTTGACCTTTTTGAAGACCTTTTATAATATTGTCAGGAATGTAAACTGATATTATTGAGGGTAATCTGGCGATATTTATCAAAATTCTAAGTACACACATTATTTAATTTGGCAACTCCATTCGTAGGAATTTATCCAACAAATATGGTAGTACACATTAAAATGAAAGTAGTACATATAAAGTTTTTATACAACAGGATTATTTACAATAGAAAAATAACATAATCTCTTCTTGCACATACTACAGAGTATGTGCAATAAGTAATATCATTAGAAATTGTTAAATAATTACAAAACCCTAGATATACCAATACAAAAGTATCTTCAGATATGCTGTTAAGAGAAAAATGATACTTGCAGAACAGCATATGGGGATGCTAGAGGACTAAATTATACAGGGTTATCAGAAAAGTCATGATGGATTTTTGCATAGAAAAACAGAAGAATATGTCATGACTTTTCTGATGACCCAAAATATATTTGAATTTGCTTGTACAGCTGTCCCTCCATATCCATGGGAGACTGTTTCCAGGACACTCTATCCCAACCCATGGATACCAAACCCAAGGATGCTCAAGGCTCTGACTTGAAATCAGGGGCTGGATGGCGATCCAGCAGAGGGACGCAACACTCTGTGGCTGACCCACATAGAGGCTTTAGGTTTGCATCCAGAGACCTCCTTGAGCATGCGGGGCATGTGTGCATTCATGACTCAAGACTGGTTGAGGTTGGGAGTTGGGTCACGATGTCTGGGCCCACTGGGGGTGCTGTCTGACTGTCTGTCTTTCTCTCTGTGTGTCTGTCCTGCTCATGGAAGAAATGAATCAACTTTAAAACTTTTTAAATGAATGATATCGAAGGTTTAAAAAGTAATAAAATACTTCTACTTCGGCAGTATGGAGGATTAGATGCTTTGAATGGCTCTCCCTATGAAACACTACTATTGATATTTCTCATAAATGTAAACTTAACGCATATCCTATTCCACCACTAGGTATGTGCCCAGGCACTCTTAAACACGTGTACCAGTAGACACATTCAAAAATGTTCAGAGTAATATTGTTTGTAATAATAAAAACCTAAAATTATCCCAAATCTGGACCTATACAAGAATGAATGACTCTTTCAAGAATATTTACTTAATGTATAAGATACTATATATGAAGCAAGTCAGACTATAAAAGACAGACTTTGTATGTCCCCACTTGGTATGTACCAATTATCTGCACTCTATGGCAGAAACTGAAAGTTTGGAAGGTACAGTAACAGGAGGGCAACTGTAGATACTAGAGAGAGTAAGGATAAAGGTAATACAGGGGTGGGTAATAGAGGGAGGGGAACAGGAAAAAAAGAAAAAAGAAAGTACACTTAATTGACAAAAAGATGAAAAGCTATTTGCTGATGGTGGGATGTGTATAGTAACATCTTTGTCTTGACTGATATGCATGGTAATCATGCTGGAAAAAGAAGTGTTATACACTGTAAAGACATATGTGATTAAATATAAAAAAATTAAAATGGGACCAACAGTTGGTGTAATGGTTACATCACTAGACTTCCACATAGTCGACTGCAGATCTAGTCCCAGATCTGGTGACTTAAAACTCACGCTGGGCACATGTGCCCAAGATCCTGAGAGGAAAATGGAGAAGAAGGGAGTGTGGTAGGGCCATCCCTCTGGTGGGTGAGTTCTCATTTTCTGTCTCTGTCTCTCTGGCAAGCACACACACCCTTTAGCAAAAATCTCTCTCTTAAAAACACTGTATTTGATTCCTTGGACAACCCTAAAAAGCCAGGCATGCGGCATCCACCTGTACTCCCAGCCCTGACTGTATTCCCATCTACTCAGAAGGGTAAGCTAGGAAGACCAAAACTTAGTAAAACCTTGTCATAACACACACACACACACACACACACACACACACACACACACACACAAAACTAAACAAACCCTGCTAAGAACTGATACGTAACTGACAAACTATATAATGAATCTATCTAGCCACGGTGCCACAAGCTGTGGAGTGTTGCTGTGTGAGGCTGGGGGCCACATGGGAGGCCCAGAATCAAATACTGGGCCAACCTGAGCAACAATACGTAACTGTGATCCTAGCCAAGAGAGAGGCTGGGACAGACAATGGCAATGGTGACATCTGTCAAAGATACCTCTCTCTTTCTCTCTCACAAAACAAAACCTCAACAACTATAAGGGGAAAAGGGTAGGGCAACAACGTACAACATCCACATGTACTGTTATGTGGCTGGGGAGGGTGCGGTAGGCACAGGGATATGAAAGAGGAGGAAAGAATTTTACAAAGGTGAAAGTAACCATATTGGTCATGTTCTAGTTCTTTAGCTAGATGGTGGGTACACAAGTATTTATTTTAATTATTACACTCTATAACTTATATAAGTGATAAATACATTATGCATGGAGTATTGCCTGTTTTTTTCCTGTAAAAAATAACAGCAATTTAATATTTCTTGATAAACCTGGGGCCAGCAGGTGGCATAGTGGTTAAGGCACTGGACTCCCATGTAGTCGACCACAGTTCGGGTCCTGGACCTGGTGGCTTGAAACTCACACAGGGTACATATGCGTGCATGCTCAAGATCCCAAGAATGGAGGAGAAGGTACTGTGGCATGGCCATTCCCTCTGGGAGGGTGATTTCCTACTCTCTGTCTCTCTGTCTCTGTCTCTCTAGCGAGTGCACGTGCTCTATAACAAAAATCTCTCTAGAAAACACAAACACACATTTCTGGGTAAACTAAAATACAAATTGAGATTTTATAAAGTTCCGACTTCCTAGACAAAAATGAATAATTATGGGCAGTACCCTCATTTTCTCCTTATGCTTATTATACAATTTCTCTGATACCAAAGAAAATCAAGAAGTAGTTCTTCATACTTTCATACTTCATACTCTTCATACTTTCCATTTCTGGGAGACATTTATTACTCATGCATGTCATCACTACAGTCTCTTCCTAGTTTTGGAGAAAAACTCATTTTAAACACCTTTTGATCCCCATAGACCTCTTGGAATAAGCAGCACATATTCCAGATTTCTGGCACAAATTTCAGAGGTTGAAATTTATTTCAGACCTTAGAAAACTACATAGTTCCTCTTCTTGCTTAAAAAAGAAAAAAAAGAAAACTAAACAAAACAACAAACAGGTTCTCCAAGTGGACTTTAGTACACAGGTAACTCTTCTTCCCCACCTGTTAAATGTACAATATTTATGTATAAATTCAGATTATTCTATTTCATGCCAAAGTTTGTAGATCTGCAAGTGTTTTAAATATACTGGTTTTATTTTTCCTGATTATAGAACCAGTATATGTCTGTTATGGAAAACTATTCTCTGCTATTTTCCATACCTTACTTAGTCATGCTTTTGAAAGAAACAGACCTGACCTAGCCGTGGTGTGCAAGCAGTCGGGAACCGTTAAGTGAGGCAGACTACACAAGAGGCCTGGTTCAGCTCCTGGACCAACCTCAACAGGCTGGCAGATAGCCACGCCTGTGATTCTTGCTAACCAGGAGGCTGGTGCAGGAGAACTGCATCCTGGCGAGACCTGTCAGAAACACCTGTGACTCTTTCTCTTGCCTTCTCTCTCTCTCATAAAAAGGAAGGAACACAGAGAGGGAAAATGAGAGCAAGGCCTAAGCTTTGCACGCTTGTGGCTACTTCCCTTCAGAAGGGCAGTACTAATCCACAGTCCTATCAGCAGAATTTCACAGCATGTTGCTCCAACAGAAATTACTACTTTAAAATCCATGACCATTTTTGTGGATCAGAAATAGTGTAACAGCTATTTTTAACCTGCATTTTCTTGAATGCTGGACAACCGTTCATTATTTTTTGCCTGTAATCTTTTCAAGAGCTTCCTTAAGACCTCTGGATATTTTTCAATTGTGTTTGCCTTTGTTAAAAATACTGATCTGTCTGTCGGGCTGGTCCTGTGGTCTAGTGGTTAATGGACCTGGATCTCATATGGCCAACCGTGGTTCAAATCACGACTCCCACAGCTTGAACAATATGCTAGGTGCATGTGTGTGCTCCAAATCCCAACATAATGGAGAAACAGAGAAGGGATTGTGTTGTGACCACATTCCATTGAGGCATGCATCCTCCGTCTCTTTCTCTGGCAAGGGCATACACCTCTAACAATTTTTAAAAAGTTGATCTGAATGCCTTTTATGTATATTTAACCTGATACTATATATGCTGCAATTTTTTATTTGACTTTTTGCTTTTTATTTTTATTTTTTTGGAGAGGTTTTTGCTATAGGGCACATGCGCTCGCCAGACAGACAGAAACATAGAGACAGAAAGCGAGAAATCACCCCCCAGGGGGGATGGTCACACCACAATCCCTTCTCCTCCATTCTCCTCTTGGGATCTTGGGCACGCATGCACACACGCCCGGCGTGAGTTTTAAGCCACCGGGTCTGGGACGCGAACCGCGGTTGACTACGTGGGAGTCCAGCGACATAGCCATTACACTAACTGCTGGTTCCCGACTTTTTGCTTTTTTAAGCTGTTCCCTGAATTCACTTTTTTGTTTTTGTGTCTATATCTCTCTTTTTTTATGGCTTCATCCTATGTTGTTGTGCTAAAAACAAACAACTCATACTGATGAATAAAAACATGTTTAAACTGCCCACATTGTTTTCTTAAAAAAAAAAAAAAAAACCATATATTTGAGTCAGCAGGTAGCCTGGTGGTTAAAATGGCTGGATTCCACATGATCAACTGCACGATTCAAATCCCAGACCCCGTGGCTTGGAAAACACACTGGGCACGTGTGTATGAGTGCCCAAAATCCTGAATGGAGGGAGAAATGGAGGAGAAGGCATTGTGGAAGCATGAGGGGGGTGCTTTCTCATTTCTCTCTCTTTCTGGCTAGCACATGTGCCTTCTGACCAATTTTTTTTAAAAAAAAGGTATTTGAAACTTTTTGATGCAAGTAAAAATATGAGTCAAGCAAGTTTATAAAATCATGGAAATTTAAATTTATTAAACCTTTCCTGAGAATATTTCAGAAAATACACTAACTCTGCTAACCTGAGTAAAGAACTAATTTCTATTTTCAGATTCTTTTTTCCTTTGCATGAATAGGCCTTTAAATACACTCCACTGGCATGACTGAAACAGCAAGCAGACCACTACTTCAAATGTCCCTAGCCTCAGTGTGCAAAAAAAGAGAATCCGTGTCAAAGTGATGAGAAAGACGATAGCTGCTCACTTCTCCTTCGGTAGGTCCCACATGGCCACCGATGTAGCAGGCGGGGGTACGCTGCTGGGGCTGCTGGGGCTGCAGAAGCAACGCAGATCCTTCTTACTGGCTCAGGGAAGAAGTGTTCTGCACCTGCCATCTCCCCTGGACAGCACCAGGGACGGGCACATGTGCGCTCCTGTGGCCCCTAACTCTCTGGCAAATGGTCCTGCATTCATGGGACCTCCCTTGTTCAAAAGCAGCCAAGCATTCAGGGACTGGGCTCCCCAGCACGAAGAACCCACCCATCCTTCCAAATAAGATCTCTACAAACCAGTTACATGTATACATTTCCACTCCAGCATTTATGTCCAAATAAATAATTAAGTTGGATCGCTCACTCTCATATTTAAATCCAATCAACTCCAACTATTTTAATTGTCTCATAACAAAATGGTTTCTGTTATGAGAGCCCCAAAAGAAATGTGTTCAGGGAACTCTCTCAAAACACTATCATGGAAAACAAGATATTAATCAATTATCTTAAAAGTATAACCCTTACACGCCCCTACCCCCCCCAAAAAAAAGGGGGGGAAAGAAATGTGAAAGTTTCATTATAATCCACAACATATGGAAAACCAGGAGGCCAATCCATCCAATGCCACATCACTGGGATGGTGTACTCTCTTGAATTCAAAAGGTACTGTGGTTAGCAATGCATGCGTATGACCCTAAGTGACAAAAATGTGGGTAAAGTTAAATAGGTCCTGCAGGGTCAGTAAGTATTCTATCCCATCCCAAAAGAACTTGTCCTGGGCCATCACTAATGAACTTAGAAGAGCCAGCATATTTCACATGGCCTAAATAAAACTTTTTAAAAGGTTAAAAGAAAAATATTTATGTGAAAAATGCCTCCAAATAATCTTTCAGTGGGTGGATTCAGCTCATACCAGCGAATACCTTTGAGCTTAGTCCAATTTTAAATTAAGCTAGAGTTCACCTTTAAGAAACAACGAACCCGTTTTTAAGTAAAACTTTCTATTAATAAGAAACGTGGAATGTGAATACAAAAAAGAGAGATATTATCAACTGAACTGTATCTAAATATTTTACAAAGTTTTCCATGGGCTGTCAGTAGATTTCTAAAATGCAGATCTTTTTAAAAACTTGTTAGTCACTCATCTGTAAAATCTAGCTTTTATGTGTATGCCAAGCATAAAATTGCCCTATGCTAAATTTAACACAAACCTCGTATTAAAGTTGCGTGTTCTTGTACTGCAACGTAAGTATGACAGTGACTCAAAGGTAAAACCACACTTAGCATATTCTACCTTCTGCTGCATTTCAGTACAATGAAGAAAGCTTGAGAAGCGTGCAAAACCTAGGTCCATATTTTAAATCTGCAGGCAATCAAGCCAGGAAAATAAATTGAGGAACCAGGCCATGTAATCACAATCATTTACAAAACCACTTAAACTATTTTTTAGTTGTAATTGTTAGCAGTGTCTTATGACTGTAATCTTTAAAAAAATATCTTCCACTTCAAAAATTAAATGCACATGTACACTAACTTTTTGGTGTCTACTTATAGTTAGATGCTAGCAATTCCAGGTTAATTCCCTCTTCTCTTTTTCCAATTCTGCATTCCCTTCTTTTAACTTTTGTACATTATGGTTCTAAGTTAATTTAGTATTGTTTATCCAAATAACAGTTGCCTAAAATGGTGATCTTTAAAACTATAACTGTGAAAGAACATAGAATTTAAGAAAGAAAGCATAATGAAAAGAACCACTTTTATGACTGCAGTGTTTTCCACAAAGTAATATGCTACCTTTTCAGAGGTTATTCAAGGATGGTTAATCATTTTACAAATCTTACATACTTAAAGATTTGCAACATTATAAACTGGTATACATAACTTCAACAGAGCCCACTGAATAATAAGATGTGAAATGAACTGTTGCAGACTTCCAGCATCAGCAATCTCAAATTTCCAGCTTCCCTCTCACGTGCCATCCTGAAGAGTCCCACCCTAACCTGTGCCTGCAAAACACTAACACAGGTATCCTTCATGGGAAAGAGATCACTGAGAGCAGTTTCAAATGTAAGGAACTGATTAGGAAGAAGTTAGCCCTTGTGAAAAGGTAACAGAATATCTGTAAATCAATTTTCAGGTAATGGATCCATCACCTGAGTGATCAGTTCCACGGCAAAGACCAAAGTTTTCCTAGCACTGTGAGCTGGCTCCACACCAGGGGCTTCACTTGCGAGCTAACCCTCCTGAAGTGAATTGAGCTAACTCTCCTGAAGTGAATAGGCTACTTTTTAGAGCTTTGCTGCCCTTATTTTTTAAGGTAACCTGAATCGGAGACCATTTTAATATTTGTTTAGAAGCACCCTTCTGTGAGCTTTTTCCACCCCCTTCACAGTTGGGAAGGCTTAAGAGAACATTCTTGTTTCAATTGCTCAATTTGAACCATTGTAGAACAGAGGAATTCCTAAACCATTAACAGTTTAGTCAAGTTTTAAACTAACTTTAAATAGCGGTATCACTTTTTTTTTTTGGAGGGGAGAGGTTTTTGCTATAGGGCATGTGTGCTCACCAGAAAGACAGAGACAGACAGACAGAAAGCGAGAAATCACCTCCCAGGGGGGATGGTCATGCCCAATCCCTTCTCCTCCATTCTTCTCTTGGGATCTTGGGCACGTACGCACACGCACACAGCGTGAGTTTAAGCCACTGGGTGTGGGACTCAAACCATGGCCGACCACACAGGAGTCTAGCAACGTAGCCATTACTCCAACTGCTGGTCCCAGAGCCGTATCACTTCTAACTTTATATCTAAAGCAAATTCTGCATGCATTCTTACACATTCTGCTGACTTAAACTCACTGTCCTCTGTTTCTTTCCCATACTTGCAAAGGAGTTTCAATATCTCTTAGTAAGTTAAAAGACAAAAACAAACAAAAATCAACAAACACATAAACGTAAAAGATGAAGTATCATTGTTTAATGATGGAGCTTGTAATACTATCTATAATGTGATTTCATGTCAAAACTGTCCAGTTCATAACTAACTTCCATTTCACACACATTTATATAATTTAAAAAAAAAAAAGAGGCTAGTGACAAATGTAACTATTTAAGAATAAACTACATATGCTTGCTCACCATGTGCATGCAAAAATCATCTGACAGAGAAAGAAGTGTAAGAATAAAATTTCTGGCAGGTCTACACAGAATTACATCATTTTTACAAAAGAAGAGAGAGAGGAGGCATGGAAGGAAGTCAACATTCATTATGTGCTTACTAGAAAACAGGTACCGTGTTAAGTACTTTACATAAAACTGTAATCAATTTAATGTTTCTTACATTCACTTACCACGTAATTACAAACTAATAAAGTCAAACATCAAAGGAATTAAACACCACCTCTTAGGATCCTGAACTGATTCCATTTTTTCCTTAGGCTATGTGTTAAGCCCATCACATTCATCATCCCTAGGCATGTACTCCAAGGGCTTGGAGGCACATTAATGTAAATTACTCCCAGAAAGTAACCCAAGAACACCATTACATCAGTTAAGTATTCAAGAGCTAGTTTTGATGATTCAAGAATTCGACTCTTATGAGCATTCTTTGATAAGAATTTGTTACTAATTTTATTACACATCAAGAGATGAACTGCTAATACCAAAGACTAAAGACTCATTAAAATAATTTACAAATTAATGCTTTTTCAGTGTCCAGTGGTTGTAAGGAAGAGAGATAGAGTTAGAAATTAGATGGATTGGGGTGGGCCAGCAGGGAGCGTGGTGGTTAAGGGTGCTGGGCTCCTACATGGGCAACCACAGTTCTAGTCCCAGACCTGGTGGCTTGCTTTCTCACTCTTCCTCCACCACCCTAGTCCAATTAAAATAAGTAAATAAATAAAATTAAATAAAACAATTCTATAAAAAAAGAAATTAGGTGTATTGGGTATTTTCACTTTCTGAATGTTTTGATTCACTGTTTTATAATAAAATGGTCATGTCAGTAAGCATAGATACTTTTTTTGGGGGGGGGGGAATTGGATGTTTAAGAAAAATGTTTATACCTCCAATGCAAAATATCTTGATTATACATACTTGAAAAAGAAATAAAGTTGAGGGACCAGCAGTTAGTGTAATGGCTATGTCGCTGAACTCCCATGTAGTCAACCGTAGTTCGAGTCCTGAACCTGGAGGCTTAAAAAACTCACACCGGGCGTGTGTGCATGCATTCCCAAGATCCCAAGAGGAGAATGGAGGAGAAGGGATTGCGGCATGGCCATCCCGGGGGGTGGGTAGGGGGTGATTTCTCGCTTTCTATCTCTCTATCTCTCTCTGTCTTTCTGGCGAGCGCACACACCCTTATAGCAAAAACCTCTCCAAAAAAAAAAGAAAGAAAAAAAAAAAAAGAAAGTTGATTTTTACGTGTCTGACAATACTAGAAGTGGGAGAAAGCTGAGTAATATTGTTCTTACATTTCTAATATTTCAGTTGGTGACTTTAATAAAATCTGAAAAGTTCTAATGACTCAGCACAATGATTATGGCAATGTTACACGTAAACAACAGAAAAACTTCTACATATATTATAATTATGTAAAGATCTGTATGTACGTACATAAAAACAATGGGAACTGTGAAAACAGCTGATTTGGGAACATAATTAGATTATAGATAATCTTCTTTTTCTATTTTTTATGCTATGATAACATTATTTCAATAAAAACAGCAACTTGAAAAAGGAATGTCATCACTATGTAGATTAAATAACTCTGTCTGCAATGGTTTAATAACATGCTAAGGATATGAGTGTTTGTGTTTTAGCTTTCTAGCTATTCTGTTGGTTGCAGGAAAGTGAACACCATGACTTCCCCTACACAGTCCATTAATACTTAACAAGACACCTCAGGTCCAGATAAGACCAGTCAACACCCAGTGAAGGCTAGTCTTTCAACCACTGATGAACCATAAGTGCACAAAACTGAGGACTTACTGTTATTTGTTGGTTCAGGAAAACCAGCCTTTGGACCACTCCATCCTTTGTTTTCCCCTGTCTGAAAGATCAAATCAATTGTTTAAATCCAGAGAAAGAGGTTAAAAAAAATTGACTAATCAATTAAATACAGTTACTTTTGCAGATGGTTTCCATCTTTGACCCCATGACAATGGCTATAGGAGTAACCGACATGAACAATATCATCTATTCCTTTTCTACACTGGAATCTATTTCTCATGTCTATTCTGTGTTTATCTGCTCATTTAAATTTGTAATTCGAGGCATCAAGAAAGCCCCTTACGCAGTTATACGTATTACACAGAACATGGGCTCTATCTAGGTGACTGAAAAAATAAATAATTCTCAAACCTGCTCTGTGATCTGGTGGATAAGGCAGCTAGAATTCTACATGGCAACTGCATGGTTTGAGTACCAGACTGGTGGCTTAAGAAACATGCTAGGTGAGTGTGTGGGGGTGCCGTAAATCCTGGCAGCAGAAGGGACTACAACATAACCATTCCCCATGGGGGCTGCTATCTCCCCTCCCTCTCTCTAGCAGTCCTTCTCTGGTGAATGAACTTACTGCTAGTAAAAAAAATAAAAACAGAAAAGTATGTGTATAAATATGTGTATATTATATTTAATATTAATATTAAAAGTATAATATTTATATATAATGCTTATATATTTTACATAATGTGAATATGATATAGAAGTAAATAACCTTAATTCAAACCATGAATAATAATAATAATCACAAGTGCTATAGTGACTGAAAGCTTCTTTACCACTCCTGAGGTCAGATGAACAATAGACACGTTACTATGTCCATTCTGAGAAAGTCTTATGGTAAGGATCATCAAATACTGCTAATAACATTACAAAAAATGGAAAACTAAGCCTTAACTTTAAGCAAAACATGTACTATACTGACTCTTGCCAGACATCTGTGTATGGATGGTGTAAAACACAATCTGAAAAAGGTATTTTAAAGTAGCAAGTTTTCAAATCAAATCAGTAAGTGATGTTCTCTTTTTATGGAGCTGGCATTATTGCTAGGAACTAGGCTTTTCAAAAAAGGCTTATTTTCTATTATGATAAGCATTTTATATGTCATCAGATGGATAAATTAATTCCAGATAGAAACACAAAATACAATTCTAGAAATTTTCATTTTTTTTTAAAGTTGTTCTTAATGAGTTCTGCCTTTTTAATTTTTTTTTTTTAGGGAAGGATTTTTTTGTTTTAAATGCTAGAGGGTCTATGTACTCAAGGGAGACAGAGTAGGGGGTCAGAGAAAGCACTTCTCAGTGGGGCATGCTGGGATCCCTTCTCCTCTTTTCTTCATCAGGATTTGGGGCTCACATGCACATATACCTGGTGTGTTTTTCAAGCTGCCAGGGCAGAACTCAAGCCACTACTGCCCATATGAGAACTGGCTCCCTTAACCACTAGCCCACAGGGCCCTTCCTCTTTAATGTTTACAATACATCTTAGGATGACAAGAAAAGGTATGTGGCAGGCAATAAAAGCAAAGAACGAAAATAAAGAACTCAGAGAAATTAGTTGACAGTATGTTAGAAACAATCAGCAATTCCTATGTATCAGGGAGTATCTCTTTTTCCCTTTAGTAACCTCTTTCACCTTTTTAAAAAACAAATTCCTTTCTTCTTCCACATTTACTGTCATGAGAGATTGCTGTTGTAACCTTTGAGGGCAAAACGCTAACACAGGCATTCTTCACAGTACAGAAACGGCTGTGCAATAAAATGAACTGAGCGTAGCAACAGCTAATAGCTCACAATTTAGCCACGTATGGTTGCTAAGTGTGAACACGGATATGGATAGTCTCATTTTCATACTCACAAAAATTTGGTAAAATAAGCAAAATTAACAATTAACTTAAAGGAGAATCATGCTAGGATTAGAGAGGTTCTAGTAATTAGTCTAAGGTCACACAGCTTATATGTAAAGGTGCCCACTGAGGTCTTTCTATCTGAGGGACAGTAACCACTTCATTAGGAAAGAAACAAGCTGAAGGAAAGAATAAATAAAAAGTTACTGATAGAGTGTAAACTGTGCATCTAAAAACAGATAGAAAAACCATGGGAAGAACAAAGTTTGCAACTAATAAGAATTTCAAAAGATACAGCTGGGATGAAAAAAACTACTACGAAGAATAAGATAAACAGCAATTTGACAGAGTAGATACTTCTGAGAGATGAGAGAAATTTAAAAGATCTTGCAAAGCAGCTGAGGTCATTATCACTGGGAAAACCCAGTGAAGAGAAAGAAAGCAGATACATTTTAATTTTTCTTTTTCATTCTTTTCTAAACTTTAATTTTATTCATACCTCCAAAACACAGTATTTGTCTAACTACTGACAACTCAGGTTCTTAGAGATTCATGTTTGAGGAACCATAAAGTGGTTCTATAAAAACCTAAAGGATTTTTGTCTCTCTGAACAAGTAGATTTTCTTGTGTGTATGTGTGTGTGTATGTGTGTGTGTGTGTGCGTGTGAGAGAGAGAGAGAGATTGATTTTTGCTATAATGTATGTTCACTTGCCAGAGAGACAGTAAGCAAGAAATCATCACTACACCGCAATCCCATCTCCTCCATTGTCCCCTCGGGATTCTGGGCACGCACATGCGCCCTGTATGAATTTCAAACTGCTGGGTCTGGGACTCAAAATGCAGTTGGCTACATTGGAGACCAGCAAGGTAACCATTATACCATTTGCTGGTCCTGAATTTTCATTTTTAATGAATGAAATTAGTAAAAATCTGTTTTACTCAATTTACTTATTTCTTCCACCTCTTACCTTGGTTTTGTTAATAATAGACTATAACTTTTTTTATTGCAGATATTTTTCAATTTTTTTACATTTAATCATTGTATATCATCATAGCATACTAAATGACTTTTCCCAGCATGAATATACTGTATATTAGTCCAATCTATATTTACGTGTCTATCTATGCGATGTACACTATATATGTAAATCCAGTTATGTGTTATCTGCTCTCACATATTTTTTGAATTTATTATTTTTAAGCAATAAGGGGAATACTGTTAATAACATGCTTAAAATGTATATTCAAATTGTCTGAAAGCAGAATGATTCCTAATTACCTCCTTTTTATTTATTTTTCTTTTACATTTCCCCACAAACATTTACTTTACATATCAAAAAATTTTGCTCATACTCTATAGTTCTTGACAGCAATAAACTTTCAAAATTTTCAAAAAACTGAATTTTAAAGATAACTTTCAAAATATTTGTTATATTTTTATTTGTGACTCTATAACAAAAGAGACAGTACGGTTTGAAATATTTTTGAGAAAATATTTACATGCTACTACTCGAACTGTTGAGAAGCGAACACTCAGCACACAGTTCACACATGAACCTTCCCAACTCAGTTCTGCCGGTATACCAGGTATTCTGTGATATACCACCTGCTAGCAAAGATCAGTCTCTTTTTCTTCCTTCAAAGTCTTCCACAAGGCAATCCTCTGGTCATGGCTACTCTTTTGCAATCGCTACTGACTACAATGCTGGTCTGGAGAAGTCCAGGTTATTTTATGGTTCGAGTTCTTTCATACAGTTTCTCTAACCTTCTCTGTCAGGCAGAACTGTTTATGGTGTCAGGTAATCTTTCCAAGAACTTCTGTTGGCTTTCTTGAGGTCTACCTTAGTTCCATAGTTTCCTGATCATATCTTCAGATATGACCTTCTAGTCAAATCCCTGGCAATAATAAGTATCTCTAGTTTCTTATGCAAGGCAACAGGTAATATTGAATTTATGCAAATAACTCTTTTGCCACAAAATAAGAATACTCGCAAATATTTTCCAATTCCAGTTGGGTCAGGAAGGGAGAAAATTTTGTTTCGATTTTTTTAAAAATCAAGCAAAAAAAATCTTAATAAATTGCTGAACCTATCAACAGCTCAAAAGAAAGTAAAATCCTTAAATCTGGAAAACAAAGTGTAGTTAAAAAAATTAGTAATGGTTTAGTCAAAGGCCATAAAATTCTATTTCACCAGTTCAGTCTCATATAATTAATCACTCTTCTGTTGAATCTGCAGTGTTACTGTGGTCTGATCTTTCTGTTTAAATCCTGGAAGTTAACATTCTACGTTATTATTGGTATTTCGGTACTTGTTCCTAGCATTTTCTTGGTTGCTCTTTGTTCTCTGTGTGTCTTTAGTTCTCCTGGTAAAGAACTCCTTTCAGAACTGCTTGAAGAACTGGTCTAAATTCTTTCAGGTTTCGTTTTCCTGAGAATTTTTTTTTATCTTTTCTTCCCATATGAAGGATAATCTTGCTGGCATAGTATTCTTCGCTGAAATTGTTTTTCATTTAACACTTTAAATATATTTTCCCATTCTTTCCTTGCTAGTATTGTTTGTAATGAGAGGTCTTATGCTAGCCTAATAGGAAGACCTTTCCAAGTGACCTGACATTTCTCTCTTGCCAATTTTACTGTCTTGTCTTTGTCTCTGGGTTTGGTCAATCTGGCTATGATGTGCCTTGGAGAAGATCTTCTTGGGTTGATTCTATATGGGGTCCTTTATATTTCTTGGGCCTGGGTATGTGAATGCCTCTCTAGGTTTAAAAAGTTTTCTTCCAGGATTTCATGGAATAGATTATCAATGCCTTTATTAGTTTCTTCATCTTCTGGGATACTCATTATCTGGAAGTTTGGGTGCTTATTGGTATCTAGTATTTCTCATATAATGTGCTCATTTGGGGGGGGGTTATTTACTCAGTCTTTTTGGTGATATTTTTCTAGGTCAGAGGTTTTGTCTTCAACATCTGAGATTTAGATGTACTACAGCCTTCATCTCTAATAGCTCTGTTTGATTCTTTTTTATGGTGTGTATTTCTTCTTTCAAATCATGAAAGAACTTCCTCACCTTCCAGAACTCATGGTCTCTTTTCTCTTGCACCTTCTGGAGTTCATTTTCTCTCATCTCTTACATCTTGTTTAGTTTTGTCACTATGAATATTCTAAATTCTTGATTGGACATTTCTACGAGTTTCATTGTACTGTCTGTGGATGATGAGGGTTGTTCTTTGCCCTAGATATTTTCTTGGTAGAGATATTTTCTTGGTTTCTCATATTTCTTGTGCTTCTGCAATGGTTTCTGGTTATCTATTGGATTATACATTTCTTTCTAATTTCTTGGAGTTAATTCTAAGCATTTGAAGGTGTGTGGGAGGAGGTGATCCACAATCTCTCTCCAGTTCTGTTTCCCTGATGTTCACCAAGCAACCTGGGCTTTTGACTTTGAAACTGGATATTACAAAGGCTTTGCTGTTCTAGGGAATAGGTGCACCTTGCTAAACTGCAGGATTTCAACTGAGAGTGTAGTGGTGTGTGGGAAGCGATGAACCACGCTCTCTGCAGCCCAGTACATCTCCTGCAGCTCACTCTGCAGCCTCTCTTCACTGAATTTTAGGCATTTAGTGGTGTATTCACTTTTGGCTAATTGTTTAGAGAAGGTTTATGCAGCTGTAAGATCCTGTGCTCCCCTTTACTGTAAGGTACTTCAGACATAACTTTCTCTTCTCTACTGTGTTTTGCAACATGGGATCTATAGAAAGAGATACTCAGTTCAGATTTATAAAAAGGAGTTTCTTCCTTCAGGCAGCAAGTTCAGTAAAGGTTGAGGATTTCTATGATCCTAAAGTATTCAGATGCTTGGCTACTGTGCATCTAGGCCTGTCTAGACAATCAGTGTGTGGAGGCTGAACAGCAGAGTGAGAAAGTTAGGTTATTGAAATAAAAGAAAAAAAGAAAAAGAAAGCAAAGAGAAAAAGGAAAGAAAAGGGAACCAGCAGTTAGAGTAATGGCTATGTTGCTGGACTCCCATGTAATCGACCGCGGTTCGCGTCCCGGACCAGGTGGCTTTAAAACTCATGTCGGGCGCGTGTGCGTGTGTGCCCAAGATCCCTGAGAGGAGAATGGAGGAGAAGGGATTGCGGCGTGACCATCCCCCCTGGGGGTGATTTCTCGCTTTCTGTCTCTATGTCTCTTTCTGTCTGTCTGGTGAGCGTACGCACCTTACAGTGAAAATCTCTCCAAAAAAAAAAAAAGGAAAGAAAAAAAATTTTAACAGCAAAAAGGCACAAGCACCAGGCAAACACAGCAGGACACCCTCAGACTGAAAGGGTTTCTGAAATTAGCAAGAGAAAGGAGAGGTCAGAGGTGAGAAGTGTTTTAAAATTTTTTTTAAAGGAAAAAAATTAAACAGAGACAGAGATAGAAAGAAGACAGAGGTTACCCTACCTGTCTGAGCTTTTTGGGGGTCTAGAAGATGGGGTCTAGAACAGAGATTCAGTCACGGTGGTCCCTAAACAGGGCAGGACACACCTCTGATTTACATAGCTTCCGTCTGAGCTTTTTGGGGGCCTCTGACTATGACTTTTAACCAGTAGGTAACATGAAAACAGCAATTTAATCTGAGAGATATGTCCAACATTAATGTTCTTACTTTTTTAAGGATCACTGTTTGGAGAGTATGGGGGAGGGGTCAACAGGGACGTGATCAAAGTAATTTCTACCCTGGAAAGGGGAAACCCAGCAGACGCGAAGTACAACTTAGCTCTCAAATCTCACTAGCTGTATTTCTTCTTTCTGTTTTACACCTCTACCACTTCCTTTATTTCTAACATATACTTTAAAAAAATTAGTTCCTTCAATCCCTTTGCTTTCCCCAGTCTACCACAGTATTTCTGTACTGTGTCTTGTTTGTATCCTTATCAAATATTTCCCTTCCACCTGTCAACTCTTCGCCTCTCTGCCTTCTGCAGATCCACCCTGCAAACCCTTACATAAACAGGCCAATCTACCTGCCCTGTTGCTTCTACATCCAACGTTCCAAGGGCTGCAAAACCTCACAAACCAACAGCACTGGAAATTTGTAGCTCCCACCCCCCATCTCTCTCTCTTTAATGTGTTGTCCACAGTGACTGGCTGTTCTGGATACATAAATGGACTGGCCTTTACTAGGATGAGGATACATCCTGCATTGCAGAGGGGTGAAAGACAAACAAAAGTTTGTAGATGCAGATGTATGTCGGTGGGAGGGGGCCTGAGGGAACTCTCAAGTCTGTGTTCTTGGTGAGATACCAGACAGGATCACAGAATGAGAGAAAAGCTGGCTGAGGAGGGCTAAGAGTTTGAGGAAAACATGAGCAGAAAGAAACAGTCACCTCAGGGAGGGGAAGAGTTGGCTGATTAGAAAAAAGCAGATTCCTAGATATTTGAGGGCTCCAGTTATGGTCAGTAATAACACATTTACCATTTCATTACTCCTTTCTTAATTCTTCTCTTTCTACTACTGACCAACATTTTATATTTATTAGATTACATTTCCTGTGTTTAACTTTTCACCTTCAACTGAATTCCAAGCCTACTGATCTCTGATTTCTATCCTAACATTTTTCTTTTCTTTTTTTTTTTTTTCCCAGTTTTTTGCTATAGAGTGGATATGCTCTCCAGAGAAAAAGAGAGAGAAAGGTAGAAAGTGAGAAATCACCCCCTGGGAGGGGTGGGAATGGCCATGTCACAATCTTTTCTCTTCCATTCTCCTCCTGGGACTTTGGGCATGCACGTACTCACAGTATGAGTTTCAAGTCCTGTGACCAGGACTCAGACTGCAGTCAACCATGTAGGAGTCCAGTGCCTTAACTACCACAACACCTGCTGGCCCTTAGAAATGTTCTCTAAAGAGAGGCTAAAACACAGAGGCTTTAGACACTAGGCACAGTTAAGGGTGTATTCATATACTACCTGAAAATAAGGAATGGAGTCCAAGTTTGCAAACTGGAACACAGATCCACTGTCCCCATCTTCCTTTGGCCCTTAAAAGACAGCAGCCAGTCTTTGGACCCCAAAGGATAATGAGGACAATGCAGAGAACAGAATAAAAAAAAGAAACCAAAACTCTTCAGACATACAGGAGAAATACTAAACCCATTAAACAAGAATAGGAAGCTGGGGCTAGCAAGTGGCATGGGGGTTAAGGCACTGGACTCCCACAAGGGTGACCATGGTTTAAATCCCAGACCTGGCAACTGAAGATCATGCCACACATGTGTGCATGCATGCTCAAAATCCTAAGAGGAGAATGAAGGAGAAGGAATTGTAGCATGACAGCACAGTGATTTACCACTTGGCCCACTTTCTGTCTCTACATCTCTCTGGTGAGCATATAGTAAAAACCTAAAAAAAAAAGAGCAAGTGCTCAGAAAATAAAAAATAGCTGAAATAAAATGTTCAAAGAGAGATTGGAGGGCAAGTTAGGGAAATCCAGAAGACAGAGCAAAGGAAAAAAATGGAAAAAGAGAAATAGAAAGAGAGAGAGAGAGAAAGAAAAGAAAGTCATAAGATCATCCATAAGATTAACAGACATCCCTGAGGGACCAACAGTTGGCGTAATGGCTATGTTGCTGGATTCCCATGTAGTTGGCCACATTCAAGTCCTGGACCCAGTGGCTTAAACTCATGCGCGGTGCATCTGCGTGCGTGCCCAAGATCCTGAGAGGAGAATGGAGGAGAAGGGATTGCGGCATGGCCATCCCCACTGAGGGGTGATTTCTCGCTTTCTGTCTCTCTGTCTCTCTCTGTCTTTCTGGTGAGTGCACGTGCCCTATAGCAAAAACCTCTCCAAAACAACAACAAAAAAGATTTATAGATATTCCTGGAAGAAATAATAGCAAAAATAGAAAGAAATTGTCAAAGAAACAATATAAGAAATTTCCCAGTTCTAAAGTATATGAATTCCTGGATTAAAACTCAAATGTCCAACAAAATTTATCAAAGATAAATATACCAAGACAATCACCCATGAAATTTCAGAATCCCCTGGGGGAAAAGAAAGTCAAAAATGTATCAAGAGTGGAGAAAAAGTAAATATTTCATATATAGTTTAAGTATCAGAAGGTCTTAAACTTCAGCAACAATGCTGGGAGATGTTAAGATAATGGTGCAATGGTTTTTGAAACTCTATTGAAAAGTGATTTCCAATTCAGATCTATATCTCAGAAAAAAAAACTATGACTGGGACCAGTAGTTAGCGTAATGGCTATGTTGCTGGATTCCCACATAACTGACCGTGGTTTGAGTCCCAGATCCGGTGGCTTAAACTCACGTGGGGCGCATGTGCATGCGTGCCCAAGATCCCAAGAGGAGAATGGAGGAGAAGGGATTGCAGCGTGGCCATCACCCCTGGGGGGTGATTTCTCGCTGTCTGTCTCTCTGTCTCTCTCTGTCTGGTGAGCGCACGTGCCCTATAGCAAAAACCTCTCCAAAAAAATTTAAAAACTATTACTTAAATGAGTGGAGAACTTGGCCAGCCAGGTTGTATGGTAGTAAGATGGCTGGATCTCACGTAGCCAATTGGGTAGTTCCAGTCCTGAACCCAGTGGCTTAAAAAACATGTCAGGCTCACGTGCATACATGGTCAAAATCCAAGAGGATGGAGGAGAAAGTCCTGCAGAGTGGTCATCCCCTTCAGGGGATGCTTTCTCACTTCTCTCTGGCTCTCTCCAGTAAGCACATGTGCCCTATAGCAAATTTTTAAAAAGAAAATAAATGTGTGGAAGGTGTAAAGATGTCAGACTTGGGGACAGCAGCTGGCATGGTGGTTGAAGGCATTAGACTCCCACATGGCCAACTGCAGTTCAAGTCCTGGACTCAGCAGCTTGCTTTCTCACTTTCCTCTCTCTCTCTCTTTCTCTCTCTCACTCTCTCTCTCCATCCGTCCCTCCCTCCCTCCCTCCCTCCCTGTCTCTCTCTGGTCAAATTAAAAAATAATAATGATAAATGAAGTTAAATAAAATAATTCTTTTTTAAAAAAAGAGGATATTTCAGACTTGTAAGACTTTGCCCAAAACTCACTTCCAATGTATCCTTTATCAGGAAGCCTCTAAAGTATGTGCCCCATCAACACAAAGAAGTAAACCAAGAATAAGGGGAACTACCCAAGAGAACAAGCAATTCAACAAAGGACAGAGACAAAAAGAAGGTTCTGAATAATGGTGAAGAACCAAAAAAGTAGCTCAAGAGCACACTATCCATCAATCAATCCACATGGGAAGAGGAGGATAAAGAGCCCCAAGGGCAGGGTGGTGGTGTGTGGAAGGGGAACAAAAATGACATCATGTGTTTGCCTGGCAGGATGTCTGGTGATACGTTAGAGAGATGTAGAGAAGTGTATGTGCAGAGTGTGTACTACAGGGCTAAATCTTCATTTTCCACAGGAGAAACCCAGGTAATACCTAAAAATGAAAAATCAAAAAAACAGCAATACGAGCTATAGTAAATAATAAAATACATGGTTACCACAAATTCTTTTTTTTTTTTTCGCTATAGGGCGCGTGCGCTCGCCAGACAGACAGAGAGAGACAGAAAGATAGAAAGCGAAAAATCACCCCCCGGGGGGATGGCCATGCCGCAATCCCTTCTCCTCCATTCTCCTCTCGGGATCTTGGGCATGCACGCACACATGCCCGGCGTGAGTTTTAAGCCACTGGGTCCAGGACACGAACTGCGGTCGACTACGTGGGAGTCCAGCGACATAGCCATTACGCTAACTGCTGGTTTCTGACCACAAATTCTTAAGCGGTTGCCTACAGGAAAGAAGAAGCAGATATGGCCAGTGGCAGGGCAGGAAAGTATTGATTTTATTATTATAAATCTTCTACAAATCTTGAGTTTTTAGATCATTAATTATGTATAAATCATGACTTTTTATACACATATGAGTACTACTTTGACAGATGCAATAATCAAGTATAAAAATAATCAAGATACCAGTTATTTTTCACTTATAACAAACACGAAGATATAAGAGGGAATGAAAATCAAAATCCAAGAATAGTATGAGGTAGAATGTCCCACTTTTCCCTAGAATGCAGAAGTGTAAGAATGTCAAAGAGCCAGAAAATTTGAAAATAATTGCAATTTTTCTTAAACCCTTTAGAGACCTGAGATTACAAGACAACAAGTAAAATGAACCTGAGAAAATAGCAAATCTCTCTGGAAGAGACAGGACTCACAAAATGAAAGAGCCTCAGGGGCCAGCAGGTGGCATGGTGGTTAAGGGTGCTAGACTACTACATGGCCAACAGCAGTTCGAGTCCTGGACCTGGCAGCTTGCTTTCTCACTTACTCTCTCTCACTCTATTCTGTCCCTCTCCAGTCCAATTAAAATAAAATAAACAAATAAAGTTAAATAAAATGATTCTTTAAAGAAAAATGAAAGAGCTTTGGCAGAGCAGGGAAGGAAGAGATGGTTGTGATAAATGCAGATAAGAAAAAAGCAGATGAAATGTTAGTAAATTCTTAAAGGCTGAGTAAGAGCTAGCATGGCAGTCTGTGAAAACTAGAAGCTCTAGATAATGGATTTTTTCCACATTCCTCTCCTGGACACTTAGGAGGACAATGGAGGTTATAGCTAGAAAGCAGGGAGAGCCCTACTCTGGATGCTGGCATGTAGCTGGTGAGTGACCCTCAGGGGCAGGCAGGAAATCTTGTCACTTTACTAGATTCTTCTCTAATATGAAGCAAAAGCCTCGATCCAATGGAGAAGGAATAAAAACAAATCCCAACTGCCTTTGGGGTGGAGTCGGGAAATCTTCCTGCCCCAAGAACTCAAAGATTTACTGCATCTGGAGAAGAATTAGAAGCAAAAGCTACTTGCCTGTGGGAGAAAGAGGGAGGTAGGAAATCCACTTGACCCTGTATCAACATAAAGCAGAGGTTCACAAAAGCTGAGGGATGGGCAGGAAACCCCTTTGCGCCCAACACTACCCACAGATCTAAAACAAAGCTTGGCAACCATGGAGGAGGCAGAGCTTTGAGAAAGACCCACTCCTGGGAGTCTGTCTGAATAAATAGGGCTGCAGAAGGAAATGAAGAACTATGACATGGAGACCAGCGGCTAAGGCGCTGACTCCCACATGACCGACCGTGGTTTGAATCCCAGACCCAGAAGCTTGAAACATGCCAGGCACTTGTGCATGTGTGCCCAAAATCTCAGGAGTCCAAGGGAGGAGAAGGGACTGTGGCATGGCCATCCCCACTGAGGGGTGATTACTCGCTTTCTGTCTGTCTCTCTCTGTGTCTCTGGTTAACCCATGGGCCTTATAGTAAAAATCTCTCAAAACAAGCAAAAGGGTGGAAATACACATCCACACCAAAAGAAAGGAAGAGGAGCTAGCCAGTGTTCTGGCCACTGTGAGGAATGCAGCTGTCAAGAAGGACTGAGCACTGCCTACCTGTGCACCATAACACCTTTACAGGAAAAAAAAAAAGAAAGAAAGGTGAAATAAAGACTTCTTTTTAGCAAACAAAAGCTAAAAAGGCTAGAAAACTCACTGCCCACAGACCTGTTAATACAAGTAATATTAAAGGAAATCCTTCAAGCAATATGATACCAGAAAATCTGGCCTTCACAAGTAAATGAAAGATACTGAAAATGGTAAAAATGAAGGGAAAACTAAACATTTTCCTGTGTAGCCAAGTAGTTAAGGGAGTCAGATTCAATATGGACAACTGTGTGGTTTGAATCCTTGCCTGGTGGCTTGAAAAACACCCAGGCATGTATGCATGTATCCAAAATCCCCACAGAATGGAGAAACAGACTGCACTGTCAAGAAGAGTGCTACCTCCCTTTACCTCCCTCTGTCTCTCCATTTCTCTCTGGTTAGCATACACCCTCTCTGGCAATTAAAAAACATGAAAGCAGAAATAAATAAAAATGAAAAGAGAAAAATCAAAGACTCCAAAGCCCATTTGTTCAAAAAGGTTTTTTAAAAAACGATAAACCTCTAGTCTTGAAGCTGAGTGGGGATCCCCCAAAAAGGGTTGGGCCCTCAGTTCCCCCTTCTGTTGAGAAAAAAATAGAAATTCCCTAAACTGCCAGTCAGGAAGAGCTGAACTGAAAGTAAAGTATCTTTCTAACTACTTGGAATGCAAGGCCATTTACCTTTCTTTAACTGCCAGAAGGCACAGAAAGAGAGGTGGAGAGAGGGAGAAGAGAGAAAGCACCCCGGAGTGAGGCACAGTCACATGGCGATCCTTTTCCTCCATTTCTCCTTCACTCCAGGATTTTGAGCAATGCAGACACAGCATATTTATCGAGCCACTGTGATTGGGATTCAAACTGCAGGCGGCCATGTGGGATCTGGCAGCCTACAACAGCACTTAACCACTGCACTAGGTTAGCCTCAGGCCATTTGTTTTTTGTTTTTGTTTTTGCTGTTTTGCAAGAGGACACATGCACTTGCTGGAGAGAGACAGAGAGGAGAAAGAGACGAAATGAGAAAGCACCGTCTATGGGGAGTGGTTATGCTGCAATCCTTTCTACTCCAAGGCTCCCTCTTTTCAGGATTCTGGGCATGCACATAGATCTCAAGCTGAATGGAACAGTAAGAAAGTCCATAGAGTGTTGGCCTGTAGTGCAGTCCGTAAGTGCTATCCATAGAAAGGTCAGTTCCACATGGCCAACCATGATCAAATCCCAGTCCGGAAGCCTTGAAAAATGCTCTGGGTATGTGTGTACACCCACAATCCTGACACAATGGAGAAAAGAAGAAAAAAGGAACGAGATATAACCACGCCCCATTGGGAAGTTCTCTATCTCTTTCTCGCTGATGAATCCACACACAGTACTGGGAATAAAATTTAAATAAAACTAATCCACAAGATTACTTTGCCCTCTTGAACCAATCATGGAACTAATAATGTACCTGGTACCCCGACCCATAATTAGAAAAGCATGCTTGGCACTCCTCTGAAAGACCAGACTTTTTCAGGATTAGCTGCCCACTCCCCTTGTTTTGCACATAGCAATGAAGCTGCGCTTTCCTTCATCATACTCCTGTCTACAGTCTGGTTTATAATGCAGAAGCAAGAACATTTGGTTAAGTTCCTTAATAGCCAGACTAAGCAGGACAAAAAGAAAAAGGAAATAAATTACCAACATCAGGAATGAGAGAAAATATCATTACAAATATACTGCAGCCACTATAAGAATAAGGGAATATAATGAACAATTTCATAATAGAAAATTCGACAACTTAAATGAAACAAGACACATCCTCTCAAAGACTAAAATTACTGGGACCAGCAGTTAGCATAATGGCCATGTCACTGGACTCCCATGTAGTCAACCGGGGTTCGCGTCCCGGACCTGGTGGCCTAAAAAACTCACGCCGGGCACGTGTGCATGCGTGCCCAAGATCCCGAAAGGAGAATGGAGGAGAAGGGATTGTGGTGTGGCCATCCCCCCTGGGGGGTGTTTTCTCACTTTCTGTCTCTCTGTCTGTCTGGTGAGCGCATGCGCCCGAAAGCAAAAAAAACTCTCCAAAAAAAAAAAAAAAGACTCAAATTACCAAAGCACTCTCAAAAAGAAACAAATAACCTGAGTATCCCTGTATTTATTTTTTAAACCTGAATTTATACTCAGAAACTGTTCCCACAGTGACCAGCAGGTAGGGTGGTATTTAAGTGCTAGACTCCCACGTGGCTAACTGTGGTTCAAGTCCTAGACCTGGTGGCCTGCTTTCTTACATTCCCTCTCTCTCTTTCTCTCTGTCTCTCTCTGGTGGGCATTTTAATTTGCTCTGTAGCAAATTAAAAAATAATGATGATGGTAAATAAAATTAAATAAATAATTATTTTAAAAAGAGAGAGGAAAAAAAAAATTGTTCCCACAGAGAAAATTCTAAGCCCAAATGACTTCACTAGAGACTCCTACTGAACAATTAAGGAAGAAATAGTAGCACATGCGTTCAGAAAAAAGAAAACAGGGGATACCTCTCAATTTACTGTAAGAGGCCAGTATTCCCTGATACCAAAGCCAGACAATGATAATATTATAAAAGAAAAACATAGGCCAATATTTCTCATAAAAACAGAGAGAACTGAATAAATCTGAATTTCTTAAAAAGTGGGGGTGTATTAGTGTAAAAGCATAGATTATCTCTGTAAGGGTATTAATTTTATTTATCAGACTCTTATATAATATCCACAGTATTTCAGACACTATTCCAAATGACATACAAATACAAACTCACTGTGGGATATGCCTCTGGGAGGAGAGGCATAATGAATGGGGCTATCAGGGTGAAGTAAGACTAACATTTTTTCACCGTTTACTCTGTACTGTCCAAATTGTAACCATGTACATATCTTACCTATTAAAAAATTTAAATTGCTTTTGCCACATTCACCAGAGATCTTATCAACAAATGAGTAGACTTAGTCCTTTCCTCATTTGATCTCTTTGCAGCACATGACTGCCATTTAGTACTTAGTCATTCTCCACACCTCCTTTTCACCTTTTTCTGTATCCCCCTTGCATATCCTCTGCCACTCAAATCTTATCAATTACACTTTCAAAATGTCTCTGGAGTCCCCTCCTCTCTACTGCCACTGTCTCAGTATCTCTGATCTGAACAACCCTGCTTGCCTCCCACTTGGCTTCCCTGTCTTCTGTCTTTCTCTATGCAAATCCATTCTCCACATTTCTTACACAATTATCTTTTGAGGAACCCAAACCAGATCATTTCATTTTCGTGTTCTAATTTTAAGTTAATGATTCCTTGAGCTCTTTTTTCTTTTTTAAAAAAATATTTATTATTATTATTATTTTAATTTGCTGTGGGACACATACACTCACCAGAGAGAGAGGGAAAGTGAGAAATCAAGTCACCAGGTCCTGTATTGAACTGAGGTTGGCCAAGTGGGAGTCCAACACCTCAACCACCACGCCACCTTCCTTAAGCTCTTTATTTTGAAGAAAAAAAAAAAATAAATAAGACAGCTATTCCTGACTTCCCAAGTTCACTCTCATGGTCTCTAGGTTCCAGGATACCTTTTGTTAACATGATCAAAGCTTCCTCAGTTTCAAGTCTTAACAGTCAGTTTCTTGAGTACAGAGATCAAGTTTCTAGCATGCTGTTATCTTCAGTTATAAGTGTCTGGCATTTTGTGGATGTGATGGTTAACTTTATGTGTCAACTTCTCTGGACCACAATGCCCAGATATTTGGACCAATAAGTGTTTCGGTGGGGGTGATTTTGGGTGAGATTTACATTTTTTTCAAATTATTTACTTTATTTTGTTTATTATTATTACTATTCAATTTGACCAGAGAGAGAAAGATTGAGAGAGAGAGGGAGAGTGATAGTAAGAAAGCAAGCCACTGGGTCCAGGACTTGAACTGTGATTGGCCATGTGGGAAACCAGTGTCTTAATCACCACACCACTTGCTGGCCCCAAGATTTACATTTAAATTGGTGGACTTTGAGTAAACAGGCTGCTCTCTAAAATGTGGGTGGGCCTCATTCAATCAGTGGATGACTGGCCTGCATACATTAAAAAGCTGACCTAAGGAAAAGGGATCTCATCAGCAAACTGATGGACTGGAGTGGGAACCCCCTCCTGGGTCTCCAGTCTGCCAGCTTCTCCCGACAGATTTTTGACTAGCCAGCCTGCACATCTGCATGGGTCCATTTCCTAAAGTAAATCTGCATGTGCGAGCACGTGTTGTGTATGAATGTGTGCATACATGACCTACTGGTTCTGTCTCACTGAGAACCCTAATACAGTGGGCATGCAAAAAATGATTTTCAGATTAATGAAATCAATATTTTTTTAGTTCTCTTTTGCTTTCATTTAACTTACAAATAAATATCTGTGAGATTTACTTTGACATATTTTTATAAATCACTCACCAGTTTTAAGTCAATATAAATGTGTTAAGTTAAAACAACATATACACAATATAAGAACTACAGAAACTGGAGCACATGTTAGGTTTCAAGTTACAAACACTTTTAAAAGAAGAAAAAGCATTGACTCTCCAGGTTATCAAAACAGAGTCAATCTCTAGCAATACCATACAGACAAATAATATTTTTTAATCATTGACATAAAATTGCCTATATAATTACAGCTGCCTGAAAAAGGAAAGTACAACTAAATGTTTTTCAGCAGGTGATGTTGCTTCTTATTCTAAATTTCAGAACTGTGTTCCTACAGAAACCAAAAATATCTCTGAAACGGATCCTTACATGAAAAAATGGCCTGGTCAAAAGTGTATTACTTTTGGGGAACCAGCAGTTAGCGTAATGGCTATGTCTCTGGACTCTCACATAGTCGACCGCGATTCGGTCCCGGACCCAATGGCTTAAAACTCACGCCGGGCACATGTGCATGCATGCCCAAGATCCCAAGAGGAGAATGGAGAAGGGATTGCGGCGTGACCATCCCCCCTGGGGGGTGATTTCTCGCTTTCTGTCTCTATGTCTCTCTCTGTCTGTCTGGTGAACGCACGCACCTTATAGCGAAAATCTCTCCAAAAAAAAAAGTGTATTACTTTTGATAAAAATCACTATTAAGTGTGTTTTGTGAATTTTTATATAACTAAAATGTTCAATAGAAATAGTTTCTACATATACATAGATAACAAAACAATCATATAATACAGAATGAAACTAAGCCAGCTCCTGCCAAGTTATCGGCCAAGCCCTGAATTCAGGGTTCTCTGCTTCTCCTGCAACAGAGGTAGGTGTTAATGATGTCATTAACTGCTCCAGAAGAAATAGGGGACCATGAACACAGATCCTGGCAGAAAATAAACACCCTCTGAGTTTACCTTTGAATTTAATGTAAATAGAAAAATTAGTTTATAGAGTGTCTGTCCAATATAGTTCCTGTCCTAAAGGGAGAAGTTAGAAATTTTATTTCCAGTGTTTTCAGCTGTGTTCCAAAAATAAAGGCTAAAAACCAGTTTTAAAAAGACATAAATTACTACTATATGTCTATACGGCAAAAACAACCAGTCAATGAGTCTGAAGACATTAGATTGGTATTCTAGAGAATATGTATGACCCTACAAAACAATTTTTAGTATTTGCTATTCTTAAGATTATAATTACTTAATATTTGATCTTACCCATTAAGGACCTTGTTCGTTTATTTTTAAAAAATATAGAGTACTGCCTCAGAAAAGTTAAGACTGATGTCTACTTTAACAGCAGTTAATATCAGAACCTGTGAACCACTTGATATTCTGACAAAAAGGACACAGACATGCGCACTTAATTCTCACCTTGTCAAGTTGATCTTGAAGACTGGTAGATGCTTTATAACCAAGCTGTAACAGCATCGCTTCTGCAGCATTTTTTTTGGCTATCTTTTTATTAGGTCCTGTTCCTGTAGCCACTTCATTGCCTACTTTAACCTAATAAAATTAAAGAAAGAAATTATTGACAGTTGTTTTGATAAAGAAGAACTCCTAACATCATAAAGTCATGTATTCTCTCTCCAAAATTCAAAAATATGAGGTTTGATCCAAAATAAAAGTGGGGACCAGGAGGTGTCAGTTGGGGCACATGGCCAACTTCATGGTTTGAGTCCCAAACCCAGAGGTCTAAAAATATGACAAGAGCATGTGCAAACATGTCCAAAATCCCGAGAGGAAAATGCAGGAGAAAGATTGCAGTTGGCCATTCCCCTGAGGGTGGGAGGGTGACTTCTTACTTTACTTCCTCTCTTGTCTTTTTCTGGAACATATACACCAAAAGGAAAAAAACTAAAATAAATAAGTAAATAAATAAAAAAGCAGCAAATAAGATCAGATCCAATTTATATAATGTATATAATTAAAAATACACATGTAGAATACACATGAGAATATGGTCTTCAAAATGTCAATGGGAGAGGTACCTCAGGATGGTCGACTATAAAAGGATTTTTACTTCCTAACACATTTATCTACCTTTAGATTCTTGTTTATTTATTTTGCTGCGGGGTATAAAACTTGCCTGTACCACTCTTTAGCTGTATGAACTGATGGAAATTATTTAACATCTCTAAACCTCATGTTCTTCATCAGAAAAGCAGAGATAGCAATTACCTTACAGTGTTGCCTTGAAAACTAAGGTATGTAAACCATAGTGTTTAATCAACCATAACTACTCAATAAACTGTAGCATTTATCATTAAAGCTATTCCACAGTTATCGTTTAAGAGTAATTTACAGGGGTTGGCAGGTAGCGTGGTGGTTAAAGGTACTGGATTTCCACATGTCCGACCCCTGTTCAAGTCCTGGACCTATGGGCTTGCTTTCTCCCTTTTCCTTTCTCTCTATCTTTCTCTCTCTCGTCAAATAAAATAATAATAATAATAATAATAATAATAAATAGAATTAAATAAATAATTCTTTTTAAAAAAGAGCTATTTACAAATGCATCTGTGTGTGTATGTGTGTGTATCTATACATCAGCTGGGTCAACATTGTAGCATGGTTGTTAAGTGCTGTTCATAGGAGGCTGGATACCACAAGGCCAACTAGGGTTTGAGTTCCAGGCCAGCTGCTTGAAAAAATATCCCAGGGGAGCATGCATGTGACCAGGAACCAGACAGGGCAGGGATTGGAGGGGAAGGACTGTGGCACAGGCAAGCCCCATTGGAGGGTACTTTCTCTTTCTCTCTCACTTGAGCCTGTGCCTTCCAGGATAAATAAGTGCATGTATATTTTGTGTGCTAAGAGATAATACAAATATAAAAAGGCCAGAATTACAAGGAGAAATTTATCAGAGAAATAGAAAATATAAACTATAGTGAGATTTGTTTTTACACACTGGTCTCAGTAAGTGATTAAAGAAGCAAACAAATAGTTAAGCATGACTATGGAAATTAAACAATGTACTTACAAATACTCTATGGACAAAAGAAGAGATTTCAAAGGAAATTAGAAAATATTTTAAATATTTTAAGATATTTAAAAAGAGATAAATTGGGAGGTATACAGCCCCCCAAAAAAATGGAGAAATGGAGGATAAGAGATTGCAGCATGACCATGCTCCATTTGGGTGGTATGGTCTTCTCTCTCCATCTGTCTTTCTCCAGTGAGCGTACATGCCCTTTGACAATTAAAAAAAAAAAAAAAAAAGAAAGCTATCAGCAAAGTAGGAGGACATTCCTTAATATGACAAAGGGGATATTACAAAATACTACAGCAAACCTCAGTAAACACTATACATAAGGTCTGAAATTATACATAATGAAACTGTGAGATTAGAAACAAGATGGATAAGGAGCCAGCAGGTGGTGTGTTGGTTAAGGATGCTGGACTCCCACATGGCCGACCACAGTTCGAGTCCTAGACCTGGCAGCTTGCTTTCTCACTTTCTCTCTCTCTCTCTCCCACCTCTTCCCTGATCAAATTAAAAATAAATACGATGCAATAATTCTTTAAAAAATAATAATTAAAAAAATTTTAAAAAGAAAAAGCAAGACAGGTATGCACTCTTTAATTCTAGTATTAATATTTTATTACAAATCCTAGACAGAGTAATAAGACACAAAAAAGAAAAGGCATAAGAATCAGAAGGGGGAAAAATTGTCATAATTTATGGACATATAACAAGCTCTTTGTATAAAAGGTCAGTATAGGGGCCGGCATAAGGTATGATGGTTAAGGGCACTGGACTCCCACCTGGCTGACGCAGTTCGAATCCTGGACCTGGCAGCTTATTTTCTCACTTTATCTCTCTCTTGTCAAATGAAAATAAGTAAGTAAAGAAAATAATTCTTAATAAATAAATAAAGGTCAGTATACAAAAAGCAATTATGAGGCCAACAGATGGTGTAGTGATTTCGCTGCTGGACTCCCACATAGTCAAACCATGTTTCAAGTCCTGGACCTAACAGCTTAAAACTCACACCAGGCACAAGTGAGTGCATGCCCAAAATCCTCAGAGGAAAATGGAGAAGGGATTGGGTGTGGCCATCTCCCCTGGGGGGTGATTTCTCACTTCTTTCTCTCTGTCTCCCTCTGTCTTTCTGGCGAGCACACACATCCTATAGCAAAAATCTCTTAAAAAAAAAAAGGCAATTATATTTCTGTTTTCCATCAGTATTCAAGCAGGAAATGAAAACTGTCAAAAGATACTATTTACATTAAATGAAAATCAAATCCTTATGATGTGCAAGGGCTCTACATAGAAAACGATAAGCATTATTGAGAAAAATTAAGAAAACCTAACAAAAAACTCAATATACTATATTCACTCATATTGAAAACAACAATATTATGATATCAGTTATCTTCAAACTGACCTTCAGTTAATTCGATCAAAACCCCCACATATCTTTATACAGGCACTTCTCACTTAACCAGATTCTGCTCCAATTAAACTGTTAATCAAATTGACTGAACTTAAAGGTGGATGTCTTGTGGTGTGTCGCAGCACCACAAGGTGTATGCTTTTCAATGCCTATCATGTGATAACACATTAGAATAACGTAATTCTATCCATACAAAATGCATACATTAGATAAGCACCAGAAAGCAACAAGACATACCACAACACTATAATACAAATCTGGTGTAATACTTTTATTTATTCTGAATACTACTATGGTGAACAATTAAGTACAAATTTATAAATGAAATAGGTAGTCTTGCGAGACTGAGAACACTTAATGTAGTGAATACTAACCAACTTCAGGAACGAGACAAAGACTGAGAAAGAAGATTCTGGAGACTCCTACAGACTAAGAAAAGGGATTCCTCCTGCTGGAGAGCTGGTTTTACGTCCTCGCAGTCTTTAAACAGATAGGTTATTAAGTGAGGAGGAGTGGCTGTAAAACTTGACAACCTGATTCCAAAATTTACACGGAAATGCCAAGTGTCAAGGATGGCCAAGATCCTTTTGAAGAAGAACAAGGTGAGAACACTTATTCAACTGGATGTATAGTCTTATTACAAAGTTAACATAAAGGAAAAGACAAATGTGACTGAATTAAAATTAGTAATGTCTGCTTCACAGAAAGCACTATTAACAAAAGAGAAAAAAGTAAAATCATGAGACAAGAAGCTATTAATATAGCCATATAAATGCAAAGGGCTCGTATCCAGAATGTATTATGAATTCCTATAAATCATTTTGTTTTTATTTTATGCCAGAGCACAGATGCCAGAGAGACAGAGAGAGGGGAAGAGAGAGAAAGAATCTCTGAAAGAAGTGAGGCCATGGCCCTTCTCCTCCTCCATTTCTCCATCCTGTGGGGATTTGGAGCACACACAAGCACCCAATGTGTTTTTCAAACTTCTGGTCCTAGACTTGAACCATGCAGTCAGTCATGTAGGATCTAGCTCCATTAACCACTGTGCCACTGAATAGCCCAAGAAATAATGTTTGGGTTTTTTTTTTAAGAATTATTTTATTTAACATTATTATTATTATTTAAATATTTCCAGAGAGAGAGAGAGAGAGAAAGCAAGCCTCCAGGTCTGGGACTCAAACCATGGTTGGCCATGTGGGAGTCCAACACCCTTAAACACCACACCACCTGCCAGACCTAATAAATGTTTTTTTAAAAAGCCAGTAGAGGGTCAGCAGGTAGTATAAAGGTTAAGGTGGCTAGTTCCCACATACCCAACTATGTGGCTCAAGTCCTGGAACTAGCAGCTTGAAAAACACAGCAGGTGCCTGTGTGTGCATTCCCAAAATTCTGAGAGGAGAAATAGAGAAGAGATTGTGACATGGCTATGCCCCCCAGGGTGGGGTGTTTTCTCACTTTCTCTCTCCCCACCTTGCTCTCACTCTCTCTCTGGTGAGTACATGCACCCTACAACAAACTTCGGGGGAAAAAAAAAAAGAAAGAAAAAAAAAAAAAGCCAGTAGATAAATGAGCCAGAGAGCTGAACAGGGAATCCATATCTGAAAAGTTGGACTGTTTTACCAGATGTCACTATATTTTGTTTAAAAAAAAATTAGAAAATTTCAATAGCTTCATGCTACTTTAATAACATTTCACTGGGTACTAGCCGTTAACAGATACACAATACACCAAAATCCACTCTTCAAATATATGTGGGTACTACAAAAAGTTTATGGAAAATGGAATTAATGTATGAATTTGTTACAAAAGAAGCTTGAATTCTACACACAGTTTTATCATAATATATTTTTTCCATAAATCTTTCTGAAGACCTCTCATATAGTATGCTACTTCTAGCCATACTTCTCTTCTTTGGTTCTTCTGTAAAATCGTAGCTGGCTGTTTCACCCATCTCACAACATACAGACTCACATCTTGTATCCACTATCTAGCATTACTACTTACCATGTATCCTTTTTAAAAAAACAGAACTATTTATTTAATGTTATTTACCAGTATTTTTTTTTTTTTTTGAGAGGTTTTTGCTATAGGGCGCATGCGCTCACCAGAAAGACAGAGAGAGACAGAAAGCGAGAAATCACTCCCCAGGGGGGATGGCCACGCTGCAATCCCTTCTCCTTCATTCTCCTCTCGGGATCTTGGGCACGCATGCACACACACCTAGCGTGAGTTTAAGCCACCAGGTCTAGGACTCAAACCACAGTTGACTACATGGGAGTCCAGTGACATAGCCATTACCCTAACTGCTGGTCCCCCAGTATTTTTTAAATTTGCTATAGAGCACTTGTGCTCATCAGAGAGAGACAGAGATGGGGGTAGGATGGAAAGTGAGAAAGCAAGCTGCCAGTTCCAGGAATCAAACCACTGTCTGCTATCTAGGAGTCCAGCACCTTAACCATCACACCTCCTCCTAGTCCCATCATTTATTCTTATGCCCTTATTTAGGGTTTCATTTACGTTACTATGCTTTAGGGATACATAACACAATGATAATCAAATCCAAACTTAAACATAATAATGTGCAAATGATACAACAAAGAAATTGTATTCTTTTTTCTTTTTAAAAATTATTTTATTTTAATTTACATTCATCTTTACAGAGTACAACATTGCTTTTTCCAGCATGAACATGATGTATATCAGTCAAGATGAAGACATTACTATATATATTATCATCGGCAAATAGCTTTTCTTTTTTTTTTGTCAATTCAACATACTTTTTTTCCTTTCCCTGTTCCCCTCCCTCCCTCCCTTCATTACTCTCCCCCATATTACCCCTATCTTCACTTTCTCTAATATCTACCGCTGTCTTCCCAGCTTCTATACCTTACAAACTTTCTATTTCTGTTCCAGCACACAGACAATCGATTTATTTTTTTTCCTTTTTCCCCCCACATTTTATTGATTCACAAAATTTAAGTAATCTAACTACTTTCAATAGTAAAGTCTGCTGAAACATACATATCTATGAATACATGTCTGACTTAAGGCATGAATGTAGAATGAATACACTATAAGGTAGCACCTAGCTGATGGTATATAGTATACTATGGTCATTAATTATGTATTTTTACTGTATTTTTTTCATTTTAAAAAAATATTTATTTTATTTTTTATTTATTCTTTCATTTATTTTTTAATGTGACCAGAGAGAGACAGAGGGTGAGAGTGAGAGAGAGAGGAAGTGAGAAAGCAAGCCACCAGATTCAGGACTCGAACCCTGGTTGGCCATGTGGGAGTGTCCAGCGCCTTAACCACCATGCTACCTGCTGGTCCCTATATTTTTTAATTTCAAGAAAAGCAGATTTAACTTTAATAAATCAAAGAAATGCTAAGGAAATATGCTTAAAACTTAAAGCCACGAAACAGCTTGGGATTCTATTCAAATAGTGAGTGCATGAACCTATCGGCAACTCAAGACAAGACAAAAATCCTTAAAATCAGAAAACAAAGCCTAGAAAAAAAAAATCAACAATATTTTAACGGAATTTGTAAACACAGACTAAATGACATAGTTCTTAGAAGCATATGAAAAACTGAATATATATCCATTACAGAATCTCTGTAACTATACAAACAATATATTTGAATTTTGTGAAATGTTTTTGAAACATTTCATTGCTTTTAATTTTTTTCTAAAATTCATTTATTTATCTCTTCCACGTGAGAGAAAAAGAGAGAGAGAGGCATCCCCAAGAGGATCCTGATGGTGTGGTCTACCCTGTTTCAGTAGGCATGAATCACAAATTTCATTTATATATTTTTTAACAACCCAGAGTTCCAGGGGTTGGCGGGTGGCGTGGTGGTTAAAGGTGTTGGGCTCCCACATGGCCAACCATATCTTGCATCCTAGACCTGGCAGCTTGCTCTCTTTCTCACTCACTCTGTCTTTCTGGTCAAATTTTTAAAAATAATGATAATAAAAAAATTCTTTAAAAATAACAGAGTTCTAATCACAGGTATAAAATTTACTATATTTAATATAGTATAGTCATTTTCTATTTGAAAAATTGAAATGTCCCTCTCTAAAAAAAAAAATATATATGAAAAACTTCATGAAATCTGCTTTTGAACTATCCAAATACTGTCATTAGAGATTTCTTTATCTGGCAATCAACACAAGTAATTGTACCCATTTTATAACATATAAACTTACTCTTATTTTTGGTGATACATAAAAATGAGCATATTATTTCTAGATATTTTGCTGCCATATTCAATTATAACAAATGATTACATTGCTTAAATAGTTTATACAAAAACCTTTACTTTGATAAAGTTGCTGCAATGCTATAATGAATCCATTGGGGCTTTCAGAAGGGGAAAAAAACCAATATGAATTCAGTGTGAAAGCATTTAAAAGCACAGCCAAATGTCCCCGCTTGACTAGAATGTTTATGAATACCCATAAAATGGAAGCTGGCGTAAGATACTCTAAATTCCTCTTACAGAAGGGGGACTCAATATACTCCATAGCAAAAGGAATTGTTTAATACAGCCAAAGCCAGTTTATGTTCCTAATGTACATCTTAAAATATAGGTGATTTTCTTTCTTCAAGTTTTGAATTCTAAGAATACTTTCTAGAATTCTTCAAAACTAAGATTTAAGAGGAAAAATGGTGAATGTATGCTAGCAAGTAAAAAATACTACAATACCACTATTCAGGTACCTAAAGACATCTAGACAATCGTATGTTTATTACCCACAGGAGAATTCTTCCTCTTGGGTAACTGGGTGTCCTGCAATGGTTTATCTGTGACTACATGGCGAGTTTACATTTCCAACAAAAGTAGAACACGCTAGCCCTCAATTATGCAGGCAGGCATCAAACATACATCAAATGATTATTAAGATCCTACTCTTGGGGCTGGCCGGTGGCGTGATGGTTAAGGGTGCTGGACTCCCACATGGCCAACCATGGTTTGAGTCCTGAACCTGGTGACTTGCTTTCTCACTTTCTCTGTCTCTGTCCACCTCTCTCTGTCTCTCTCTGTCCCTTTCTGGTCAAATTAAAGTAAATAAATAAAGTTAAATAATTCTTAAAAAAGAAACCCTACTCTTCACAAACCACTATATTGGATACTGTGAGTTAAGGAAATACGGAGATCACTAATTAGGAGAGACAGTAAAGTTCAGCTACATACGAAAAGCTAACCAATCTGAGATGCTTATATGAATGCCAAATGTCTGCCATGAGCTCAGAACTTTTGAAGCCCCCTTGTATTTCACACCTGAAATATCTATTGATTTTATCTGGATTATATGAAAGGTAAAATCCTAGGGTCTGACTACAAAAAATTTCTTTGACAAACCAATAATTTAAAAAATGGTTTCAGTATGATTAAGGGGAATTTAAATACAGATTAATTATTAGATGATTCTAATGAATTATGTTTAATATAAGGAAAACTTCCATTTATTTTAGAGAGAACACTAAGTTTGTTAGACTGAAATTACAAGTGATTAGAAATTAGCTTTAGCTTTTGCCTCAGTCTCCAGATCTAGCTGGCCGCCGAGCACACGTGCTCCTGGATCCTCAGTGCTCATGGCTGCCATCAATGTCACTGGAGTTCCTCCAGACTCTTTTGGGCCACCCGCCCGCCACACACACTGCCATTGTAAGCCGCCATCATGGTGAAGATTGCTAAGGCTGGTAAAAATCAAGGTGACCCCCAAAAAATGGCTCCTCCTCCAAAGAAGGTAGATGAAGACAGTGAAGATGAGGAAATGTCAGAAGATGAAGAAGATGATAGCAGTGAAGACGTTATCATCCCTCAGAAAAAAGGTAAGAAGGCTGCCACAACTCCAGCAAAGGCGGCGGTAGTTTCTCCAACAAAAAAGGTTGCAGTTGCCACACCTGCCAAGAAAGCAGCAGTCACCCCAGGCAAAAAGGCTGCTGCCACACCATCCAAGAAGACTGTTACACCAGCCAAAGCAATCACAATACCTGGCAAGAAGGGAGTCACACCGGGCAAAGCGTTGGTAGCAACTCCTGGTAAGAAAGGAGCTGCCAAGGGGACAAAGAATGATAAGAATGCCTAGAAGGAAGACAGCAATGAGGAGGAAGACGAAGACAGTGAGGAAGATGATGAAGATGAGGATGAATTTGAGTCAGTGGTGTTGAAAGCAGTAACAGCCACCCTGGCCTCAGAGGAGGAGGATGAGGAGGATGAGGAGGATGAGGAGGAGGAAGATGAGGAGGAGGACTAAGATGAGGAGGAGGAAGAAGCGTCTGAAGAGGCAGCTATGAAGACCATATCAGCCAAAGGAAAAAAAATTCCTGCAAAAGCTGTACCTGTGAAAGCCAAGACCATGGCTGAAGATGAAGATGAAGAGGATGATGAGGAGGAAGATGATGATGATAAAGATGATGAGGATGATGAGGAGGAAGAAAAGCCTGTCAAAGAAGTTCCTGGAAAACGAAAGAAGGGAATGACCAAACAGAAAGCATCTCCTAAGGCCAAGAAATGGAAGATGAAAGCCATAGAACCAACTACATCCTTTCATCTGTTTACTGGAAACCTGAACAATAACAAATCTATTCCTGAATTAGAAATTGGAATTAGTGATGTTTTTGCTAAAAATGATCTTGCTGTTGTTGATGTCAGATGTGGTACATCTACGAAGTTTGGCTATGTTGACTTTGAATCTGCTGAAGATCTAGAAAAAGCTTTGGAACTCACTGGTTTAAAAGTCTCTGGCAATAAAATTAAACTAGAAAAACCAAAAGGAAAAGACAAGAAAGGTCGAGATGCAGGAAAACTTTGGGCCAAAAATCTCCCCTACGAAGTCACTCAAAATTAATTAAAAGAAGTATTTGAAGATGCCGTGGAGATCAGAATAACCAGCAAAGATGGAAAAAGTAAAGGGATTGCCTATAGTGAATTGAAGACAGAAGCTGATGCAGAGAAAACCTCTGAAGAAAAGCAGGGAACAGAGATCGATGGGCGGTCCATTTCTCTATACTACACTGGAGAGAAAGGTCAAAATCAAGACTATAGAGGTGGAAAGAATAACACTTGGAGAGGTGAATTGAAAACTCTGGTTTTGAGCAATCTCTCCTACAATGCAACCAGAGAAACACTTCAGGAAGTATTTGAGAAGGCAACTTTTATCAAAGTGCCTCAGAGCCAAAATGGCAAATCTAAAGGGTATGCATTCACAAAATTTGCATCACTTGAAGAGGCTAAAGAAGCTTTAAATTCTTATAATTAAAAAGAAATTGAAGGCAGAGCAATCAGGCTGGAGCTGCAAGGACCCAGGGCATCACCTAATGCAAGAAGTCAGTCCTCCAAAACCCTGTTTGTCAAAGGTCTGTCTGAGGATGCCACCGAAGAGATATTAAAGGAGTCTTCTGACAGCTCTGTTCATGCGAGGGTAGTCACTGACTGGAAAACAGGATCCTCCAAAGGGTTTGGTTTTGTAGACTTCAACAGTGAGGAAGATGCCAAAGCTGCCAAGGAGGCCATGAAGATGGTGAAATTGATGGAAACAAAGTTACCTTGGACTGGGCCAAGCCTAAGGGTGAAGGTGGCTCCGGGGGTCGAGGTGGAAGCAGAGGAGGCAGAGGTGGATTTGGTGGCAGAGGCTGAGGCAGCAGAGGAGGAGGAGACCACAAGCCACAAGGAAAGAAGTCTGAATAGTTTCTCTGTCCCTCTGTCTTCTCTCTTCCATTTGAAAGAAAGGACTCTGGGGTTTTTACTCTGTTACCTGGTCTCTGACAGAGCCTTCTGCGGACATTCCAAGATAGGGTGCAGTCCTGTGTTCTACTTGGAAAGCTGTAGAAACAATGTTTCAAGGGAGATACTCTTATTGGTTTTGGCTGGATATTCATATAAACTTTTTAAAGAGATGAGTGGTAGAGCTAACCCCTATCTGTAAGTTTTGAATTTATATTGTTTCATCCCATGTACAAAAACATTTTTTCCTACAAATAGTTTTTTGTTTGTTTTTTGTTGTTTTATTTTTTTCCCTGCATTGGGGAATTGTAAAGGAAAGCAGAATGTTTATAATGAAAAAAAAGAAAGAAATTAGTTTTAAAATACTTCAAGAGGGTCAGCAGATGGCGTGGAGGTTAAGGCAGCTGGATCCCACATGGCCACTTAAGCAGTTCAAGTCCCAAACCAGAAATGTGAAAATCAAGCCAGGGGTGTAGGCAAGCATGCCCAAAATCTCAAGAGAAGAATGGAGGAGGAGGAGCTGCAGCCTGGCCATCCCCCTCGAGAGTGATTTCTCACTTTCAATCTCCCTCTTTCTTGCTCCATCTCTCTCTGATGAACGCACACCTATAACAAACTAAAACAAATAAACCAGTTTTTAAAAAAAGCACGGAAGCAAGGAAGGAAAAAAGGAAGAAAGGAAAGAAAAAAATTTAACAACTGAATCAGATATGGCAAAATTCTTAATAATTACTGTGTTTTGGGCATGTTGGTGTCCATTACGCTATTTTCTTCCCATCTTTGGATAGACTTGAAATTTTCATGAAAAAAAAATTATTTTTTAATTCTTTAAGACTAGAGTTGAGGAAGCAAGTGAAGTTGAACAGCTAAGATTTGAAAAGAGGGCATTTTAAGCATTCTAATTTCTAATCCCCACCCATCTGCCAATAAGCCAGCAACCATTCTTCATTTCTCTTGACTGCACCATACAGTTGCTCCATCTCTCAGCAATTCTGAGTCCCTCAGACCACACCGTACTTAGCTAGCCAGCTCACTCTCTTTTCCTAACTTTCCTGATAACCCCCAAGCTCATGTTCTTGGTCCTGTTCCATCTACTACATTCATCCTTCTAAATTTTGTTTCTAATTCCATTTGTCTCCAATTCCCAGTAGTTAATAGTCACCAGCTGCAAAATGCAACAGGAAAAGTCAAGAGATAGGAATTAGATGATGAACTCTGAGGCAAATAACCTGTGTGAACTCACAGTTCCTTCAAAATCTCGTGCTGTCTATTTTAACACGTCCTTGACACTTCAATGTTTCTACCAGTTGATAGGCGGGCCTAAAGGGAATGAACACTTCAAGCATAAACAACGTTTTAAACTATTTTCTCCTTAAGTCCTGATCTGTGTTTTTTGTTTGTTTCTTTGTTTTCTCGTAACTCTATCCCAATCTTTGGATTTCTAAATCTTTTCAAGTTTTTAAAAATCCTAATGTAAAGATTAGAAATACCTGCATCACAAATTCTCGGCGTCGTGGCATTCCTCTTTCTGAAAGCAAAACATAATCTGGCTCCTTTTCTTTTTTGGCCTGTTGAATCTGAGCCAGACGGCTAATAGGATTCATTCCTTGCCCATATTCTGGTCCAGCCTGAAAAATAATTAAAGAAAATATTTCAAAATATGCTTGTGAAATTTGTTATTAGGTCTTTAAAGAAAGACTAGTTTCTGTCCTCCACCCTCAAGCTCCCAAACTATGACTGGACAAGATGAATGAGAGTTACGTATAAATATTTATGAAGGAAAATCATAAAAGCGATCTGTAACCAAGACTTCTATGGGATTTGGGGGTGCAGAGGTATTACTGATAGGTTGGGTCAATTCTGTTTTTAAAAGTAGCAAATTTTTCATAGTAGAGCTGCTTCACAACTCCTGTTCATAAAAAACAGCATAAACATGAGAAGGGACTAGCAGATAGCATAATGGTTATGTCCCTTGACTCCCACATAGTCGATCGTAGTTCGAGTCCTCAACTGGGCAGCTTAAACTCACGCCAGGTATGTGTGCATGCATGCCCAAAGTCCCAAGAGGAGAAATGGAGGAGAAAGGATTGTGGCATGTCCATCCCCTCTGGAGGATGATTTCTCACTTTCTATCTCTCTGTATCTCTGGCAAGGCCCATGCCCTATAGCAAAAATCTATTAAAAAAAAAAAATTATTTGTGTGTGTGTGTTTGTGTGTGTGTATATACTGAATTGACCCCGAAGAAGTAGAAGAGCAGCTTAGAGAAAGCAGAAGGGGAAAAAGAGAACTTCACTATCGTAATGATTAAGGGAAGGGAGAGGAGAGAGCAAAGGAGACTTTTAACTTTTAATAAAATACTGGTTTCTACTTTCACTCACATACCAAAAACTAAGAATTAAATAAATTTTAAAGGAAGTAATGAAGAAATAATGAGAAAAAAAAAAACAAACCACAGGCAGTAATATAAAAATCAAAGATTGAGATCCTAATGAAAAGGTAAAGAGAAGCTTTGAGTCTAGCACTAGAAGAGGAATGCCTAGTTCATGACATTGTTCAAGTACGTATTTCCAGTGGTATGTTGTCTTTATTCCTATTTGACTCTCCTATAAGATAGTCTTTTAGTCTCAAATAAATTGTTGTTGATGTGGATTCTAATAACAAGGAACCATATGCATAGACCCAATTTAGATAATGATGGAGTTCTGAGAATATCAAGAATAGCTTGGTTCCTGTCTTTGCTTGACATTAACCACAAACAATGCTCAACTTAACAATGATTTCACTTATGATTTTTTAACTTGACAATGGTGCAAAAGTGATACAGTCAGTGGAAAGCTAGACTAAGCTATGTGGTGTTTGGTAGGTTAGATGTATTCAGTGCATTTTTGACTTCTGATATTTTCAACAACTGGTTTTTTGTTTGGTTTTTTTGTTTTTCAGATGTAACCCTACTGCAGGTTAAGGAGCATCTATATTAGCACCCTTGAAAATTAATTTATTCTCTGGACATAATGTGTTAGATTATATCCTACAAATCAATAAAACCAGTCTTGTAATAGCTATGTTCAGAAAATATTATCTCCAACACTGAAAGGCTTTATTTGACGTTTCATAGAAGAGAAATCTATTTAAAAATCCAAAACCCAAAGACATCAGTTTTACATATTAATAGCATAATTCTATAAAGTAAATCTTAAAATTCAAATGCAGTTTACAATGAACCAGTTTCAAGCGTGCACAGGGACCAGACATGACTAAATCTGAAAACTGACACTGCTATCAGAGGTTGGGTACATTTCTTAGACACAAAGGGCCTCATCTCTAAGATGGGATAATAACTACATCACACAGTGATGGAGAAAGTCAAGTAAGACAGTGTGATAATTTCATTATTTTAAATAAAATCAAGACAAGTCATCATAGGTATTTTCTCTACTCCTATTGAATATAAGGAACTACAGATGCTAGATATATAGGCCATGCCAGGAGGTAAGGAAAATGCTGAAAAATCAAGATACTGTTTCAAGCTGATCCGTTTATTGGCACATTTAAAATAATCTAGATTCCAACTCATGTGCATGTTGCTTTCTCAAAATAACCTTACATTTCAGATGATATCATTAAGCTTTATTATAATGTAAGACAGGCATGGCAAAAGTAATTCCAAGCATGACGTATATGAGGAAAAATGCAGGGGGCTAACCTAGTCTGAGAGCAGGGGAGGATCAGTCATGGCTTCCCTGAGGAAGTCAAGTTTAAACTGAGATCTGAAAGATGTATCAGAACAGTATACTTATATACCAGAAACAACATCAAATAATTTTAAGAATTCAAAATGTTTCTCCCATTCCCCCATCCTTGGGGAATAATGCTTAAGCAATAATCCGGCTGTTAACAGCTACAGGTAAAACAAGATTTATATCCCACTAAAGAAGTACATACATCTTTTCAAGCCTAGTAGTTTTTTATGCTTTATTTATTAAGATTACATTTGGTTTAATATAATAGATGTGTGACCAGTTTTGTGCTACCATTCCAGTATAAAGCACTGTTCTTCCAACACAGAAATTATAGGCTTTATATAGTAAAAGATTTAGGGGCCAGTAGGTGGCGTGGTGGTTAAGGCTGCTGGACTCCCATATAGCTGACCACGGTTTGAATCCCAGACCTGGTGGCTTTCTTTCTCACTTTCTCTCTCTCGCTCTGTCCCTCTCTGATCAAATTAAAATAAATGAATAAAGTTAAATAAAATAATTTTTTTAATAAAAGAAAAAAAAGATTTAAATCCTTTTTTTAAAGAATTATATATTTGGAGGCAAGCAGGTGGCATGGTGGTTAAAATGCTGGACACTCCCACATGGTCAACCACGGTTCGAGTCCTGGACCTGGTGGCTTCTTTCTCACTTTCCCTCTCTCTCTGTGTGTGTCTCTCTCTGGTCAAATTAAAAAATAAAAGAGTGGATAAATAAATAATTTTTAAAAAAGAATTATATATTTGATTTTATTTATTCATTCATTTATTTTAATTCAACCAGAGAGAGAGACAGAGAGTGGGAAAGTGAGAAAACAAGCCACCAGGTCCAGGACTCAAACCATTGTCAGCCATGTGGGAATATCCAGCGCCTTAACCACCATGACACCTACTGGTCCCCAAGATTTAAATTCTTAAAAAAAAAAAAAAAAAAACAGATCATGGATATACTGATATATAGATATAAATAGATATATAGCTAGGTGTATATATATATATACACACACTATATATATGTGTGTGTATATATGTATATAATTAAATGGTTACTTATTAGATATAAAATACCAATAACTAATACTCATTGAGGACGTATTATTGCTAATAATGTAGCAATAATAAATATCAACTATTAACATATTCTGTGTATTGTATCAACAACAATCCGATGAAGCAATTATAACTGCCACTCTATAAGTAAAGAAATGTGGGCAAGCCGGTAGCATGGTGGTCAGGGCCGCTGGATCCTGCATGGCTAAATATGTGGTTCAAGTTCCAGACCCAGTGGCTTAAAAAACACACTAGGCACGTGTGCATATATATACAAATACCAAAAGGAGAGATGGAGGAGAGGGGATTGCAGTGTGACCATCCCCCAGGGAGTGAGGTGCTTTCTTGCTTTCTCTCTCTCTGGTAAATTAAAAAAAAAAAAAAAAAAGTAAAAGAAGAAATGTAAGATTAGAAATAAGATAACTTGCTCAGGTAATAGGATCCACACTCAAAATTGACTTCAAAGATCATGATCTTAATAAATATGTTCAGGAACCAGCAGATGGTGTAATGTGTACGTTGCTATACTCCCACATGGTCAACTGTGGTGTGAGTCCCAGACCTGGCAGCCTAAAACTCATGCTGGGTGCATGTGTGCCCAAAATCCCAAGAGAAGACTGGAAGAGAAGGGACTGCAGCGTGGCCATTGCCCCTGAAAGGTGATTTTTCACTTTCTGTCTCTCTGTCTCTCTGCCAAGCACACATGCTCTATAGCAAAAAAAGCTCTCTAACAAAAATAAAACAAAATAAAATAAAATAAAATAAAAATGCCCTGGGCTCAGCAGGTGGTACAGTTGTTAAGGCACTGAACTCCCACATGGTTGATCATGGTTCAAACCCCAGACCCAGCAGCTTGAACTCAAACCAAGCACATATGTGTACATGCCCAAAATCCTAAGAGGAAAATGGCAGAGAAGTGATTGCGGCATGGCCGTCCTCCCTCCAGGAGTGGGGGTGATTTCTCACTTTCTGTCTCTCTGTCTCTCCAGCAAGTACACACGTCCTAGAGCAAAACTCCCTCAAAAATAAATAAATGCATTCTATACTTGACTTTGTGGTTAGTGTATATAAGGAAGCGAGTCTTCTTCAGAACTACTGAGTTGTGATGAGTGGATTTATTTGGCATTTATTTTCAGCTAGAGTCTTAAAATGTAAAAGGCTATTTCAAGAAATGTATAACCTACATCTTCTTCCAAGTAGTGGCAGCATTTAAAAAAGAAAAAAAAAGTATTTATTTAGTTATTTATTATATGCAAGGGTCTACAAAAAGTCTATGATATGGGGAACCAGCAGTTGGCATAATGGCTATGTCGCTGGACTCCCATGTGGTCGACTGCGGTTCGCGTCCCAGACATGGTGGCTTAAAACTCACGCCGGGCACGTGTGCGTGCATGCCCAAGATCCCAAGAGGAGAATGGAGGAGAAGGGATTGCGGCCTTACCAACCCCCTGGGGGGAGATTTCTCACTTCCTGTCTCTCTGTCTCTCTCTCTCTGTCTGTCTGGCGAGCGTACGCGCCCTATAGCAAAAACCTCTCAAAAAAAATAATAAAATACAAAATATGAAAATAATTATGATGGATTTCAGAACTTTTTGGCACCAAAATAAACTTGTACTTAAATTCCATTTGTCCACAAACGTTCGGAAGTAGCCTCATGTATGTATATATTTTTAAATAAAATACAGGCACAAAGGTATAAAATCTATAACAATACCTAAATTGTGCCACTGCACAATTGAAACAAAGGAAATTCATCAAAGAGGAAATGTATTTTTTTCTCTGTAATCCCTGACCAGTAGAGTCTAACTAGAAGTTTGCTAAAATGAGGCTGAGCCAGCAACTAAAAAGGTAGCAGCTTCAGGCTTTCTGCGGAAACAAAGAAGAGCCCCATTCAGATCCTATATTGAGCATTCACAGGCACTCTCCTGAGCTAAATGCTGATTCATCTCATTCCTCCCACTCTTGCACAATTTTTCTTTTTAATGTAAATAATGTCTGATCTCATAAAAGAAATAATCACAACATCTTGAAAAGCTGTGTGCTCTGTATTCTTCTTTGGCAAGGTACCCATGCCTGAATGGATGGAAACAAAACAATTCCATCTACTTCGTCGGGCTGCCATGAGGCTTAAGTGTGATAGAGCAGGCGAAGACTAAGACAAAGTCTGGCACCCAGAGTGCTTTCTGATTTCTAGCTGCTTTTACTGTCATTACTGGTGACATCATTTCATGTGATTGTTACTGTGTATCCTGTTACCATTTCTTGATATCCTGAGAAGTTACTATATAGCACAGTTGTGTGCAGAAAAAAAAAAAAACACTGGATTAGAAATCAAAGCAGTTCAGGTTGTTCCACATGATAGCTGAATAAAAATGAGTAAATTCTTTCAATGTGTTTCATAAAAACTTATTCTTAAAATAAGAGATAGGGCTGGCTCCACAGCCTAGTAGTTAAGGAAGCCAAATCCCACAGGGTCAGATGCTCGTGCATATCTACCCAAACTCCGGACAGGATGGCGAAATGGAGAGAAAGGACTGTGATAAGACCGTGTCCACAGTAGGGGATATAGGGTGCTTTCTCTCCCTCTCCCTCTCTCTCGCTCTCCTCTCTCTATTATACTCTGGCAAGTGATATGCCCTCTAGCAATGAAAAGAGAAAGTGAACTAAGGGAATAACATCGTCTACCATACACTATGATGAGGATTATACAAAGGTACATGAATAAGAAATGGCTTTTTTCTCCCCCCAGATTTTTGCCATAGAGTGTGAGTCCTCACTGGAGACAGAGAAAGTAAAGAATCATTCCCCAGGGGGATGGCCATACCACAATCCCTTCTCTTCCATTCTCCTCTCTGGATTTTAGGAACACACACACATGTCCTCAGTGTGATTTTTCAAGCTGCAGGGTCCAGGACTAGAAAAGCAGAATCAGTCATGTAGGATCCAGCCACCTTAACCTCCATGCCACCTGCTGGGCCCGGAATATCACTCTTTAAACCATACAAAACTACAAATATCCATGGTATTATTATTCGATGAACAAATGAAGTAACACAGGTATGTACTAACAAAAGCAAACAATTGTATTATTCAAGAACCTACCTTGTTTTTATTTCTAGTTACTGTAACGTTTAGTAAAGTGATCAATGTTGATGAATGTATACTTACCTTTACTATTGTTTTAGGGCGTTTTTTAAAAAATAGTTTTGGCTTTTCTACCACAGGAAGAGGTGGGAGTTTTTTAAGTTCCTGTAAGACGGTGTTTGCAGCACGCTTCTTGGAGAGTTTTTTGCTATTTCCCTCTCCTTCCGCAGAGAACTCTCCCACTGACACCCGAGTAACAAAACTTTTCATATGTGGCGGTCCACTTTCTTTAATAACCTGTTAAATACAATAAAATACTGAATAAGATACAAGGATTTAAGATGTGACCTTACAGCATGAGTCTCTTAATATTCATGTCATAATCCAAGCTGATACTAAGAATTATGCAAAATCACAGTGTTTCTGTAAGAAACAGTACATCAGAACTATTGGTTTATGACACTTCTAAAGCTTAATAAATTTGGAAGAAATCTAATCACATTCAACTCGAAGTCAAAATAGTTTTCTGTTATTTAAAACAGACCATTGTAATTATGGCTTACCTATGTCTAATGGAACACAAAATTAAGAACATAAGACATACTCCAGTAGATGCCATACGAGGCCACATAGGAGAGTTTATATTTAAATGTGTGCATACCTATTTTTCTCCTATCTAAGAGTAAACTAGTAAAGAACAGAACTCTTACTGTAGTTTTTTACCCTACAATAAGCATGCTTCCACAGAAGGCTCTCAAAGACAGTTGATGGATAAAAAACAATCTATTTTTTACACAGACCTTGTCAAAGGCTATTTTAAAGAAAGGGATATGCACTCTTATGACATGATCTTAAAAATTTTGGTAAGTAGATATGCCATAAAACACCTCTCTTTCTAGAGCAATAAATTATGACTCTGTCAACTATAAATATACCTAAACCCTGTTTAATCTGCTCTTACTTTTTAAAAAATATTTATTTTTTTCTTTTATTATTGTTATTATTTATACATTCAGTCGCTCTGCTCTTACTTTTAAACTACACTAGCTTTTAGAGGAAAAGATGCCTTCCAAAACCTGATTGTTCAAAACTTCAGTCTCCTTCAAAACTCTGGCCTATTAAGAAAGACCCTACTTAGTTAGTTTACTATTTAACATGACACTGAAATTTTGTCTTGTAATACTGGACACCAATTAGGAAAAGGAATGAAAACATCACAATATTTCAATAATTCAAATCACTGGTGATAAGGAGTTTATCATAAGCACATTTTTTCAAGTAACTTAAGTTTACTATTTAAACACTAAAATTGCTTCTTCAATCATTGTGATGGACAGCCTCAGTTTTTAAAAAGAGGATAATTTATTGGCTTAACAGAGAACACAATAAATATTTAACCTTTTATTAATCATATTAGATCATCAGTATGAACATTCAAATATTCTAGATCATAGACTGATGTCCCCAAGGATGTCTAAGACTTAACTAACTGTTCCTACTCATTGTAGCTCAGGCTCCAGTAATTTTTGAGTCTATACGATTTTTTTTATAAAGTTTATTTATTTCTTCCATGAGTGAAAAAGACAGAGTGAGAAAGAGAGACACAGCATCCCAGACAGGGTCTTGATGCCCTTATCCACCACCTGCTCCAGCCTGCCCGAGCTCATGGGCACACTCAAGCTCCCCACGTTCAGAGAAGTCTCCAGATGGGAAACTGCCAACCTCCCCATGCCTTGCAGAGCATCACATTTTACCACTGCACCCCTGTCCAGCATCTATTCTATGACTTTTCTTGGGCTTTCCACATTTTCCTTATTGTTTCTAGCTGAGACCAAAAGGCCATTAAGTACAGTCTCTTCCTGCCTTTCTCATTTTGCTACTTTTTGTCTGTTTGTATTTAAGATTTTTGCAATAGGGCATGTGTGCTCGCTAGAGAGAGACAGAGAGAGGGAAAGTGGGACATCACCCCCCCCCAGGGGGGATGGCTACACCACAATCCCTCCCTTCTCCTCCACTCCCCTCCTGGGATTTTGGGCATGCATACACATGTCCAGCATGATTTTCTAGCCACCAGTTCCAGGAATTAAACCATGGTCAGCCATGTGGGAGTCCAGCTCCTTAACCACCCACTGGTCCCACACTTTACTGTTTTCAATACACTAAGGGCTGAGATAGCAGATAATCCAGCTTGTTAGAAATATGCTCAAGAAGAAAGCAGCTGCTCAATGTAGATCGGGTGACCCTGCCAAGAAGTAAAATGTGGGAGCTTTCAAGTAAGTGAATGTCACACAATTTGAAGGAGGATTCTCCACAACCATTTCAGCTTATTTCTTGGTTATTGTTTTTCAGATGGGAGTTGCACAATTAGTGACTTCCAAATAAGGTAGGTATTATAATTATTACTTTTTAATTTGATTTATTGTTTTTTTTTTTTAATTTGCTATAGGACATGCATACTCACCAGAGAGACAGAAAGTGAGAAAGCAAACCACCAGGCTCAGGACTCGAACCACAGTCAACCAGTCCCTCAACCATCACACTACCTGCTTGCCTCTATAATTTTTTTTAAGTTTTCTCTTTAAAATTTTATACAATTTTATAAACAAATTTGTGGTATATACACCTAGTTGTAGAGAGCTGTTTCAATACTTCTTAATGATTTGTTCTGTTCCTACTCATTGTAGCTCAGGCTCCAGTAATTTTTGAGTCTATACGATTTTTTTTATAAAGTTTATTTATTTCTTCCATGAGTGAAAAAGACAGAGTGAGAAAGAGAGACACAGCATCCCAGACAGGGTCTTGATGCCCTTATCCACCACCTGCTCCAGCCTGCCCGAGCTCATGGGCACACTCAAGCTCCCCACGTTCAGAGAAGTCTCCAGATGGGAAACTGCCAACCTCCCCATGCCTTGCAGAGCATCACATTTTACCACTGCACCCCTGTCCAGCATCTATTCTATGACTTTTCTTGGGCTTTCCACATTTTCCTTATTGTTTCTAGCTGAGACCAAAAGGCCATTAAGTACAGTCTCTTCCTGCCTTTCTCATTTTGCTACTTTTTGTCTGTTTGTATTTAAGATTTTTGCAATAGGGCATGTGTGCTCGCTAGAGAGAGACAGAGAGAGGGAAAGTGGGACATCACCCCCCCCCAGGGCGGATGGCTACACCACAATCCCTCCCTTCTCCTCCACTCCCCTCCTGGGATTTTGGGCATGCATACACATGTCCAGCATGATTTTCTAGCCACCAGTTCCAGGAATTAAACCATGGTCAGCCATGTGGGAGTCCAGCTCCTTAACCACCCACTGGTCCCACACTTTACTGTTTTCAATACACTAAGGGCTGAGATAGCAGATAATCCAGCTTGTTAGAAATATGCTCAAGAAGAAAGCAGCTGCTCAATGTAGATCGGGTGACCCTGCCAAGAAGTAAAATGTGGGAGCTTTCAAGTAAGTGAATGTCACACAATTTGAAGGAGGATTCTCCACAACCATTTCAGCTTATTTCTTGGTTATTGTTTTTCAGATGGGAGTTGCACAATTAGTGACTTCCAAATAAGGTAGGTATTATAATTATTACTTTTTAATTTGATTTATTGTTTTTTTTTTTTAATTTGCTATAGGACATGCATACTCACCAGAGAGACAGAAAGTGAGAAAGCAAACCACCAGGCTCAGGACTCGAACCACAGTCAACCAGTCCCTCAACCATCACACTACCTGCTTGCCTCTATAATTTTTTTTAAGTTTTCTCTTTAAAATTTTATACAATTTTATAAACAAATTTGTGGTATATACACCTAGTTGTAGAGAGCTGTTTCAATACTTCTTAATGATTTGTTAGGGTAGCATAAACATATTTTGGCCAATAAAAAGAAATTGGGTATTGGCATACATTCAGTCATCTGGAAAGACATGACGTATTTTTCTGTTTTCCTATGTAAAAATGCATCATGACTTTCCCAATAACTTAATATCTGTCACTAAATACTAATTCGAATATTTTTTATTTAGTCCTATTTAAAACATCAAATCCATTATCTTATACACAGAAAACTGACATATGTATACAAATGGCTTAATACAGAATATGGGATAAACAGGAATCCATAATGCTACCATAACTTCTACCTTCCCCAGGGGCTGTATCATTTTATCATAGTGTGTTTGAACACAGAGAAGCACACACCAGTCTACTGGTTAATTTTATTTACTTGCTTGTTTGTTTAAAATAACCAGAGCGGGGGTGGGGGAGAGAAAAGGGAGCCTACTAAACACATACCTCAAAACTGACGGGCAGATTTCGTTTCAGAGCAATCTCAAACACTAAGCTGATCTCAGATTTATTTGCATCTTTGTCATCATCCATTTCTTTTCCTGATTCGCCATTCTAAATCACACAAAACAAAAACACGGTTTAACAGTGAATCTTGACTTTATAACAAACTTTACATATATTCTGCAATCAAGAGGACCTACCTACTATACAACTAAGATGGTTCACCCATGGGAGCACACACTCGGTGCTGCAACTCAGCAGGCTGAACCATGGGGAGGCCTGGGTTCAACACCTGGTCTACCCTACGGTCATTTGGCCCCTGTGGTCCCAGCTACTTGGGAGGCTGAGGCAGGAGGATTATGAGACATAGTGAAACCCTGCCTGAAAAAATACCCCCATCTCCCCACACACAGCACACACAATAAAATAAAGAAACAGTAAACCATAGACTGTATCTAGTTAATCCCTATGTAATCACAGTTTTCAAGAGCTTTGCTGTCAGGCTTTTTGTTATTTGTATTTTAGTATTTTCCCCTAAAGTAGAAGCATGTAATGCTGAGTTTGGAAATCTTTTACCTAACCACACACTAATCTGAGTTTATCCCACATCTCTAGTCCTGGTTCTCTTACCTCTGAGATCTCTACCACCGCACCCTCACCAGCCCACAATTCCCTCATGGGTGTTCTAACATGATCTATGAAGACCAAGTTAAAGAAAGAGAATAGGATGCAAATCAGAATATTGGAGCTGTGTGTGTGGCACTGGCACCAATTCAGTTATTCACTTATTTAACACAGACTTCTGGAGGCCTCAGATACGCTGAACACTATGTAAGTATTAGCGATAAAGA
>NW_006159428.1:5816242-5834913 GCF_000334495.1 Tupaia belangeri chinensis
GACCGCAGTCCTGCTGTCAAGAGGCTTAAGATCTACCGGGCAAACAGACAGATAAACAGCATTACAACGAAAACGTATAAGCAGAAAACATGTAAGCCTGCCATGAAGATAAATCTCAAAGGAAGAACGAAAGGTTGAGGGGAAGGAAATTTGTAGAGTTTGAAATAACTAAGGGAGAAGTCCAGTCGGAAAGTGATTATACAGTAGGACATGCCTGACTTGGAGAGACTATTGGAAGTCAACAGAGAGTAGCTGAAGCCATGAGATTGGTGAGATATCATACATAGCCTAAGTGTCCTCATTTGTAAAATAAAGTAGGACTGAAACACCCATAAAGATCGCTTCCACTGTAAATTCCTTGATTCTAGATTAGCCCAATATAATTTAGGCTCAGTAAACATAGCTGAAATACAAGGCAAATGTCATTTCTCATCCTCATATACGTCCCCAAATCCTGAGTGAATTCCTGAGTGAAGCCTGGTAAGTGAATTCCAGAGTGAACCAAAGTCCTGCAAGGTAGGGCCCTCCGGTCAGGAACGTGAGTGTGGTAGAACAGACAGCTTGTCTGAGAAGTAAATCCTCACTCGAAGACAGGCAACCTGAGCAGTCACATCATCGCCCTATACGGTACTCTTCCCCATCAGGACAGATTATTCCTTTTTATTAATACAGGCATTTATTTGTCTTCTGCCCAGGTAAGTATCAAAAAGAGACTGTCACATGCAGTGCCACCACACCTGAGGTGACTTTTCTGGAATAGGTTCATTCTGCAGTGCTTGAAGGGCTTTCATTGCAGCATTGTGTCTAGCAGCTTGTCGAGTCTTTCCTTCCCCAAAAAATTCATTATTTCCTACAGTCAGCTGGACATAAAAGATCTTAGGCATTGGGCAGTGATACCTAAAATAAGAAAATAAGGACATTAATGTTAGTTTAAAAAAATCACTTTAAAAAATCATCAGTCAGATTTGCTTCATTTAAAGTGATACCAACTATATAATATACTATATCCTCTTATTAACTCTAATAAAATGTAAACATGAATGTACTTATAAAAGATAAAACATGAGTTAATTTATCTATAGATAACAGTGTAGACTGAGCTCCACAAAAACATAGAGAGACAACATTAAACATAAAGTAATGCAGTAAAAATTATTTAATTACATCACAGAACATTTCTTGGTGAGACGTTATCAGATTTTGACAGAAGTGAGTCAAACGGTCTGGTGCTAAGGATAAAGGAGCTGCCACAGAGGCTGGAAACAGACAAGCCTGTTTAGGTGACAACATACAAATGACAGTGCTTTTAGTAGAAACTGGGTATAATCAGAACTCTCAGGGTAAAGAGATGGACTTTGTATGATGCAAAGTAATAAGGTGATCAGATTTAACATGAGAAAGAATAAGGAGCGCAAATCAATTCTCATGCAAGAAGTACCATAATAAGATGTATGTAAGGTCAACAATTTCGGCAGGTTTGTGTTTAATAAGACTGAGGTGGGACTAGCAGGTGTAGGTACGGTGGTTAAGGCACTAGACTTCCACATGGCTGACCATTCAAGTCTCATGCCTGGCAGCTTGTTTTTTCACTTTCCTTCTCTCTCTGGTGAGCACACATGCCTTACAGTACATTTTAAAAATATTAATAGTAACAAATAAAATTAAATAAATAATACTTAAAAAAAAAAAAAAGGCTAGATAATGAGGCATGACTAGAAAGCTGCAACAATGCAGCTAAGAGAAAGAAGAGGCTATAAGGGATTGCCCCGCAGCATAGTGGTTAAGGGAGCAACAGCCCAACCAGCCAACCACAGATCAAATCTCAGTCCTGGTGGCTTAAAAAAAATCATGCCAGGCACGTGTGCATGTGTGTTCAAAATCACAACAGGATAGAGAAATTGAGAAGGGATTGTGTGGGACCATGCCCCACTAGGGCTACTTTCTCCCTCTGTCTCTCTCTGGCAAGCATACATATTCTCTGGCAACTGAAAAAAAAAAAAAAAAGGAGGCTGTAGGAAAAACAAACCTTTAGAAGAAATTAAGAAGACATGCAATAAAATTCATTAATTCAACAACTGCTTTGACACTGTAAGGAGTGCTTTCTATATGACAGGGGAATGAGGCAATGAACAAAAACATTTTCACTGCAATGGGAAAGACAGACAATAAAACAAATGTGTAGAATATGCAGTGTGTTAGAGATGCATGTAAGAAAACATAAAGAAGGAAGGGTTCAGAAGTGTCAGAGAGGTGGTTTTAGATAAGGTGGCCAAAGAAAGTTCCACTGAGAAGGGAATAACATAAAGAACTGAAAGAGTGGGGGAACAAACCATGCAGGTATCTGAGACAGAGCATCTGAGGAAGAGAAAATATCAAGTACAAAGGCCCAGAGGCAGGGCCCTGCCACGCACAGTCAAGGAACTCAAAGGAGGCCTGTCTGGCTAGAGTTGGATGAGGGGAAGGAAAGCTAGGAGATAAGTAAAAGCTGGCCAGAATCTAGGGGGCCTTCCCCAGAAATCATTAAAAGGATATTACTTTCATCTGGAGTGAAATGGCCAGCCAGTCAAAAGTTTTGAGAGGGAAGTGACGTAATCTGGCTTACATTTTTAAAGGAACATCTGATTATTATGTTGAGGATAAGCTATTGGGGAACAATGGTGGAAGCAGAAAGATCTAATTCGATACTACTGCCATAATCCAGGGGCAAAGGAGATGGTGGCCCAAACTAGAGTATGGCAATAAAAATGATAATCCATTGGGTCCTGGATGAATTTTGCAAGTAGAACTGATAGGTAAGCCCAGGTCTGGCTATGGATTATGAGAGATGGAGTACCCATATATTGAGAGTGAAGACCACAAAAGGCCTGGGTTTACCAGGAATGGATTTCAATAGCTCTGTTTTGCAGATGTTACATTATTAGACCAATAAGGTATCCAAATGGAGAAGTCAAGCGAACAATCAGACTTAGGAGCCTGGGCTCCAGCGAAGAATTTAAAGGTAGAGATAAAAAGTTGGGAATCAATATATATTATAGATGGTATCTCAGACAATGAGAAGGTCAGCCCCACAGCTTAGTGACCAAGGGAGCCAGATCCTACATGGTCAACTGTGAGATTCAAGTCCTGGACCCAGTGGCTCAAAAAAACATGCTGGGTGCATGTGTGTGCATGTCCAGAGTCCCAATGGGATGGAGAAATATAGGAGAAGAAATTGCTGCATATCAATTCTTCACTGGGGATCTAGGGAAGGGAGTGACAGAAGAAATATCAGGCAAGCATGGTATCCTTCCTGAAAGCCAAAGAGAAAAAAAAAAAAAAGTATGTCAAGAAGGAGGAAGGAACTAATTGTATTTAATACAACTCACAGGTCAGGTAGAATGAAAACTGAGAAATATGACTACTGAATTGAGCAAATTGATCAAAAAAAAAGGTAGATTTTTACAAAACTACACACAATTGTAATACCGAAAAATTAAGTTAAAAATCACTCCAGAGCTAGCAAATCTGTTTCCAAACAAACGTTGAAGGCACTTGAGGTCCTACTGTGTTACAGATGATGACAGGGCAGCCAAGTAGCAGTGCTCGTATTCAACCTGAGATAAGTTGGCCTGAGCCCTTCCTGTAAGACTTCACTGGGCAGACGGGACTAATCAATGAAGGTGAAGGAGTGGAGTTGAAGATCTGCACTGAAGATGCAGATCTGCAAGGCAAGAATTGAAACCATGTGAGGAGAAGCACCTGGAAAGGGTAAGTGGAAAGGAACCGAAAGAGAGCCTAAGGCTGGAAGCTGACTGATGCCTAGGATCAAAGTGCAGGGGAAACAATAGACCCGGTGAGGAGATGAGAGAGGGTCAGAGTTGGAAAAGGAATTACCACACAATGTCAGGAAAGGGCTAATCAACAGTGTGGAGTGGAGAGGAGAAATCTATAGTAAGAGGGTGGGGTCGGGGGAGGGAAGTCATTGATTTAAATTCTTAACTTAAAATCAATTTTCTTGGCTTACGGTTTTCTATTAACTTATTTTAAGATAAAGTGTTCTAAATCTGTTTTTATTACATAAGTCATATGTTCTCACTTTTAAGTTAGCAAATATAACTCAGCTTTCCCATAGCTACAGAACTTCATGCATATTTTTTAACTGGCTCTACTATAAAACTTTAAAACAGATAACTTGAATCACAAATTTACTCCTGAACAGAAAAATTACGTGGCAGGCTTTCACCATAGAGCAAATGTTTACGATTAATTGTGAACTTCTGAAAATAGAGATCCAAAACTGGAATGCTAACAGACCTTTAACTACGGCAGAGGGAGTGGGCGCCACGGTAATCACTAAGGCCTGCTGACAATTACAAAACTCATTTCGGTTTGCCACAGAGACAAACAAAATTTCTGTTCATTATAACTTTACTGGAATATGATGTCATAACACATAACCATACTGAAACAATCTGCTGATTCTCTGACCAAAATATTAATTGCACACTAAAGAGCCCTTGGGGCCTCTTCCTTTTTGGTCATCAAATGTACATGTACATGTGCATGTGTGTGGATAGAGATGTATATATAAATTACACTGTTTAAATATCAGAAAGAAAATTAAGCATGTTGTATTTTTAACATAAAAAGTAAAATATTCTAGAACTAATAGCAGGAAATACCAAGTCCAGAGGCCTGTTTCATTCCAGTTTCACTTTATCCTCTTACTTAACAAGGATTCTTAATAATATACCCCACATGGTTTAAATACCTTATATATCACATCTCCTCACATCATCATGACGATGAAGACTAACCAGAGCACTCTCATTAATAACATCCAGACTGGATTACAAGAGAGATGATGTTGGAAGTTTTCTGTATATTAGGTCCTGGTCTCTAAATATTTTTCCTTTGGTAAAGAAACACCCCAAGTTCATTAACTTTAAAGGTTGTTTGTTCTATTAAAGGACTTCTTTCTTATATCTTTATTTATATCAAATATTAAGCCAACTTTTGGTAGGTACTTATAATAATTAATGTACATATTTCCACAAATTAGCATCTATTACTTCAAAGGACACAGCTATTCTTAAGTAGCTTTTCTCAATAAGATTTATGTACCCATAGTGACTACTACATTAGAAGATGAGCTGGCAGGACCAGCAGTTAGCATAATGGCTATGTCGCTGGACTCCCATGTATTCGACCACGGTTCACGTCCTGGATTCAGTGGCTTAAACTCACACCAGGCGCATGTGCGTGTGTGCCCAAAATCCCAAGAGAAGAACGGAGGAGAAGGGATTGCGGCATGGCCATCCCCCCTGGGGGGTGATTTCTCGCTGTCAAAAACCTCTCAAAAAAAAAAAAAAAAAAGAAGATGAGCTGGCAAAACTCACCTATCAGGACCAGCAGTTGGCATAACGGCTATGTCGCTGAACTCCCATGCAGTCGACCGCGGTTCAAGTCCCAGACCCCATGGCTTAAACTCACGCCAGGTGCATGTGCGTGCGTGCCCAAGATCCCAAGAGGAGAATGGAGGAAAAGGGACTGAGGTGTGGCCATCCTCCAGGGGGTGATTTTTTGCTTTCTATCTCTCTGTCTCTTTCTGGCAAGCACACGCACCCCCATAGCAAAAACCTCTTCCCCCACTAACCCCCCCCCCAAAAAAAAACCACCTCACCTATCTAGACTATTCAAGTTTCAGGGTCAAACAGTTTCTAAACACAGCCTCCAAAATGTGATCCTACAGAGGCAGGAGGATGGAGAGTTTTGGGCCAACCTGGACAACAGTGAGACCCTGTCACTAAAAATAAATAGGGACCAGCAGTTGGCATAATGGCTATGTCGCTGGACTCCCATGTAGTCGACCGGGGTTCGAGTCCCGGACCCGGTGGCTTAAACTCGCACCGGATGTGTGTGTGTGTGTGTGTGTGTGTGTGTGTGTGTGTGTGCGTGCATGCCCAAAATCCAGAAGAGAATGCAAGAGAAGGGATGGCAGCGTGGCCACCCCCCCTGGGGGTGATTTCTCACTTTCTGTTTCTCTGTCTCTGTCTTTCTGGTGAGCACACATGCCCTATAGCAAAAACCTCTCCAAATAAATAAATAAATAAAACAAAATGTGATCTTACTTTCATCAGAATCATCTTTACTGCTGTTAAAAATGCAGATCCCTGTGCTCCAACCCTGATCTGCTGAATCAGTCACTGAGAATGAAACAGAAAATTTACTGCCCTGGTGACTCTGCACACTAGAGGTCTGGGGGTCACTACACCTGGATATCACCACAATGTGGCCCATAAGACTGGCAGTCCTTCCCCTCCACTCCAGCAAGGGGCCACATATATTCCTTGTAACACAGTGGTTAGGTCTTTTCTAACTCCTCCACATTTAACTCTCAAAGCAGCCTGGTGAGAGAAGTCCCCAGGGCTGACCTGAGAGGTAAGGAATCTCCCAAAGGGTAAAAGGCATTGCTAGGAATCAAATTCAAGTCTGCCTACCTTCAGGAAACTCTTTAGGAGTTGCATAAAAATAGACTTTCTGTCTTCCTCTATTTTTTGTTTATTTTTGTTTATTAAGTTAGCTAACTCCTTGGCAGGCCAAAGAACCCGGGATCAAGGGTTCTGAACAAAGATCCAATAAACTTCTGAGGTGTTAACTGAAGGGCTGTTAAAACAAAGGAAGCACCATGATAAAAATTGTGTGTTTCCACAGCGTGTCACATCGAAAACGACGCACAAGAGTGCTCTGTCAGAGAGCCAAGTCAGAACGATGGGCCTTGTGTCCCCCACTGCCAAACAGTCCAGATTCCACAAGCCTGCAAGGCCTCCCTACCCTCAATCTGCTCAAAGACTTGCAACAAATAAACAAATAAAATAGTAAATAAAATAAATGTTTCCTTTTCTTTAGATCCCGAAAAGTCTTCAGACTTTTAAGACACCACGAGTCAATACAACAATAAAGAAAGTACATGTTTGGTTCCTTTGAATTAATACTTGACATTCCTTACAAGGTCTTTGTTTCTTGAACAAGGAAGATATGTGTTCGCTTGTATTTGGCTGTTATTTCTAAAGAGTCTCTATACTCCGTATCCTTGCCGTCCTCCCGAAGTTACTCCCCTAATGCCCTCTCCCTCTTTATGGAACCACTTTGTATTATCTTTCTGAACAGCTCAAGTCCACGTGTCCTCCCTACCACTCTGTGACTGCTTTATTCACCATCCAACATCTCCACTTTCCTAAGTATCACTTTTACAAGGTGAGAAAGACATATTCCAAATAACATTAGAACTTTTAAAAATTGAAAAATAATTACCTCATTTTATTTGATAGCATTATTCATAAAGCTCAACACAACTTAAACATTCATATCTACTTTATGGGTTTTTGTCTGAAAATACATGAAAATGTTATCTCCTGATCTAATAAGGAGAGGCTTCAGATTTCTGTGTTTATTTTTAACATTGACTGAAAACAGAAATGTCACTTCACCTTTCTAACTCAGTTTACTTATCTATAAAATATTTCCAGACTCTATGTTTAAAGAATTCTAAAGGCTGAAACTTAGAATTCAAATGACATGTTGATTATATTCACTCTTCATACACTTTTTTGGCACGGTTAAGCATTCTTTTTCTTGCTACAAAAAAATAACAGGTTTTATCATAAAACTGCAAGATAGTCTTGGCACATTTTCAAGCTTATATGTATATAAAATGTCTAGATAGAAGACAGTGCCTTCTCTATTCACATCTATAAATCTTAAAAATACATGTACCTTTTATGGGGTCTGAGTGTTAATTCTTGAAGAATTCCAAAAATTAGGACTGATTAGAAAAGATTTACAGGTCATCTAAAAAAAATAAGCTTTAAGAGAGGTGTAAGGATATTCCATTCTTCTTGTAGAATTGTTATAGTTACAGTTTAAATGCCTAAGAGAAAATACAGAAAGATATGCACTAAAAGCTAGGATTGAGTGTTTTGAAGTGATAAGATTATAAACGACCTCTGCTTTCATAATTCCAAGTTTTTAAGATAATATGGTTGTACTGGAGTGAAAATGGAAGAAAATATTTAATTGAAGCAAGTCTGGTCCTTGTCCACATGGCAAATCTGTGTCCAAATTAAAGTTGATAAATTAGTGGAATGACTTAATGAATATAAGATATGCACCAAGAGATAAATTCCACCGTGTCACTGACACTAGTACCACAATCAGGACTATACGGAAAGCATAGCATGTTACCAAAGAGCCCCATTATGAAAACCACACGACCATCATCCACACTCCCACATTTGGATCCAACATACACCTATTCTTGCCTCTTCCTTAAATGAATTCCTAGATAAATCATATCACCATCACCACTGTGAATTATGGCAAAACATACACAGCCCTTAGTCTGTGCCAGATACTCTTCTAAGCACTTGGATACTAATCTCATTCGATCCCACAACAACCCCAACTTCATTTTATAGACGAGGAAATAGAGAAATAAAGATATTAAGTAACTTCCCCAAAGCCAGCTGATTTGAGCCAGTATTTGAAACCAATAGTTTCATTCCAGAGTCCATTCTCTTAACCTCTACACTACGCTGCCTCTCAACAAATCAAGGAAAGTAGAAACATGACTCCAGACTGCACAAATACTATCAACTCTGGAGAGTCAAGAAGAAAACTTGGAATATCAAGGCAACTGAAGTCTAAGTGGATTTAAGAGATTCCCGTCAGATTCTGAAGACTTCTGTAGGCCGAGTCATAGCAGCAGGTTGCTACCCAGGGGAATACTAGGAATACTCTAAGTCGAGGAGACCAGAGTGGATTTAAAGTCCTACTACCTCTCATTCATTCTCTCCTCTCTTAACCCCTCTTTCTGGAACACACACTTAAATGTAGATATTTCCAGGAGAGAAATGCACGCCAAAACCACTGTGAGATACCTCTTCATACCCACTAGGATAGCTCAATTTAAGAAAAATAAATAAATAATAGGGACCTGTAGTTGGCATAATGGCTACTGACTCCCATGTAGTCGACTGCAGTTCGAGTCCCAGACCCGGTGGCTTAAACTCACGCCGGGCGCATGTGAGTGTGTGTCCAAGATCCCAAGATGAGAATGGAGGAGAAGAGATTGCGGCGTGGCCATCCCCCCCGGGGGTTGAGTTCTTGCTTTCTGTCTCTCTGTCTCTCTCTGTCTTTCTGGTGAGCACATGCCCTAAAGCAAAAACCTCTCCAAAGAAAAAAATAAAACAAATCAACAAGTATTGGCAAAAATGTAAAAACAAAAACAAAAAATAGCCGGAATGTAAACTGATGGCAGCTGCTGCAAAAGCACTTTGGCAGTTCCTTAAAGAGTTAAAAAGAATTACCATTTGACCCAGTGATTCCACTCCTTTGTATATACGCAAGAGAAATTAAAACAGGTGTTGAACAAAAACTTGTATACAAATGTTCACAGCAGCATGTGCAGAGCAGTCAAAAAGTGGAAATAATCCAAAGGTCTACTAACTGAAAATCAGATTTTTAAAAAATGTGGTCTATGCATACAATGGGGTATTACAGTCATATAGAGGAAGGAACTAAGGGAACATGCTACAACATGGACAAACTTACAGTAGGCTAAGTGAATAAGGCTAGGCACAAAAAGGGTATGGCACAATAAGGCTAGGCACAATAAGGCACAAAAACTGTATGGGGACCAGCAGTTAGCGTAATGGCTATGTTGCTGAACTCCCATGTAGTCGACTGAGGTTCGAGTCCCAGACCCGGTGGCTTAAACTCACGCTGGGCGCGTGTGCATGTGTCCCCAAAATCCCAAGAGGAGCATGGAGGAGAAAGGATTGCGGTGTGACTATCTTCCCCTGGGGGCTGATTTCTTGCTTTCTGTCTCTCTGTCTCTGTCTTTCTGGAGAGCACACGCACCCTATAGCAAAAACCTCTCAAAAAAAAAAAAAAAAGGAACTGTATGATTCCATTGTGATGAATGTCCAGAAGAGCAAACCCATGGAGACAGAAAGATTAGCAGCTGCCAGAAGCTCGAAAGAAATGGCATAGAGACCAGCAGTTAGCGTAATGGCTATGTCGCTGAACTCCTATGTAGTCAACTGCGGTTCGAGTCCTAGACCTGGTGGCTTAAACTCACACTGGGCGCGTGTGCATGTACCCAAGATCCTGAGAGGAGGATGGAGGAGAAGGGACTGTGGCATGGCCATCCCCCCCCTGGGGGGTGATTTCTCGCTTTCTGTCTCTCTTTCTCTCTGGTGAGCACACCCTATAGCAAAACCCTCTCCAAAGACAGACAGACAGACATAGAGAGTACCTGTTAACAGGTGTGGATTTCTTTTGGCAGAGACAGAAACTGTCTGAAAGTGGATAGTGGCAATGGCTGCACCATGCTGTGAATGTACCAAATGCCACTGATTATACACCTTAAAATAGTTATTTTGTGTTTTGTAAATTTTATCTCAATAAAAAAACATTTTTTTAAAATTATTTGATTTTGGGGACCAGCAAGTGGTGTGGTGGTGAAGGTGCTAGACACTCCCATGTGGCCAACCATGGTTCGAGTCCCGGACCTGGTGGCTTGCTTTCTCTCTCTCTCTCTCTCTCTCTCTCTCTCCTCTCTCTCTCTCGTCAAATTAAAATAAATGAATGAATAAATAAAATTAAATAATTCTTTTAAAAGTTATTTTATTTTTTTCTCCATTATCATTATTATTACTTTTAATTTGACCAGAGAGAGACAGTAAGTGAGAAAAAGTGAGAAAAAGTGAGAAAGTAAGCCACCAGGTCCAGGACTTGAACTGTGGTTGGCCATGTGGGAGTCCAGTGTCCCAATCACCACACTGCCTGCTGGCCATAATGAAAAAAGTTTTTTCAAATAAACAGTGATAACTCCAAGGGTTCTATCTCCTTCCTACATGATCTCACCTATTCTCAGTTACATTCCCAGAAATCAACCTACAAAAAGGGGAGAACCATTTTATATTTTAGGATATTACTAATCTAGTCCTCTTCCAGCACTTGTCTGATTAATGGGAAGGGATAAAATGTGAATTAAATTAATAATTCAATGAATTGTATTACAGGCCTCTTTCTTGCTGGGGCTGTTTCGGTCCCTTTGGATGGTGGACAGCCCTCAAGATACTATTCATCAAATGAATACAAACATATCAATGAGTAAGATGGGTTAGGAAGAAAAATAAAGTAGGGTAAAGGAATAGAGTATAAGGAGCTTCTTAAGAGGTGACGATTCATGGGGTCGGCAGGTGGCATGGTGGTTAAGGCTCTGGACTCCCACATGGCCGACCACAGTTTGAGTCCCAGACCTGGTAGCTTGCTTTCTCACTTTCTTCTCTCTCTGTCTCTCCCTGGTCAAATTAAAATAATTAAATAAAGTTAAATAAAATAATTCTTACAAAAAAAAAAAAAGAGGTGACTTTGAATACAGATTTGAATGGAATAGGAATTCTATTATAGGTGTGGAAATGCTTGAAGGAAAAAGTGCTCTCAGCACACAGGATGGCAGGTACAAAGGCCCTGAGGAAGTAACATGTCAAGTAACTTTTGCGAAACAGCAAGTGTTCTTGTATCTGGAAAACAGCGTGAGGAATGAGTGATAAGAAACTGAGTCTAAGGAGCTTCCGGGCAGCAAGTCAAAATTAATTCCATAGGTGGTGGGAGCCACTGGAGCATTTTAAACAGAAAATTGACACAACCTGACACAATTTAAAAGTACCTCGCTTCTACCTGCAAGAAAGGAGCACCTGGCAGGCCACTGCAGACTGTGGGCAAGTCTGAAAACAGGAGACTGAATTGCCCACAGAATTTTCAATTACACTTAAGGACTGTGGTCATTATTTCAAGATGGGACCAGAAAGCACAGCTGTATCTTTCTGTAGCTTCCTGGGTAAAAGTTCAGTTTTCATCTCTTAGTAAGGTGAATTTTATTAACCTTTTCTTTAAAAAAAAAAAAAAAAAAAAAGTTGATAGAGAGTATGTGGTGCATGCATGTGAAAGAGAGAGAAAGAGAAAAGCACCTTTGACAGGTCCCCTCGCACCAAGATCCCCTCTCCCCAGCCCTCCAGCTCCTCACATGCATGTGCTGGCCCAGCCTGTTTTCAGGCCAACCCAGGGATCTAGACCTACCATATGGCTTCCGGGCTTGCCGGTATGTGTGTTAGTGCTGCACCACAGCACCGGGCTCTATCCCGTTTTCTAATAGTGAAATAACTTCATGTTCTTGAAATACATTCCACTTGGGTGTAGCTATTCTTCTTTCAATGTATTGCCAAATTCTGTTTCCCAAGATTTGAACTAAGACTTTCCTAATGATATTCTACAAATAATATTGATCTATAGTTCTTTCCCTTTTTCTTTTTCAAGCTAATATTGTGGAACGAGACATCAGGTAATTTCTTGATTGTCCAAAATAATTTGATTCTTGTTTTACAAAGGTTCAATAAAATTTCTCTGTGAAACACCTAGGCCAGTTGCTTTTCTTCAGGGTTATGGAGAAGGGGCAGTTGGTAGCGAGCTTTTGACTGCCTACTCTTATTTCTACGGCAATCAGATCTCTTTTGTCTTCGGAAGTCAGTTTTGGTCATTTATATTTTTCTACAAAAATCACCTAGTTCATGTAGGTTAACTTATTTTATTATGAGCCAAACAACACAGTCCTTTATGAGAATTTTCATTTCCTATGTATCTGTAGTCCCCTCACTATCAGTCCATATTTTGCATATTTGTGCTTTAAACCCTTATTTCCTTACCTTATTAAATTACAAATTAATACATATACATATACATATATATATAATTCTTCCTAAGTATAAAATATTGGACTTCGCCTATCATTTTCTGTTTCTAATTAATGTTATTTCTCCATGCATTTTCCTTACTTAGTTTTGTTATTCCTTTTCTAACTTCTTGTGTTGAATACTTATTTTCATGGCATCATTATTAATATAGATATAAATAATTTGCTTTCTCATAGGCTATTGTTGTACTGTAATGTCTTCAAGAGAGAAATATACTATACAGTGTTTCTAAATGTTTGGCAATAGAAACCTCTTCATAATGAATTACCACGTGTGTTGACAAAACAAACCTGGGACATGCTGCTATAGGTATTCTGCCTTAACTAAGAGTCTAGGTACTTCTCTAGGTCACTCATTTCATCTGCTAAAAGCTTTTACTGCAAATGGAATTAAAATTGCTTCTTATCATTTTAAGAAATATAATAAAAATGTTTTCAAGTACTTTTTATAAACCTGAAGTAAATAGATACTTACCTCAAACAAAGAGGAAAAGATCTTTAGATTTATAATAACCATTGACTGAAGTTCCAACTAGCAGATCTATAAGGACCTCGGGCAGGAAGCCTTACATTCTCTAACAATCATCAGTAATTTGAACAATTTTGTCTGTATCAACTTGTTCAGCCTTTTTCAAGTGACAAACCAGGTGAAAGTTACTGTCTCTTTCATAAAATATAATGTATTTGTGTACTTACTTAGGGACAATTTTCAAATAAACACACATACTTCAAAAACATCATAAAATGTTTTAAAGAAATATAGTTTTAAGTCTTTCATACGTATTTACTAAACACTGTGTGCTAGTATCTAACAGCAGTTTGTTGGATTTTTTTAAGTTTGCCATACATGTGCTTACTGGTGAGAGAGAGACAGAGAGGGAAAGTGAGAAAGCACCCACCAGGGAGATGGTCACATCACAATCTTTTCTCTGTTCTCCTCTCAGGATTTTGGGCATACACACATACCCAGCGTGTTTTACAAGCTGGCAGGTCTGGGACTTGAACCGTGCAATCAGCCATGTAGAAATGCAGCCACCTTAACTTCCACACCACCTGGCTGGCCCCTAACAGCAGTTTTTCAGTGTTAAGAAAATGATGAAACGTATGGCTCCTTTTCTTTGAGTGGTAAGAATACTCCCATTATTCATCTCCAGGTGCATCTTCATTGCTAAGGGTTCTCTGAGAATGTTCTCTGAAATCACTGGGGTAGAAAGTCTGTCCAGTTCTTTCCAGCAACAGGATTCATGAAACCACTTCTAGAAAATGCTTAAAATACCCCCCTCCTCATTATTGTAAGCCTACAAGTATATGTCTTAAAGAAGTTTTTTAAAGTATAAAGAACTATCAAAGCTATTAAAAAAAAAAGGAAACATACAGCATTACAATTTTTTAAAGGGGCCCTATACCCTATGGGGATGACTCAGTTTTGTAATGTCTGTGATTAAAGGATTCAAACAAATGATTATGTTTGCACCGAACTCTCCCAAGAGCTTTAGAAACTGTTTGCTTTGTTACAATGTCCAGCCCAGACATCTACTCCGGTCCTTGTGCTGATCAGAATTAACGATCGACTTTGGATGCCTGCCCAATTCAAATACTCCCAAAAGTAACACGGAGACATTACATCAGCGGCATTGCAGAAAGATTAATGTGCTCTGTTTAGAGATGCAAACAGTAATTATACTTACTGCATGCTTCTAGTATTTTGTCTCTTTCACCCAAATTTTAGGTGAATCATGTTATATATTTGCATATAGTTTAATGGCAACAATAAAGTCTAGTAAATAGATATTTACTGGAGTATAAAAAATTTACTTGGCATTTTCCCAGCTAATTGTTTTTACAGCTTGACTTCACTTTAGCTATGTTCATAAAAAGGTTTACATAAAGCAAATATTTTCATACTAAATCCCATTTTCCCACTGTTGCCCAATATTAAGTCTTGAGTTATATTTCTTTAGAAAAAATGTTGGTTCCAACACATCATAAAATTTAGAATTAAGAATCTAAACATGTATGCCAAGGACTAGGTACATTTATCATCAATTATTTATAAAATAACATTTTATCCTCTCACCTGCAATAAGAATTAATCTACTGCTTAATCATTTTGTCTCATATTCTCATGATCATTAGAAGGACACATATATTTTTTAAAACTACAAAATTTCAAAATTAACATCATAAAAACTAAAACTAGAAATATAACTAACTGGAATTGCCACATGGAGAGAGACTGTCAGATTTCAGGCAATGCAAATCTGTATTATCAGATTATTGATAATACACATTTTAAGATCTTAGACATTTCTTCTGCTATTTATACAGATTGAACATGCATAATCTCCAAATCCGACTCCAAAATGCTCAAAATCGGAAACTTCTGAGCACTGACATGACATCACTAGTGGAAAATTCCACACCTGACTATGTCATAGTCAAACTGCTACAACACAAAAATACTGCATAAAATTACCTTCAAGCTATGTAAATAAGGTGTATATGAAACATACACTGATTCCATTTAGACTTGGATCCCATCCCCAAGGGTTCTCATTATGTATATGCGAAGATAACAAAATTTTAAAAAGAAAAAGGTCAAATCCACAACACCTCTGGCTCCCGCATTTTGAATACGTGGCCTGTGATACATTTTGGTGGTTTCATAACAACACAGGCCAGATGCTTTACTGAAATTACACAGACTCTTCGGAGCTAACACCACTCTCAGACTCAAAGATCACTTTTCAAAGAAATAGGAAAAAGGACCTGCTCAATTATCCAGATCCTTTCATACTATATAAAAACGTAAAAAGCAACTTTGCTAAACAGTAGAGTATCTGAGACTTTTAGAAAATAGCTACTTTAAACTAATTAATTTAATTTAAAATTAATGCTAAGCAATGTATAATTTTCACTCCTATTCCAAATCCTTTGGGGAATACTATATGGATTACACTTGTCTATGCCCACCTTTTCCTGTATTACAGCAGATGGTCTAACTATGCTTCGTGTCAGTCAGTCAGTATCAGTTGGGCCTCTCTTTTCAGCAAGTGCACTAGGCTAAGAATAACCATTCTCTTCATCTTGGTCATCTAACCTGAAGCAAAAACACAGCAAAAATTAAAGAAGGATAATCTGGTAAAGATATAATGTTGATATCCAATATGACTGCCATATTGAGAAGAGGTTGGGGAAATATTTAGAGTTCTGAAAGGCCATATTGTGATTGTTCATTCCTATTTGCAGTGTAAATAAGAAATTATAATTTAGTCACACTGAAAGTTATTTTCTGTGGACAAAACAGTTTTTGAGAATATTCTAAAATAAATCTGCGATGGTGTCTTAGCAGTCCCAAAGAACAGCTGTTCCCATGAGTTAGCCTAGTGTAGCAGGAAAAGCCTGAGCCAAAAAGACAGATAATCCTGGGCTGGAGGGCCCAGTCTGGCCTGTTGCTGGCTATGGAACCCTGGACAGGTTACACGTTGTACCAGAACACAGCAAGTCAGGAAATCATACTTGTTTGCCCTCCTCCTTCCTGGCAACTAAGCCATGAGCCTTAGACATTCCACAATGTTTCTATGATGCTTTGCCACCTCTCACGCTTCTGTCATTCCCTCTAAAGAATAACCTTCGCCACTGGTGGCATGGCAAGCTAGACCGTGCCACTGGCTCTGCATTGTTATGGCTGTTAGGGAGGTACAGGAAAGGGCTGCAGTCAAGCCAGCAGAACCAATCACTGTGATGCAGGTGGTGGGTGCCACTGCACAATATGGGACCATGTAAGGACGAGGGTTCAAATCATAGTTAACCTGAACACACTAGTTAAGCCCACGGGCACACCCAATTCCTGGCTGCCTAGAAGGCAGTGATGAGGCCCTGTTGGGGTCTGTCTCCCTCTCCGTCTGCTCTTTCCTCTCCCTCTGTCTAAAAATAAATAGAGTCAAATAAATAAATAAATAAATAAAATGGCAGATCTGTAGACTTTCATTTCACATAATCAGTGGCACCTACTGTCTGTGCTCAGACCACACCTGGGAGATTACCACTTCGTTTCTCCTAGGAACTCCATTATTTGGTCTGTTGGTCAGTCAAGAATGCCAGGTACTTCATATGCAAGGCAGCGCACAGATGCACTGATAAGTCCAGCTACTATAAAATCCAGGAGAAACCAGCTAAATAAGTCTTCAGAAGAACTGAATTTAAAATAACAGGTAATGTTACTGCAATTTTTAAAATTCTCTTTGCCTTATGTCTTAAAGGACGTTTATTTACATGTTTGGAGCTATGATTTATATCGATTTCTGTGACTCATTAGTCGATCATGATGTAGGAGTCTAGTAACTCATTTATCTTTAAAGAAGTGCATCCTGACCAAAGAATGTGAGAATGTCAACAAGTCATAAGAAAATAAAGAAAGCAAGTGGGTCAAGGTCCTGGTAACTAGAGGAGGGAAAGGAGAGCCTGGGAAATTAATAAAAAATTAGCTCCCAGGAAATTCAAACTGAGTAAAGTGGTAAACCATGAGGAAAATACCTGAAATAATTAAATATGTAGTCCAAACAGTACTGCTTAAGATGCTAAATCTTGCCTAGAAGTAAAAGAGAACAGTCAAAGAGCTAAAGTGGCTCATTCCCATCACTATGAGAAAAAAGAGATATAAGAAAGACAGCAAACAGAGTGGGGCAAAAAATACTTGATGACAGACAGTATAATAGTATTTTATTATACTGCAGTAGAAATACAGACTTTTGAGGCCAGCCCTGGAACTTAATGGTTAAAAGAGTCAGATCCCACGTGGCTAACCACAATTCAAACTCCAACCCCAGTGGGTTGAAAAACATGCCAGGTGCATGTGTGTATACCCAAAATCTTGATGGGATAGAGAAATGGAAGAGAAAGGATTGCAGTATGACCATGCCCCATTTGAGGGAGGCTACTTTCTCCCTCTCTGTCCTTCTCTGGCAAGTGCACATGCCCTCTGACAATTAAATTTTAAAAAAAGAAAAAGAAAAAGAAATAGAGACTATTGAAGTCAGCATAAAGGATGATTTGGATTTAAGAAAGATCAGAGCCAACATAGTTTTATTTCTGTTTTACAATGAGCTCTTCAAAAAGTTCATAGATGAAAAGACCAGCCATGGTAACAAGGCAGTGATACAGAATTTCTCGTTGCTGAAGAGACTCATGTGGGAAGGTCCCAGGTTTGCATCCTGAGATCTCTCTTGCATGCTGGGTCCATAAACATCTGCCTGTAGTCCCAGCTGACTGAGGCTAGGGGGTGGATCGTGGCATAAGAATCTTATAGGGAGGGCCTGTCTCTCTCTCTCTCTCCCTCTCTCTCCCCGCTTCTTCTACTAGCTCTCTCTCCCTTTCATAGAAATAAATAAACATATAAACTGGTTTTATTTTAGGCTTTTGTCATAAGTGCATGCACTCACTGGAGACAGAGAGAAAGTGAGAAATAACCCCCTAGGATGAATGGTCAAGCAACAATCCTCTCTCTTTCATTCTCCTCTTGGTATTTTGGACAAGCACATACACATGTGCAGCATGAGTTCCAAGCCACAGGGTTCAGGACTCAAAACGCAATGGGCTATGTGGGAGTCCAGTACCTTAACTGCCATGCCACCTGCTGGCTCCATAAGTAAACCTTTTTTTAATAATTATTTATTTTACCTCATTTATTATTATTTGTTTAATTTGCTATAGGGCATATGTGCTCAACAGAGAGAGACAGAGAAAGAGTGAGTGAGAAAGCAAGACCTCAGGCCCAGGATTTGAACCTCAGTCAACCATGTGGAGTCCAGCACCTTAACTACTATGCCACTTGATATAGCCCCTCCCCCAAAAAAATCTATTTAAAAAAATTAGT
>NW_006159428.1:5834931-5837820 GCF_000334495.1 Tupaia belangeri chinensis
AAAAGAAGTCAAAAAAAATTTTGCATAATATAAACTTATACAGCAACTCCTTTTTACCTCAAACTTTTTAAAGTCCCCTTGTACACAGACAGCTAATAAGTTCAATACATAAAAACATGTTTTTCTGCTGCCTGATTTGGAGAAAGACTTCCATGAGTTCTTAAAAAGACAGGATGTCAATCAAAACCAGTGAGTCATTCAAACCTAGAGTGTAAAAGGTTCCTTAAGTATTTAAGTAACCAACCTGGAGAATTCTGAAAATCTGACGCCCATCTGGGAGTAAAGGAAGAATGCACCTTGAGCAAATTTTACTTATCAATCTTTCTGTTATTCTCCTAAAAAATTCACTCAAGAGAACCAAAGAAAGATTTGTAAATATTGGGTGGTGGAAAAAGTCGTGCATATTTTTTTCTGTTTTCCTATGCAAAAATGTGTCATGACGTTTCCAACAACCCAGTAAGGCCATACAATCTTATCTGCAGAGGCTGAAACTGCTTGTGAGACCTGGAGCGAAACCTGCAATACAATCTGAGACTGGAGGACTCTGAGAACTCTGAAGCAGGAGAGTGATGGAGACTGACAAGAGCATGACCACGGCGATCTCTCAGGAAGCTCGGTCGCCCCAGCGAGGCATGAGAAATTCTGGGCAGAAACTGAATACTTCAGAGCTGGTGAACTCATGCGGAAGTCAAATAGATGAAGAGCTAAACTTAAAATCCTGGTTGTCACTTGAGTCTTATTTTATCAAAATGGAATTCTAATAAAATCAAAATAAGTATATCCTTTTACTTCTCAAATTTAAGAAGGCTCCCCTGCAAATGCTTGAGAACCCTCTATAAGACCAAACAATTCTTCAACAACAGAAAAACTTTAGGGTAAGTAAGCTGCATATTGTTCCAGGGGTGATGTTCTAGGAAGGCTACGAAGGGACTGATTTCTATTCATTCACAGAGAAAAGGAAGTCTTATTCACTGTCTACATCTGGTATCTAGCATAAATCGAGCACTTAAAGGAGTCCAATAAATGTGTGTTGAATGAGAGAGTGACCACAGTTAACGGTGAAGAGTTTATGCCAACACTGTGCATACAGTGATTTCACTAATCCTCACATAAGTAAATAGTAGTCACATTATTTCCATTTTACAGCTGAGGAAACTGAAGAACAGAAATGTCCAGTAACTTAATCCAGCTGGAGTCAGGTTTCAAACTGAGGTAGACTGGCTCCTTAAGGGTGATGCTACACTCCTCTCCACAGGAGAATGAATGGGAAGGAGGGAAGTCAGAGTTGCCGGGGCCAGGCTCTCAGCTGCAGAGGAGGTAAAGAGACTCAGGCCTTGTAGAAGGCCAAGTTCAAAGTGAAAGGACACGTGTGGGGTCCAGCCCAGGAAGTGATGGAAGAAGGTGCACTTTGTGATGGTCAGCTCATGTACAGGCAGCCCTCATGCCTGCTGGGTCAGCATCTGCAGATTCCACCAATCTCGAAAATAATCAGGACAGTCCAATGGCATAGTGGTTAAGGCCGCTGGATCCCACATGGCCAATGCACAGTTCCAACTTTGGATCCTGTGGCTTGAAAACATGTAGGGCATATGACTGTACATCCAAATTACTGAGAGGAGAATGGAGGAGAAGAGACGTTAGCGTGGCTCTTTCCCCTTGCAGGGGGTGAAGGCGTGCATTCTCACTTCTCTCTCCCTACCTTTCTCTGGTTCACTTAACCACTAGGACACAAGGCCAGCCCTTACCATAAACTTTTTGAAGTCCATTCATAAATACAAATGAGCATCCATACATTTTGGTATCTACTGGGGGGGTCCTAAAACCAATCCCTGAAGATACGGCAGGACAATCATAATTTTTGATAATGGGTATTATCTGATCTGATGTTTTCTACTGATGAGGCTAAATCAGTAGTTTTCATCTTTGACTATATGCTGGAAGCACAAGAGGAGCTTCCAAAAACTGACTACAAGTCAGTAAGAAAAAGATCATTCAGTCAACAGAAATAAAAGCAAACATTATAAACTCACAGTTCACAGAAAAGGAAATGTAAATGACTTTACACATATGAAAAGACGCTCAACCTCATTCATAATTTTTTAAATGCAAATTAAGGGTTGGTCCAGTGGCGCACTGATTAAGAGAGCCAGATCCCACATGGCCATTCAAATCCCAGCCTCAGCAGTTTGAAAAACATGCCAGGTGTGTGTGCACGTATGTCCAAATTCCCAACAGGACGGAGAAATAGTGGAGAAAGGATTGCAGCACAACCATGCCCCGTTCTCCCTCTCCTCTGTCTGCCTCTGGCCAGCACATACACCCTCTGGCAAAAAAATAGGCAAAAGCAAACTTAAATGCCAAAGTGGTATTATTTTCCACCTAATTACACTGGCCAACAAAACCACAAAATATTTGGGCCAACAGATAGTTAAGGCACTGGCACCCACATGGCCAACTCCATGGTTGCAGTGCCAAATGGGCAGCTTGAAAAACATTCCAGGCACATGTGCACACTTATCGGAAATTCCAAGAGGAGAAAGAAGAGACTGTGGCATGGCCATCAGCCCTGGGAGGTGATTTCTCACTTTCTGTGTGTCTGTCTGTCTCTCTCTGCTGAGTACATGAACCCAACTGCAAAAATCTAAACACACACACACAAAATTGGGACCAGCAGTTGGCATAATGGCTATGTCACTAGACTCCCACGCAGTCAACCGCAGTTCAAGTCCTGGACCCAGTGGCTTAAACTCATGCTGGGTGCGTGTGCGTGCGTGCCCAAGATCCTGAGAAGAGAATGGAAGAGAAGGAACTGCGGCGTGGCCATGCTCCCTGGGGGTTGGGGGTGATTTCTCACTTTCTGTCTCTCTGTCTCTCTTTCTGCACACACGC
>NW_006159428.1:5837840-5879210 GCF_000334495.1 Tupaia belangeri chinensis
AAAAAAAAAAAAAAAAAATATATATATTCTAAACAGCTTCCTCTCCAGTCTGAATTATTACAACCTCCTAACATTCTTAGTCACCAAAATGGTCCTTTCAAAATGTAAATAAGATCATGTCACTATTTTGCTCAAAACATGCAATGGTTCTGCTTCCACTCAGAGTAAAAGCAGAGTCATTATGATGATCCCTTAGATCCTACATAATTCACGTAAATCTGGCTCTCAATTCTCTTTTAAAAAGTTAAGTTTATTTTATTCATGACAGAGAGTGTATGCTTGAAAGAGAGAGAGAGAAAGAGAAGCACCCTTGATAGGCTCGTCATGCTATAATCCTTTTCCTCTGGGCCTCCAGCTCATCAGGGCCTGGGCATATGCACACACACCCAAGTATGTTTTCAAGCCAATCTGAGGATCCTCACTCACTGTCAGTCATGTGGCTTCCAGCGCTACAGTCTAGTTTGCTTGCTACTGTACCACCAGACTGCCATCCCAGTCAAGCCTCTGACTGCATCTTACACTACTCACCAGTCCATGCACTCTACAACCACATGGCCTCCCTCCTGCTTCTCAAACTCACTGGACAAGTTTCTACCTTAGGGCCTGTGCAATGGCTGATCTCTTGTTTCTCCCCCAGACACCCTCACAGACTCACTCCCTCTTCTCCTTAAGGTTACCTTAAATACCACTTTCTCACTAAAACTTCTCTTATTTAAAATTATAATCACCCAGGCCAGTGGGTGGCATGGTGGTTAAGGCACTGGGCAAAACTCATGCGAAAAATAATAATAAATTTTTTAAAATTATAATCCCCATCTCTTCAGTCTGCTGTACTTTTGCATTCTCCACTGCACTTTTCTTCATGATATATAATAAAACACATTTATTATACACACACACAGCTTTTTTCATGAGAGAGAGAAACAGAGAAGCACCTTCAATAGAGTCTACGCCATGATCCTCCTACCCAGCCAGCACCACAGGCATACGCATGTATGTCTGGGTTTGGACCCAGGTTGAAACCCTGATCTTCTATATGCCTCCAGCATTGCAAAGTAGCATGCTACTGCTGCACCACCACAGCTGGGCCTATATTCATTTTTAATGCCTGACTCTCCCTATTTCAAACATAAGTTATGTGAGGGCAGGAATGTCTGTTTTATTTATTGATGATTTTCAAGTACCTATATGTCTTCTTATCTATTATTGTGGGATGATCTTTAAGGTATATTTCAAAGGAAAAAACCAGATTCAGACCTTGTTTTTGTATATTTATGGTACAGTGCATTCACTTTCACTAGAGAGAGAAGCACCATGTACAGGGCTCTGTCCTACCACAATTCTCTCCCTCCATCTTCCAGCATGCCAGGATCCAGACACCCATACGTGCCTGGCATGTTTTCAGGCTGACCAGATCCAGGACTCAAACCACAGTCAGCATGTGGCTTCCAGTTCTACAGTCCCATGCATACATAAATGTATGTACAAAGATACATACTGGAAGATTCTAAACAACTAAATCTATATCAATACATGATTGGTTAAATAGATTATGGAATAATCACAACATGGAACATTAAAGAGTTCTTAAACAAAGGAAGCAATAAGCCTGTTTCTAGGAAGATCAAGTAAGCTCTGACTGGATGAATTCTCCAGTAGGAAACTATATTTTCTTTTTAAAAGAGATATTTTCTATAGGGCATGTGTGCTCACCAGAGGAACAGAAAGACAGAAAGACAGAAAGTGAGAAATATTTCCCCAGGGCAGATGGCCATGCTGCCATCCCTTCTCCTCCATTCTCCTCTCAGGATTCTGGGCACATACACACCCACACCCAATGTGATTTTTAAGCCACCAGGTCTAGGACTCGAACCATGGTCAACTACATGTGAGTCCAGCAACATAACCATTATGTCATCTGCTGGTCCCAGGACACTATACTTTCTAAACAAAATATAAAAACAATCACCTAAGGGCACTGAAAAGGGAGCAAAACAGGTGGGTACTTAAGGGGAGCTACTATCTGGAAAAAGGAAACAACATAGGATGAGCTTGTGTGTGTGTGTGTGTGTGTGTGTGTGTGTGTGTGTGTGTGTGTGTGTATGTGTGTGTGTATGTGCTTTATTTTATTTATTTATTTTTATTTATTTATTTTTGAGAGGTTTTCGCTATAGGGCGCATGCGCTCGCCAGACAGACAGAGAGAGACATAGAGACAGAAAGCGAGAAATCACCCCCCCGGGGGGGATGGCCACGCCGCAAACCCTTCTTCTCCATTCTCCTCTCGGGATCTTGGGCACGCGCGCACACACACACACACACACACGCCCGGCTTGAGTTCTAAGCCACCGGGTCCGGGACGTGAACCACGGTCGACTACGTGGGAATCCAGCAACATAGCCATTACACTAACTGTTGGTTCATTTTATTTTATTTTTTAACAGCTCAAATTTGAAGGCAGGTCTCATTCTATTTCATGTGGGGCAGGTAAAATAGCCTTAGAAAGACACAAAGTCTTATTGGCATAAAGACCCAGAGAAAAGAGCTCAAGGCAACCAGTCACTGGAATATGAAGGGGGAACGCCTAGGAATAAGAGAGCTAGAGTAGGAGAGTCCCATAGTCTGTGTATAAAACTCTGCCCAAATGACTATCTGAACCCTGAATCACACATAGATAGGCACAGACTCAAAGTCACTGGGCTAAGAGATAAAATTTAAGCTGCCAACCAAAGCAGAAAAAAGGTTTTGTTGATGGACTCTAGCTGAATAGCCTCAGTTTCTTTCTCTCCGGTGAGTACACATGCCCTATAGCAAAAATCTCTCTTAAAAAAAAAAATCATGCCAGGCACGTGTGCATGTATGCCCAAAGTCCCAGGAGGAGAATGGTGGAGAAGGGATTGCAGCATGGCCACCCCTGCTGGGGGTGATTTCTCACTTTCTTTCACTATATCTCTCTGTCTCTCTCGGGAGAGCATACAAGCCCTATGGCAAAAACATTAAAAAAAAAAAAAAAAGAAGAAGAATACAAAACCACAAACTCTTCAGATAAAGTTCAATTGATATAATTTAAAATGTATCCATCTTGGTGCTACAGTTTAGTAGTGAATATTTCTTCTGTGTTACGATATACAAATTTTACCAGTTTCTTTGATTTTTAAATCTACTTAAAGTTATTTTACTTAATTTATCATTATACTACATTATACTACACTACCAACAAAGGAATAAGACCGCAATTTATGAATACGCATGGAGATTGTATATAATGTTTTATGCTTTTTGAAGAGAGGACATGATCCTATTTTTATCTGTGCTAACAAGAAGAACTTATTACCAAAAGATGAGAGTGGAATAAGATGCTAAAATGAAAGACATGGAAGTCTGGCAATATTCAACTGATTTTCTTCTTCATAAGAAGAAAGATAGTACTAATATGTTGTTAGCTGTTACAAAAATAAATAATCTGCAAAGTTATTTAATATTTGGAAACAAAAATTTAACCAACCTCTTAAGAGCCATCAAGGAGCTATTAAATAGAATACATAATAGATACTTAAAATTATTAAAAAATTAAACTGGTTGCAACATTCAAATCAAACAGTTAAAGTATTTTTAAAATATTTACTGTAACTGCATTACAGAAAGTATAAATAACCAATTCACTGAGCAAACAAATGTCTAATAAGAATATCATTCAGTTACTAATATGATCTTTTGAAACATTTTTAAAAAGGATTTAGCCTGTAAAACGTCAACTATAGGACTTTTCCCCTAAAATCAAGTATATGAAAAATATAAAGGTATTCAGGGGCCAGCAGGTATCATGGTGGTTGAGGTGCTGGACTCCCACATGACTAACCACAGTTCAAATCCCAGACCTGGCAGTTGCTTTCTCACTTTCTCTCTGTCTCTCTCTGCTGGTGAGTGTGCATGCCCTATAACAAATTAACAATAATAATAAATTAAATAAATAATTCTTTTTTAAAAAGTACTCAAAATGTGTTTATTCTACAAAGAAGTACTTCTAAAATCCAACTGCTTCCTACCATAATACACATCATATACTGTTCACTAATGGGAAAATTGAAGAATCTTAAATGAAATTAAAATAAAATACACATCTTATACCAGAAAAAAAGAGAATAGAATCATCAGAGACAAAAAAAGGGAAACTACTAAAGACAGATTTGGAGAATGAAGAATGGTTATACACAAAACACATCTCTCTGTATTTCATATACTGAACCTTAAAAAATAACCCCATAAACTCTATTACGTGTGACTATAAACCAGGATTGGCAGTTTTTTTAAAAGACTTTGCAGGCCAAACGGTTTCTGTCACACTTACCCAACACTTGCAGTTGCAGTATGAACTGAGCCACAGACAACACACAAATGAATGAGTTTGGCTGTGCTCCATTAAACTTTATTCACAGACACTGAAATCTGAACTTCACATGATTTTCACGGATCACAAAATACTATTTTTCTGTTGATTCCTGTTCAATAATTTTCTCTTATTTTGCCAGAGGGCATGTGCACTGACCAGAAAGGGAGAGAGAGGGAAGGTGAGAAAGCATCCCCACTAGGCAATGGTAATGCTACAATCTCCCCTCTACTATCTCTCCCTCCTTCTGGGATTTTGGGCACACATGCCCAGGGTGTTTCTCAAGCTGCCAGTTCCAGGACTCAAACTACATTGTCGGCTATGTGAAATCCAGACACCTTAACTGCCACACCACATTCTGGCCCAATCATTTTTAAATGTACAACTTTAGACCATACAAAAACAAGCAGTCCTGATTTTAGCCCATGTAATATACTTCTCCAACTGTTATCTAGAGATACATGAAAAAGACTTCCAAACATTCTTTTAATAACAGCATAGAAATACTGTTGCATTTTCACTATGTCATTATTTTTCCCTTATATTAAGTTTGAAAACTCACAGCATTATCTGCCAAAATAATGACTGAATCAAAGCTAAAAAAAGCTAACATAAAACATTCTTAATATTTTAAAACCACAAAAGCGGCAGTAAAAAGAAAAGTGTTATTACATTACACATTCCTATGTCATAAATTTTACATAAAATTAAACTCATTCTATGTAATATTTGCCCATCAAGCTATATGAAGTTATTAGTGATATTTATGCCAGAGTTATAACTTCATTAACCCCAAATGTAATACAGTATTAAAATGAGGCCACAAGAGCTGGCATTTTCATAGTTAATGCTGTTCATATGATAATACTGAAACACCGTACAAAAATCAAAGGATAGAGCCATGAAAACAATATTCTAGTTGTATGGGACCAGCAGGTGTCATAGTGGTTAAGGTGCTGGACTCCCACATTGCCAGCCTTGGTTTAAAAACTCATGCTGGGCACATATGCATGCATTTCTAAAATGTTAGGAGAAGGGATTGCGGTTTGGCTATTCCGGTGGGGGGAGGGGGTAGTGATTTCTTACTTTCAATCTCTCTGTCTCTATCACATTTACATGCCCTATGACAAAAATCTCTCTTAAAAACACTTTAACAAAATCATGTAATCTGGCTGCTAGGGTTTGAATGTGTCTCCCAAAAATCCCTGTGCTGAAATTTGGTTGCTACTGTGACAGTGTTAAGAGGGTGGAAATAAAATCCAACTTTGGTATAAAGAAGTGATGTGTTTGAGGGGTAATCAGGATTAGATATAGTCAATTAAGATTAAGAAAGGCCCCCACGATTGGGTATTGGTCGCTTTCTAAGAAGACGGAGAGAGACTAGAACTGGCACACACTCTTGCCCTCTCACCATTTGATACTCTGTGTTGCCTCAGGACTCTACAGAAAATCTTCACCAGCAAAAAAGGCCTCACCAGGTGCAGCCCCCCAACTGTGGACCTCTAAATCATAAGCTGAAAACACCATTTTTCCTTTTAAATAGCCTAGTCTGCAGTATTCAATTATAGCAGCAGAAAATGAACTAAAACAACAGCATTTCCTAAAGCAGATTGTTCTGTACCCACAGGTGATTAACACGACAGGATCCACAGCCAACTGAGTCTGGACTGTTCTTTACATGATAAACACTTCAAGATTTACAATGTACCAAAGCATATAGTAAGTTCTGAGGAGTCTGTAAAGAAATCATGGGTTTAATTTAGTACCGTCCAGCCTTAATTATTTCTGTGAGTGTGTGTGTGTGTGTGTGTGTGTGTGTGTGTGTGTGTGCAGTACTTATTAACATCCCTAAAAAATTAAGATTCCTTTAAACATATTTTGCAATGTTTTTTTCTTTGTATTTTTTTCAAATTTTCCAGAGGGTATATACACTCACTGAACAGATGAGCGAGCAGGAAAGCATCCCCTATGCAGCATGGTCACACCATAATCCCTTCTCTTCCATCTCTCCCTCCTCGAGGGATCTGGGGCATGCATTCACACATGCCTGGCGTGTTTTTCAAGCATCAGAGTTAGGATTTGAAGTGCACTGTTGGCTACGTAGGATCCAGCTCTCTTAAACACCAGGCCACAAGCTGGTCCCCTATCATTATTCTTAACAATCTCACATAAAGAATCCTATTTTTGGTCCAAATGCAGTGGCACAGGTGGTAGGGACTGCCTCATGATGCTGGAGCCATATGGGAAGGGCCACAGTTCAGATCACAGGTTAACATGAATATTCCAGGCATGTCTGACCAGAAGGCTATGAGGGGTGATTGTAGCATGGCCAGACCCTGGCAAGGGCCGGTTCACCTGTCTATCTCTCTTGCTCATGAAAAATAAATAAATAAATCTTTTTTAAAATCCTATTTTAATCTCAATTGGCTAACACTGCTTCCCATGACCCCTTTCATCAACACAGAACTCCCAAGTTGCTGATTCTTATCTTACACACTTCTAGAGGCTGTTTTCTTCTTTTAATTTGCTATAGGGCACATGCACTTGCCAGAAACATGGAGAGAGAGAGAAGAAAATGAGAAAACATCCCGGAGGGGATGGCCACGCCATAATCCTTTCTCTTCCATTCTCCTCTCGAGATTTTGAACAAGCACACACTCATGCCTGGTTTATTTTTCAAGTCTCTGGGTCTGGGACTCGAACCTCACAGTTAGCCATAAGGAACTGAGCTCCCTCAAGCATCACGACACTTACCTGACTTTCTAGAGATTGTTTCTACCCTCACATATTCCTCATCATATTGTTTTTTCATCACAATGGAAACTTTTAAAAAGATAATAAATATCAACGACCACCCCATCACAATTTAGAATCGTTTTCAATGAATTTATTCTACTACTCCTTCTCTTAGTTCTAAACTCCTAAAAACTATTATCAGGTAACTATCAAATAGGATTAACAGACTCAGCCTCATACTGTTTACTCACTTCTTTCTCTTACTAGAAAAGTTGTATTAGAAATTTACTTTGAGGGACCAGCAGTTAGCGTAATGGCTATGTCGCTGGACTCCCACGTAGTCGACCGCGGTTCGAGTCCCGGACCCGGTGTCTTAAACTCACGCCGGGCGCGTGTGCGTACGTGCCCAAGATCCCGAGAGGAGAATGGAGGAGAAGGGATTGCGGCGTGGCCATCCCCCCTGGGGGGTGATTTCCTGCTTTCTATCTCTCTGTCTCTCTCTGTCTGTCTGGCGAGCGCACGCGCCCTATAGCAAAAAACCTCTCACCAAAAAAAAAAAAAAAATTTACTTTGAGAACAGTGAACTTCATGACGTATCATCATCAATAAATCACAATAAAACCATCTAGAGTTTTAAGTATCACTTTCTTTTTTTTTTTTTACTGCCAGAGAGCATGAGTGCTCACCAGAGAAAGAAAGCACCCCTCCAATAGGGCATGGTTACATTAATTCTTATTCTTATATCACAATCCTTTTTTCTCCATTCCCAGAACCCATCAGGATTTGGAGCATGCATGCACATGTGCCTGACATGTTTTTCAAGCCATCAAGAGTTGAGTCTCAGCGCACGCGCCCTATAGCAAAAAACCTCTCACCAAAAAAAAAAAAAAAATTTACTTTGAGAACAGTGAACTTCATGACGTATCATCATCAATAAATCACAATAAAACCATCTAGAGTTTTAAGTATCACTTTCTTTTTTTTTTTTACTGCCAGAGAGCATGAGTGCTCACCAGAGAAAGAAAGCACCCCTCCAATAGGGCATGGTTACATTAATTCTTATTCTTATATCACAATCCTTTTTTCTCCATTCCCAGAACCCATCAGGATTTGGAGCATGCATGCACATGTGCCTGACATGTTTTTCAAGCCATCAAGAGTTGAGTCTCAGAATGTGGTATCAGGTTCCCAGTGCTCAGTGTTTAACTGCTGCACCAAGGGCCAGCACTTTAATATCATTTTTGAGAGCACACTACTCAGAGATATTCTTCAGTAAAATTTTCATCTTTTTATTTTGGAATATTTATCTTTACACACATGCACGCACACACAAAGACATGCTATGCAAAGACAACAGCGTACCTGTATACCCTTCATCTAGCTTTCCCAAGTGCAAGCAACATAACCGCAATACATTGTTCAAAACAAAAACTATGCATTGGTACAACCGTATAAACTGAACCACAGATTGTATTCAGAGAGTTTGCATTTTTTGAGTAACTGCTAACACTGAACATTTAAATGTCTTGGGAGTAACTGATCAGTCAGATGTCCTGGGGGAAATCCTATTATTTGTATCATTTTTTTTCTTTTTTCTTTGTCTTTTTTTTTAAAACTATAGGGTGGCTGCACTGCCATTCCTTTTCCTTCATTCTGCTCCTGGGATTCAGAGCACGCACACACCCGGTGTATTTTCTAACCTGCCAGGTCCAGGACTTGAACATGCATTTGGCCATGTGGAATCCGGCCACCTTACCCCCCTATTATCATTTCTAATTTAATTTATTTCATAGCTATTCTATGATGAACTTGGATTTTCTATGAGATTATGAATTTACAGTAACATAGAGTCTTAGTATTAGAAGAAATCTTACAAATCACCTATATTATTCAAAGTAGAGATTATGACTCATTAAGAGGCCATAAATAAACTTAATCAAATTATGACTATAATTTTTATAATAGAACTAGAAAAATATTAGATTACAACACACATTTAGAGTATTATTCATATATCTATTTTGTGACATATGTACAAATGTATGTACTCAGTCATCTTATTAAAAAGAAACATTGTGCTTACCACAAGTCACAGTCAAAAGCTTTAAATAATTCATCTACATCAAACCAAAGAAAGAAACTTCTCTTTAACATCCCTGATAGACGATAAACACAACTTCTACTCAAATACTATTAAAGGGAGGACATTTACTACTTACTTATACATCAAAAAGTAGTATTAGGGGACCAGCAGTTCGCGTAATGGCTATGTCGCTAGATTCCCATGTAGTCGACCATGGTTCGAGTCTTGGACCAGGTGGCTTAAACTCACACTGGGTGCGTGTGCATGCATGCCCAAGATCCCAAGAGAACGGAGGAGAAGGGATTGCAGCATGGCCATCCCCACGGGGGTGTGCTTTCTCACTTTCTCTCTCTCTCTGTCTTTCTGGCAAGCACACACACCCTACAGCAAAAACCTCTCCTAAAAAAAAAAATAGTAGTATTAGGAAAATTTTTATGTGGAACATTTATCTCTGTTGACCTTTGTCCCACAAGTTACAGCTTTTTTCTTCTAAAGAAAAACATCTTTTCAGTGCTATTCCTTTGCTCTTTTGTTTCTTTTTTAAAAATCCCTGATCAGAAGTTGTTATACCTAGAAATCAAAATGTTACAAAAAAAAGTTTCCCTTTTGGTTCCCAAGAAGAGCTTCTGGAGACAACAGACAATAATTGAACAGAAAAAATGTATATAAAAACTCTAAATATGGGGTCAGCAGGTAGTGTGGTGGTTAAGGGTGCTGGACTTCCACATGGCTGACCGCGGTTCAAGTCCTAGACCTGGCGGCTTGCCTTCTCACTTTCTCTCTCTCTTACTCTGTCCCTCTCTGATCAAATTAAAATAAAATATATAAACATAATTTTTTTAGAAAAACTCTTAAATGGTAGAAAGGCAACACTAAATAAAAATGTCAGGTCAATAAAGAAGTATCTTTGCAGAGGTGACATGAATAAAATTATCAAATTTAGGCAGACAATTTCATAAAAGTATGCATTACCCACTACTAAATCTTCTCACTTTGGAAACAAAGTTTCACTTTTTATCTTTAACACAACACAAAATGAAGAACAATTCTTACATTTATAAAAAGGAAGAAAATACACAAGTTTTCTTTAACATGTAAGAAAGAATTTTTAGGGATCAGCAGTTAGCTTAATGGCTATGTCGCTGGACTCCCATGCAGTCGACTGTAGTTCGAGTCCCAGACACTGTGGCTTCAACTCACACTGGGTGCATGTGCGTGTGTGCCCAAGATCCTGAGATGAGAATGGAGGAGAAGGGACTGCGTTGTGGCCATCGCCCCTGGGGAGTGATTTCTCACTTTCTGTCTATCTGTCTCTCTGTCTTTCTGGCAAGCACACGCACCCTATAGCAAAAACCTCTCCAAAAAAGAAAAAAAAAGAAATTTTATAAAATGTACTAAAGCAACTTTTGTCCAATCCAAAACAAAACACTACATGCCATTACATACATATGTGTAATATATACATATAAATTCACCAAGCCTGCACCCAGTTATCTGGCAGCTTCATTTGACCCAGAATGCATTTCTTAACCAAAATGTATGAAGGAGAAAATGAATTCTAAAGTGCAAAGATCCACAAACTAAAATTCATGTACTCCACACTTGCAGGAACAATTCAGGGTCCAATCAAAGCCTTGCTACTTTTTCTTTGTCCTCAATTCCAAGTGGAGTACAAGTTTGCAAGACAAGCAATTTCAAAGAGTTGAGCAAGGCTAGCACTCTATCTAAAAACATTCTGACATGATCAAGAAGTACGATGACCATCTTTCTGCAAGGACGATTTAGAAAGCAGCTAAAGGGCATATGTGGGTACTCAAACAGATGTCAGGCCTGGTGGTGGCATGGTAGTGAAGCCAGCTGGATCGCACACACAGATGACTGCCTAGTTTGCGTCCTGGACCTAGCAGTGTAAAAAATATGCCAGGCACATGTGCATGCGTGCCAAAATGCATGTCTCTCTTCAGCAACTGCACCCGCCCTCTGGCAAAACCTTAAAACAAGGGAGAAGGAGGGAAAGACACATAAAGAGAAAGAAAACAGAGAGATAAAAAGGAAGACTGACAGATGTCTAGGAGTATCTGCAATAGGACAAATCATGTTTATAGCTTAAGAAATTTATAGTACTTTTTTATGGGACCAGCAGATGGCATGATAGTGAAGGTGCTGGACTCCCACAAGCTGACCATGGTTCAAGTCCCAGGTCCAGGGGCTTGAAACACACTGGGCATGTGCACCTGTTTGACCAATATCCTGAAAGAGGAGAAGGGACTGTGGCAATGGCCATTCCCCTTGGGTACCCCCTTTCCCCATCTCTCTATCTTTTTCCAGTGAGCACACATGCCCTATGGCAAAAGCCTACAAAAGCAAAAACACATACAAAAAAAGAATATTTGTTTACAAGGTTGACACCAAGTCAACATGAAGGATTTTAACTGCTGTATTTTCTGTTAAGGATATGAAAAAAAATACATGTTATAACTTTAAAATTTTTTCTACTTTTTTTTTTACTTTTTTGGGAGAGGTTTTTGCACTTGCCAGAAAGACAGAGAGACAGAAAGCGAGAAATCACCCCCCAGAGGGGATGGCCATGTCCTCCATTCTCCTCTCAGGAGACACATGTCAGAGAGTGAGAAGCACCCCCTACAGGACATGGCCATGGCAAAATCCCTTCCTCTACATTTCTCCCTCCTTTCAGGATTTTAGGCACACACACACACACACACACACACACACACACACACACACACACCCTTCATGTTTCTTTAGCCATTGGGTCCAGGACTCCAACACCATGGTCAGCAACGTGGGAACCAGCTGCCTTAACCAGCAGGCCACAGGCTGGGCCCAGGAAACTTTTAAAACACTGATGTTCAAGGTTGCCAACCAGAAATTCTAATTAGTCTAGATAGATCCTGGGCATCCAGAAATGTTAAAGCAAGACCCAAGAGAGCCTGATCTTCAGCAAATGTTGGGAACCACTTAAATAGTCTTCTTTACGACGTCTTTAAGAATCTTTCTGCATAGACTAATGGAACAGAGAAACCCCAGAAATAAATCCACATATACACAGCCAGCTGATTTTCCAAAAAGGTATCTAGAACATTCACATCCATGTATAAAAATCAACCCCAAATAGATTAAAGGCTGAAACATAAGACCTGAATCTATGAAGCTACTAGAGGAATACAAAGGGGAAACACTTTAGGACACAGCATGGGCAAAGAGTTCATGAATAAAACCTCGAAAGCACAGGCAAAAATACACAAATGGGACTATATCAAACTCAAAAGCTTCCGCAGCAAATGAAACAATCAATAGTGAAGAGACAACCTACAGAAAGGGAGACAATGCTGTATATTATACATCTAACAAAGAATGAATAACTGCTGGAGCATCAGAAAAGTCATGACATATTTTTCTAAGTTTTTCTGTGCAAAAATGCATCATGACTTTTTCAATGACCTGATAGAATATACAAGGAGCTCAATTTAGCAGCAAAAAAGACAATTAATCTAAGGCCGGCAGGTAGCATGGTGGTTAAGGGCACTGGATTCCCACATGGCCAACCGTGGTTCAAGTCCTGGACCTGGGGGCTTGCTTTCTCAGTTTTCCTCTCTTGCTCTCAACTCTGTCACTCTCTGGTCAAATTAAAATAAATAAATAAAGTTAAATAAAATAATTATTTAAAAAAAGACAAATAATCTGATTAAAAATCTGAATTAAAAATGAAGGTCATGACCAAATAATCTGAATTAACAATTCTCAAAAGAAGATATACAAATGGCCAACATGCATACTAAAAAATGCTCAATACCACTAACTAATAAAATTAAATTTTTTACTAATAAAACCACGACACTTTTTGAATAGACATTATCAAAAATAAATAAATAATAACATGCTGGTGTGGAAATAAGAGAAAGGGATTCTCATTTATAGTTTGTAACAATGTAAATCAGTACAGCCATTATAGAAAATGGTATGGAAGCACCTCAAAAAACTAAAAATAGAACTGTTACAGGATCTAGCAATCCCATTACTACACATATATCTAAAGTAAAGAAAACCAGTACACAGTAAAAATAGCTGCCTCCATTATTCATTGTAGCACTATTCATGATAGTCAATAATATGGAATCAATCTAAGTATCCATAAAGAAACAAGTGGATAGGGGCCAGCAGGTGGTATGGTGGTTAAGGCGCTGGAATTCTCACATGGCCGACTATGGTTCAAGTCCTGGACCTAGGAGCTTGCTTCCTCTCTCTCTCTCCCTCTCTTTCTCTGCCAAAACTCATATGAAATTTTTAAAAAATTAATAAAATAAATAATTACTAAAAAAAATAAGTGGATTAAAAAAATCTGGTATATGTACATACACATACATATGTATGTTATATAAAGACACATTTTACACACACACACACACACACACACACACACACATACACACAATAAAATACTACTGAATCATAAAAAGGAAGAAATCCTGTCATGTGAGGTAAAACGCAAGGGCCTGGAGGACACTACAGTAAGTGAAATAAGCCAGTCACAGAAAGAGAAATAGCACTTTCTCCCTCATATGTGGAAACTAAAAAAAACCCACCTCATTCAAGTACAGGAATATAGAACGATAGCTAAAGGCAGGGAAGGATGGGGACAAGGGATTAAAGGGATGCTGATTAACAGAAATAAAATTACAGATACATAGGAGGAACAATTTTTATTAGGTCATCAGGGAAGTCATGACATATGCTTTCCTATACAAAATGAGTCATGACCTTCTCAATGGCCCAATATTATTATAAAATACAGTGGGAAGAATATCGATGGCACAAAGTTGCTATATCTCAAAGTAAATGAAAAGATAAGTAACAGCAATGGTGGAGATGACTGGTATGCTAATTACCTTGACTTAATCATTATACTGCATTCTCACACTGTAAGACCACATTGTACTCCCATAAATACATACGGTATAATATGGTCTGTATATAATATGGTAATTTTAAAAAATTTGAGAATCTTTAAGAGACATAAAATAAGCTGTACTTCTCAAATTTATCTTCAAATCTCTTTCTGTGAACACCTTCTAACATTGACTTAGGTCATTCTTCAACAGAAGATCAAGGTAGGACCAGCTGGTGGTGTGGTGGTTAAGAAGGCTGATGCCACATGGTCAACTGTGCAGTTCAAGTCCCGGACTCAATGGCTTGAAAAAACAAGCTGGAACATGCATGTGTATGCCCTAAATTCTGAAAGAGAATGGAGGAGAAAGGACTGTAGCATGGTCATCCTCCCAAGGATGGGGGTATTCTCATTTTCTCTCTCTCTCTCTTGCTCGCTCGCTCGCTCTCGCTCTGGCTCTGGCTCTCTTTCTCCAGTGAGCCCACACATCCTGTAGCAAATTAAAAAATAAGATAATGCTGTAATGACCTACAATGACTGAATGTATAAAAGAATAAATTTTTTAAATATGATAAAATAATTGTTAAAAGAAAAACAAGGTATATATTAACTTTAGAATAAAATTTCAAACTTTATAGAAGTTCAGGAAAGATGAGAGAAGGAAAAAAGAAGTGCTAACTTTTATACTGCTATCACATCATTATTATACTTTAAAAATTCCAAATTAAAGATTTAAATTTAACTTTAAAAACTCATAGTTTATTTAAGCGATGCTTACATTAAGCCTATGGCTCAAAGGCATTCATGTTATAAAACCTAATTCCAAAGATAGATTAATGCTGCCCTCTAATGGTTCAAGATAAATATTTTAGAAATAAGATAATAAATACAATCTTACTACTTTATGAATGGGAGAACTTGTATTAAATACCAGAGAAGAAAAATAAGATTTCAATTTTGGGTATAACTGAGCTAAAAAAAATTAACTATGACTATTATATTCAAGACTCTTTTTTTTTAAAAGTATTTATTGGGAACCAGCAGTTAGTGTAATGGCTATGTCGCTGGACTCCCACATAGTCGACCGTGGTTCGCATCCCAGACCCGGTGGCTTAAAACTCACTCCGGGCACATGTACGTGTGTGCCCGAGATCCCGAGAGGAGAAGGGATTGCGGCGTGGCCATCCCCCCTGGGGGTAATTTCTCGCTTTCTGTCTCTCTGTCTCTGTCTGTCTGGCGAGCACACGTGCCCTATAGCGAAAAACCTCTCAAAAAAAAGTATTTATTTAACTTTATTCTATTCATTCATTTATTTTAATCAGACCAACAGAGAAAGACACAAACAGAGAGAGAAGGAAAGTGAGAAAGCAAGGCACTAGGTCTGAGACTTGAACCGTGGTCAGCTATGTGAGAGTATCCAGCACCTTAACCACCATGCCACCTGCTAGCCCCCACGTTTAAGATTCTTAAGAACCAAGCGATTTTCAAACTACCATATTTGCCTATACATGTGTAAATCAAGATAAAAATGCACCTCTATGCATTCTGTAACAGGTATCTCTAATTCAGCTTCTTTTCAATAAGTCCATGGTAATACTCTAAATCCTCATACCTCATAAGAGAATTTGGAGGGGCTGGCAGGTGGTATGGTAGTTAAGGTACTGGACTCCCACAGAGCCAACTGCAGTTTGAGTCCCAGACCTAGGGCTTGCTTTCTCTCTCTCTCTCCATCTCTCTCTGGTCAAATTGAGTAATAATTAATTAATTATTTTTTTTAAATATTTGGAAAATTACATATATTCTTTTTTTAATTATTTTATTTAACTTTTATTTATTATTTTCCAGTTTGATCAGAGAAAGATAGAGAGAAAGTGGGAAAGTGAGAAAGCAGAAAATTAAATATATTCTTATATAGTTGTAATAATACCTAAAATTTTTTAAAACACCTAGAATTTTTCATCAGAAGTTTAAATAAGTAGTTTTTTCTAAATCCCCTTTTTTTTCTTTTTTCTTTTCTTTTCTTTTTTTTTTTCTCTGTGGTACATGCGCTCACCAGAGAGAGACAGAGAGGGATAGAGAGAGAAAGGGAAAGTGAGAAATCACTCCCTGGGGGAATAGCCAAACTGCAATCTTTCTCCTCCATTCTCCTCTTGGGATTTTGGGTATGCACGCACACATGCCTGGCATATTTTTCAAGCTGCTGGGTCCAGGACTCAAATTGCACAATCAGCTAGGAGAGATACAACCACCTTAACCACCATGCCACCAGTGGGCCTGAATGATGTAGTTTCTGATTTATTATACATACATATTATTACACATACTGACATTTTGAAAGGAAACTGTTATGTCATTCCTTTACATGTATCCAAAGGAATCTAAATATTGTATCAAGTTGATAGAAACCTTCATCTACTTAAATAACAAACTCTGTTAAGCATAGCAAGAATTTTTTTTTTTGGAGAGGTTTTTGCTATAGGGCGCGTGCGCTCGCCAAAAAGAGAGACAGAAAGTGAAAAATCACCCCCACAGAAGGGCTGGCCACGCTGCAATCACTTCTCCTCCATTCTCCTCTCGGGATCTGGGGCACACATGCACAAGCACCCAGCATGAGTTTAAGCCACCGGGTCCGGGACTTGAACCACGGTCAACTACATGGGAGTCCAGCGACACAGCCACTACGCTAACTGCTGGTCCCAAGCATAGCAAGAATTTTACATTACTGGTTTTCATCTTGAACTTGCTTTTTTATTCCCTTCTTTCCACAGAACTTTATCTCCACATGACATTTTATACCTGAAGTCTTTTATCAGTCATTCTATTGTAGTTCTTCTATACATCAAAAATGTGCATAATAATGGGGCTAGCAGGTGTCATGGTGGTTAAGGTGCTAGACTCCCAGAGGCCAACCTCAGTTCAAGCCCCGGGCCTGGAGGCTCGAAAATCACACTAGGCACATGTATCTATCTATATGCCCAGAATACCAAAATGAAAATGCAAAGGAACTGTGGTGTGGCCATCCTCCCAGGGGGCGATTTCTTATTTTCCCCCTCACTGTCACTAACTGTCCCTCTCTCTTTCTCTAATTGGTGAACACAGGGTGCCCTGTGGCAAAAAACTTACCTAAAAAGAAAAAATAATAATAATAATAATTATTAAAGAAGTCTCTATCTCCCATAAGTACATAAGTAGACAAACAAAAAATGTGTACAATGAGCTATTACTGCAATTATTATCGCCAAATAGAAAAACATAAATATTAGAAATTTTGAATATTTTTAAAAAATGAAAACCTTGAGGACCAGCAGGTGGTATAATGGTTACATTGCTGGACTCCCACATAGTTGATCACAGTTCAAGTCCCAAATCCATCAGCATAAAACTCATGCAAAGCACATGTGAATGCACGCCCAAAATCCCAAGAGGAGAAAGGAAGAGATTACGGCATGGCCATCTCCCATGGGGAGTGATTTCTCACTTTCTGTCTCTCTCTGTGTTTCCAGTGAGCACATGCACCCTATAAAACTTTTCTTAAAAAAAAAAAAAAATTATACTGGTGCCAGCAGGTAGCATGGTGGTTGAGGGCACTGGACTCCCACATGGCCAACTGAGGCTCAAGTCCCAGGCCTGGTGGCTTGCTTTCTCACTTTCTCCCCCCACCCAACCCCCCTATTCCCCTATCGCTCTCTCGTCAAACTGAAAGAAAGAGAGAGAGAGAAAGACACAAAGAAAATAAAAAGAAAAGAAAAGGAAAGGAAGGAAAGAAATTATCTTTAAAAAACATTATATTGAGACATCTAATAAAGGATTTTTTTTCTTTGTATTTTTAAGAGCTCTGGTCTTAGACTTAGTTACTGTCCGATTACTCTTTAATCTATTCCATGAGTGAAAGAGACAGAGTGATAGATCCTGACACTTATCTACCCCACTCCCAGCCTTAGTCAATCCAGATCATGGGCACACACATGCCATGTGTACTCAGAAAGGTCTCCAGCCATGAACTGGCAACCTTTCCATGTGGAGTGCCTTACGGAGTTTCATTATTTTATCACCATCTGGCCTCCAAATGAATTCTTTCTTACTCCTAAAATGAGACAGGCTCATTAGTTTTACTAGGCATAATAGTTAGTCAGTTTTACTAGGCATAATAGTTTTACCAGGCATAATTGCTGAGAAGCCTTATTCATATTAAGACAATCACTCAGCGTAATGGCTATGTCGCTGGACTCCCACGTAGTCAACTGAGGTTCACATCCCGGACCCGGTGGCTTAAAACTCACGCGGGGCACGTGTGCATGCGTGCCCAAGATCCTGAGAGGAGAATGGAGGAGAAGGGATTGTGGCGTGACCATCCCCCCTGGGGGGTGATTTCTCGCTTTCTGTCTCTATGTCTCTGTCTGGCGAGCGCATGCACCCTATAGTGAAAAAAACCTCTCCAAAAAAAAAAAGATGTAAATCACTCCTGAGTTTTATTATAGCAAGTTTACTCAATTTTTTATGTCAAAACTTACATTGTGGGTCTGGTCCCATAGCACAGTGCTTATATGCTGTGCACAGGGAACCAGATCCCATATGGCCAATCACAGTTTGAAACTCAGCCCTGGTGGCCTGAAAAACACACTAAGCACGTGTGTACCCAAAATCCCAACAGGATGGAGCAGTGGAGAAGAAGGTATTGTGATGTGACCACTGGGTGCTTTCTTCTCTCTCTCTCTCTCTGGCAAGTGCATGCATCCTTAGGCAATTAAAAAGAACAAAAGAAAACATATACTGTCATCTACCATCAGATATTATTTTTAATAATATGGCAATTGATGACTTGATTAGGTCTTCTTCCAATTTACTGAAAGCAAAGAGCTAGAAACCATCTGACTTACAACAGGATAAGTTACATATGTACTATAATTATTCGACTTCTCAACTTTCAGGAGGTATTCCAAAACACCATTATAAAGACTTACCAAGTTACCATTAATTATACCTATTAGTATTTCACTTATTTTGACTTGATATACACACAGTAGAAAAAAATTAAAATAGGGTTCATTTTGATTCTCTTCTGCTGATACATTTGTTTTATAAAATGTTTTTATCATATACCTTAAATATATTTTTCAATAGTTATAGCAAAAAAAAAAAAAAAAGCACTTGAATTAATGAAACAAATTCAATTCAAAAAGATTTTTAAGAGTTATATATGGGGGGCCAGCAGGTGGTGTATTGGTTAAGGTGCTAGACTCCTACATGGTTTTCTGCCGTTCGAGTCCCGGACTCAGCAACTTGAAATTCACGTTGGGTGTATGTGTAGGCATGCCCAAAATCCTGAGAGGAGAATGGAGGAGAAAGGATTACAGCATGGCCGCCCCTGCCCCTCCAGGGGAAGATTTCTCGCTTTCTCTCTCTCTCTCTGTCTCTGTGTTTCTGGTGAGCATACACACTCTACAGCAAAAATCTCTCTTAGAAAGAAAAATTAAACATGGGGGTCAGCAGATAGCATGGTGGTTAAGGTGCTGAACGCCCACATAGCCGACTGTGGTTTGAGTCCCAGACCTGGTGGCTTGCTCTCTCTCACCTTCTCCCTCTTTGTCTCTCTCTGGTGAGCACATGTGCCCAGTAGCAAATTAAAAAATAATAATAAGGATAAGTAAATTAAATAGATAATTCTTTTTTAAACATTATATATGATTACTCTTTTGATATTAGATTCTATTAGGTTTTTGAGAAAGTCATGAACATGTTTTCTACATTTTTCTATGTGAAGATGAATCATGACTTTCTAGACAACCCAGTATTTACCCATGCTTTATTTTTTCGTATGTACTTGTATTTGGAATTACACTGCAATTTCCTTTTCTATACTGTATTTACCAGGTATATGTGTCAGTGTTAAAATATGTTTTGTAAACAAATTTTTGTATTTCCCTTCTGTTGCTTGCTTTCTTTATTCCATATAATGTTAAGACCACCTGGTCTTTGACATCTTGACAAAATTCTCTTGTCGAACTATGTGGGCTTGATGATTTTCAGGGGCTTGATGATTTTCCTTATTTCTGTATCTTTTCCTCAATAGTTACCAATACATTTATGCTTTCTGTCTCTAATGAGCCAATTTCAAGAGCAATATTTTATAGGAAATTATATCGTCTAGTTTTCAAATATATTTACATAGGGCTGTAAAGTAATTTACTGTAATTTTTGAGTGAACATCTTTACACTGGTTCTTATTATTAACATATAATAACTGTATATATTTGTGGGAGTAGAATGTGATTTTCCAGTACAAAGAAGACAAGGTATGGGCATAAAATGCTGCATACAATTAAAGGCCACCAATTTTTTCAAAACTCAATATTGAGTTAATAACTTCTGCACATCAGTTTATCAAGGGAAAAATGATTCAGGGCTACAATGGCAATATTACTCCAGGGTCAACTAAATTCAAGAAAGGCCAAAATTAGTCATATTTGAACACAAAATCTGTCATTTTTCTATAAAGCATACCCCAGAAATAACATAATCATGACCTAATTTTTTTTAAATTGGGAACTGAGTGTTTTTAAATTTCTCAAAATAACAATCCCCAGTACAAATGCATTGATGTTCAGATTCTTTTTTGTGGTTGATAAAGGACCTGTACACTCACCAGAAAGACAGAAAGAGAGAGAGAAAGCACCCCCCACCCCCGACCAGGTATGGTCACACCACAATCCCTTTTACTTTATCCTGTCGGGATTTGGGGCAAGTGCATGTGCACATATGCATACACACACACACACACACACACACACACACACACACACACACACGGTATGTTTTCTAAACCACTGTCAACAATATGAGACCCAACTCCTAATGCACAGCACAACACTTAACCATTGTGCCACAAGAACAGCCCCAGATTTTTTTAAGGAACTGAAAGGTAAGGTAATAGGCCAAGTGTGATCACTGAACTATTAATATTTTATTAAATCCTGAAAACACCACCAACAGAGAAGCATTATTTATTCTCTGTAACTTACATATGAACTAAATGAGAATTAGAAGGTTGAGTAATTGCTCAGATTCACATAGCTATGATCCCAATTTCAAGTCCATTCTTTTAACTTGACTACACTGTCTACAATATAATAAATGCTAACAATTATAATAAAAACATTACACAAAGGAACAGAATTTTGTCCTCAAACAACACATGAAGTAAATATTATTTTAATCCCTAGTAAAACATTTACAATGACTTTTACCACATGCTTGAGATGTAAGAACCTATTTCTTAGAAATATTTTTAATTTAAAAGAAAACGAAGTACTAAATAAATGTTATCTTTTAAGATTTTTGCCTTAAAGCGCATAAACTCACGGGGGGGGGGGGGGGGGGGGGGGGGGCGGGAGCCACTGGAGATGAAAAAGCCCACGCAGGTGGTATGGCCATGCTGCAATCCCTTCTCTTCCATTTCCTCCTGGGATCTTGGGCATGTACACACATGCACCTGGTGTGATTTTCATGCCACCAGGTCTGGGACTAGAGCCATGGGAGGTTATATGGCAGTCCAGCAACGTAACTGCTATGCCACCTGCTGGTCCTCAAAATGTATTTTTTTTGGGGGGGGGGGGGGAGAGATTTTCGCTATAGGGCGCATGCGCTCGCCAGACAGACAGAGAGAGACATAGAGACAGAAAGTGAGAAATCACCCCCCAGGGGGGATGGTCACGCCGCAATCCCTTCTCCTCCATTCTCCTCTCGGGATCGTGGGCACGCACGCACACGCGCCCGGCGTGAGTTCTAAGCCACCGGGTCCGGGACGCGACCCGCGGTCGACTACGTGGGAGTCCAGCGACATAGCCATTACGCTAACTGCTGGTTCCCCTCAAAATGTATTTTTAAAGTCAACTTCATTGGGATAAAATTTACATATACTAAAATGTGTCTATTCAAAGCTCATGGTTTGATGAACTTTGATATTCACCCATAAAACAATCATTAAAATCAAAATATAAAACATTTCTATTGGGGCCGGCAGATGGCATGGTGATTAAGGGAGCTCATGGCCAACTTAGGTTCAAGTCCTGGACCTGGTGGCAAATGGAATTAAATAATAAATTTTTTTTTAAAAAAATAATATTTTTATCATCCCAAAGTCTCCTTACATAGAAATCCCCATCTTAAAATCTAGACAACCAGTGAACTTCTTTCTGTCACTGTCACTATAGGTTAGTTTTGTCTATTCTAAAATTCTACAAAAATAGAATTTCATAGCATATACACTATGTATCTGGCTTCTTTTATTCAGTATACTGTTATTAAGATTCACACATACTGTTACATGAATTAGCTTTACTACTGAACAGTATTCGAGAGCATATGTTTACATTATAATTTGTTCAACCATCTACCTGATGCTAGATATCTGGGCTGATTCCAGTTTAGGGCTATTATTTAAAAAGGTGTTATAGGGATCAGTAGATGACCTAATGGTTTCGTTGTTGGACTCCCACTTAGATGACTGTGGTCCCAGACCTGGTGGCTTAAAACTCACACAGGGCACACGTGTGTGCCCAATCCCAGAGGAGAATGAAGGAGAAGAGATTGAGACATGGCCATCCTGGGGGGATTATTTCTTACCTTCTATCTCTGTCTCTCTGTCTCTCTGGTGAGTATGTGCGCCCTATAGCAAAAATGTCTCTCTTAAAAAGGGGGGGAGCTACAAACATCCACTTGTAAGTCTTTGAACTGGTCATACATTTTCATTTCTCTTAAGTACGTGCCAGATATGGATTGCTGGTGGGTATGGTTAAGTACATACTGACAAACTCTGACAAGGTGGCTACACCATTTTCTAGACTCAGTAGCAACGTATGAGAGTTCTAGTTGTCCTATCATAATACTTTGTGTTGTTGGTCTTTTAAAAACTTAGCTATGATTTTAATTTGCATTTCCTAGTGACTAATAATTTCAAGCATCTTTTCATGTGCTTATTAACCATTCTTATCTCTTTAGCATAGTCAAATATTTTGACCATTTTTGTTTGTCTTATTATTTTTAAGATATATTCTAGAGACAAGTCCTCTTTCAAATATATGTGCTGCAAAAGTTTTCCTCCAATATATATCTTTCTGTTCTTTTTTTTAGATTTTTTTTTTTTGAGAGCAACCTCTACTATAGGTTGTGTGCACTCACCAGAGAGACAAAAAGCAAGAAATCAACCCCCACGTTGGATGGCCATGCTGCAATCTCCTCTCCATTCTCCTCCCAGAATCCCAGACATGCATGCACACATGCCCAGTGTGCTTCTGAAGCCACCAGGTCCAGGACTTGAATCATGGTTTGCCATGTAGAAGTCCAGAGATGCAACCATTACACCATCTGCCAGTCACGACGTCTTTCTTTTTTTATTTTTGTTTTTTGGTTTGTTTAGCTGATTGGATGTTGGTTTTTGTTTTTGTTTTTGTTTTTTCATGAGAGGGAGAGAGGCACCCCCAATAGTGTCTTCATACCACAATCCACCCCAGTGTCAGCCAACCTCAGATCACAGGTACCCACATATCTGGAGCACTCAGGGAAATCTGCACAGGCACCCAGAACATTCCCAAAGAGCACTGCATTTTACTGCTGCACTACTGTCTAGCCCATGCTTTTTCATTGTTTTGTTTTTAAGAGAGAGATTCTTTGCTATAGGGCTCATGCACTCACCAAAGAGACAGAGACAGACAGAAAGCAAGAAATCACACCACCACCCCCCACCCAGAAGAGATGGCCACATTGCAATTCCTTCTCCTCCATTTTCCTCTCGGGAATTTAGACATACATGCACAAATGCCTGGCATGAGTTTTAAGCTGCCAAGTAAAGAATTCAAACTGTGGTCAACTACTTAAGAGTCCAGCAACATAACCATTATGACATCTGCTGTTCTCACTTTTTCTTTTTTTTTTTTAAGCAGTGACTTTACGGAACCAGAAGTTTTGCATTTACTATCTCAATTTTTTCAGGACCACCAGTTGGTGTAATGGCTATGTCGCTGGACTCCCATGTAGTCAAGCACAGTTTGAGTCCTGGACCTGGTGGCTTAAACTCACGCCGGGCACGTGTGCATGCATGTCCAAGATCCTAAGAGGAGAGTACAGGAAAAGGGATTGCAGCGTGGTCATCCCCCCGGGGATGATTTCTCACTTTCTGTCTCTCTCTGTCCTTCTGGCTAGCGCACACGCCCTATAGCAAAAGTGTCTCCAAAAAGGAAAAGCTCAATTTTTTTCATGATTTGCACTTTTTATATTCTAAGAAACTTTGCATATCTCCAAAGTATAAATATTTTCGGGAACCAGCAGTTAGCATAATGGCCATGTCGCTGGACTCCCACATAGTCGACCACGGTTCGCATCCCGGACCCGGTGGCTTAAAACTCACGCCGGGCGTGTGTGCATGCATGCCCAAGATCCCGAGAGGAGAATGGAGAAGGGATTGCGGCGTGACCATCCCCTCTGGGGGGTGATTTCTCACTTTCTGTCTCTATGTCTCTCTCTGTCTGTCTGGCGAGCGCATGCGCCCTATAGCAAAAAAAAACTCTCAAAAAAAAAAAAAAAAGTATAAATATTTTCTTCTGGTGACCAGCACCTGGCATAATGGTTACATTGCTGAACTCCCACATAGTCGACTGGAGGTCAAGTCCCAGACCCAGCAGATTAAACCTCACACCAGGCCTGAGTGCATGCATGCCCAAAATCCCAAGAGAATATGGAAGAAGGGATTATGGTGTAGCCATCCCCTCTGGGGAGGTGACTTCTTGTTTTCTGTCTCTCTGTTTCCCTCTGTCTCTCCACAAGTGCACATGCCTTATAGCAAAACCTCTCTCTCTAAAAAAATATTTTTTTCTGTAAGATTTACAGATTTAACTTTTACATTTAGATCTATGGTCTATTTCTAATGAATTTTTTCTATGAAATGGAGTAAAGGTTGAAAAAAAATTTTTTGCGTGTTTTGGATATACAATTTTTATTACTATTTATTAGAAAGAGTATCTTTTTCGTATTCAGCAGATTTATTAAAATTAATTTTAGAAGAATTGAATTGTTTGGCAAGCTGGAGGCATAATAATCAAGGCAGCAGATCCCACATGGCAGAGACTGCACAGTTTGGGTCCTAGACCTGGCAATTTGCAAAGCACACTGGTGTGTGCGCAAGCATGTCCAAAATCCCAAGAGGAGAAGGGATTTAAGTGTGGCCATCCTGGGGTGCTTCTCATTTTCCCTCTTTCTCTGTGTGTGTGTGTGTGTGTGTGTGTGTGTGTGTCTCTTTTTGTCTCTCTCCAACAAGTGCACACCTCCAACAGCAAATTAAAAACAAAAACAAAAAATGAAATTAAAAAAAAGAACTGAATTGACATATACAGATGTATTTCTTTCCAGTCTCCATATGCAAGAGATCAGCAAACTTCTGTAAAGGGCCAGATGGCAGATATTTTGCGCTTTGCAGTGCTTTGCAGGCCATATGGTCTCTGTCACGTCTATTCAACTCTGCTGTTACAGCATGAAAGCAGCTAAACAACACATAAATAAGTGATCATAGCTGTGTTATAATATAACTTAATTGACACACACGCATTTCGTCAAATGTCAAGGTTTTTTTGTTAAGGTTTTTGCCATAGGGTATGCTCACCAGAGAAAGAGAGAGAGAGACAGTGAGAGGGAAAGCAAGAAATCATCCCTAGAGGGGCTAGCCATGCCACAATTCCTTCTCCTCCATTCTCCTCCTGGGATTTTATGCACACACACACGCCTGACATGATTTTCAAACCGCCAAGTCTGGGACTCAAAGGGCCATGTGGAAGCCCAGCACCTTAACTACTAAGCCAATTGCGGGTTCCTAAATTTCAAGTATCCTTTGGATATTTTTCAACCATTTATAAATGTAAAAACCATCATTAGCTTGCAGGCCTTAAACAGACAAAACAGGCTGGCCATGAGCCATGAGCGCATGCCCCCTATAGAAAAAAAAAACCCCCAAAAAAAAAAAAAAAAGTATAAATATTTTCTTCTGGTGACCAGCACCTGGCATAATGGTTACATTGCTGAACTCCCACATAGTCGACTGGAGTTCAAGTCCCAGACCCAGCAGATTAAACCTCACACCAGGCCTGAGTGCATGCATGCCCAAAATCCCAAGAGAATATGGAAGAAGGGATTATGGTGTAGCCATCCCCTCTGGGGAGGTGACTTCTTGTTTTCTGTCTCTCTGTTTCCCTCTGTCTCTCCACAAGTGCACATGCCTTATAGCAAAACCTCTCTCTCTAAAAAAATATTTTTTTCTGTAAGATTTACAGATTTAACTTTTACATTTAGATCTATGGTCTATTTCTAATGAATTTTTTCTATGAAATGGAGTAAAGGTTGAAAAAAAATTTTTTGCGTGTTTTGGATATACAATTTTTATTACTATTTATTAGAAAGAGTATCTTTTTCGTATTCAGCAGATTTATTAAAATTAATTTTAGAAGAATTGAATTGTTTGGCAAGCTGGAGGCATAATAATCAAGGCAGCAGATCCCACATGGCAGAGACTGCACAGTTTGGGTCCTAGACCTGGCAATTTGCAAAGCACACTGGTGTGTGCGCAAGCATGTCCAAAATCCCAAGAGGAGAAGGGATTTAAGTGTGGCCATCCTGGGGTGCTTCTCATTTTCCCTCTTTCTCTGTGTGTGTGTGTGTGTGTGTGTGTGTGTGTGTCTCTTTTTGTCTCTCTCCAACAAGTGCACACCTCCAACAGCAAATTAAAAACAAAAACAAAAAATGAAATTAAAAAAAAGAACTGAATTGACATATACAGATGTATTTCTTTCCAGTCTCCATATGCAAGAGATCAGCAAACTTCTGTAAAGGGCCAGATGGCAGATATTTTGCGCTTTGCAGTGCTTTGCAGGCCATATGGTCTCTGTCACGTCTATTCAACTCTGCTGTTACAGCATGAAAGCAGCTAAACAACACATAAATAAGTGATCATAGCTGTGTTATAATATAACTTAATTGACACACACGCATTTCGTCAAATGTCAAGGTTTTTTTGTTAAGGTTTTTGCCATAGGGTATGTGCTCACGAGAGAAAGAGAGAGAGACAGTGAGAGGGAAAGCAAGAAATCATCCCTAGAGGGGCTAGCCATGCCACAATTCCTTCTCCTCCATTCTCCTCCTGGGATTTTATGCACACACACACGCCTGACATGATTTTCAAACCGCCAAGTCTGGGACTCAAAGGGCCATGTGGAAGCCCAGCACCTTAACTACTAAGCCAATTGCGGGTTCCTAAATTTCAAGTATCCTTTGGATATTTTTCAACCATTTATAAATGTAAAAACCATCATTAGCTTGCAGGCCTTAAACAGACAAAACAGGCTGGCCATGAGCCATGTTTTGCTAACCTCTATTCTATGCCATCGCACTGACCCAGATATCTGTACTAGGTCAGTATTCTACTGCCTCAATTACTACAGCTGTCTAGCAAATCTTGAAATCAGGTAGGGTGCGCCCTCTAATTTTGGTCTTTCTTTTCAAGATTGTTGTGTCTACTGTGTATTGCAGGTCCTCTGCATTTCCACACAAATGGTAGCATTACCTGTAAAATTACTAATTTGACAAAAAATGCCTAGTATTTCGGTTGGGATTGCATTGCACCTTGATATTTACTTGGGGAGAATTGACATCTCAGTGATAGTGAATCTTCTTTAATTTGAGTAATATTTTAAAGCTATCAGTACACAAGTTGTGCACACACTTTGCTAAATTTATCCCTCAATGTAAGTGTTTTCTTATGCTATCTTAGTTTTCCAACTGTTCATTACTATTAAGTAAAAATACAACTGATTTTGGGACCAGCAGGTGGTGTGGTGTTTAAGACGCTGGACAGGCCCACATGGCCAATCATGGTTTGAGTCCTGGGCCTGGTGGCTTGCTTTCTCACTTTCTTTCCCTCTCTTTCTGTCTCACTCTGATCAAAATTAAAAAGTGAATGAATAAATAAATCAAATTAAATAAAATAATTTTAAAAAATAAAACTGATTTTTTTTTAAATACTGCCCTTGTTTCTTGTGACCAAGCTAAATTCACTTGTTCAAGTAGCTTTGAAGTTTTGATTTCTTAGAATTTTCAATATTTGGAGTCATGATATCATTTTTTTTAAAGAATCATTTAATTTTACTTATTATTTTAGTTTAATTTGACTAAAGAGAGACAGAGAGAGAGAGGAAGTGAGAAAGCAAGCCACCAAGTCCGGGACTCACACTAAAGTCAGACATGAGGGAATCCAGTAACCCAGCTACCATACCACCTGCTGGCCCCCTCATAATATAATTTTATAAAAATGACAGTTTTACAATATTGTCTACTTTTTAGTTTTTATTTTTGCACTTGCTAAAATTCAAATGTAATACTGAATAGAAATGATAATAGTGCACATCTCTGCTTTGCTCTGGTCTTATAAGTATTTAGTCATTTACCAAAAAAATATTGGGTCAAGCAGGTAGCATGGTGATTAAGGCCCTGGATTCCCACGTGGCCAACCACGGTATGAGTCCTGAACCTTGCAGCTTGAAAATCACACCAGGTGCATGTGTGTATGTGCCCAAAATCCCAGGAGGAGAGAGGAGGATAATGGATTGCAGCATGGCCATGGCCCCTGAGGAGTGATTTCTCACTTTCCCTCTCACTGCCTGTTTCTCTCTGGCAAGCACATACCTAATAGCAAAAAAAAAAAAAACCTACATGTTATCTCAAGGCTGTTTTTAAGAAGCCCTTTATCAGATAAAGGAAGTTCTCTTCCATTACTAGTTTATTTAGTGTATATCATAATGAGTGTTGACTTCTGTCAACACTGTATTCTGTCTCTAATGAGATGCTAACATTTTTTTCTCCTTTATTCTAATACTATGGTTAATTACTTTGAATCTTTTAATTTTTTATTATTTTTTATTAGTTTTAGTTTTACAATAGGGCATATGCACTCACCAGAGAGAGAGAGAGAGAAAGATGATGGAAAGTGCAAAATCAAACCCCAGGGAGATGGCCACACTACAGTCCCTTCTCACTTTCCTCTTGGGATTTTGGGCACACATGCACATATGCCCAAGATGTTTTTCAAGCTGCCAGGTATGGGACTTGAACTGTAAGGTCAGCCATGTGCAATCCAGCTGCCTTAACCATACCACCTGGCTGGCCCAATTACTTTGATTATTGAACACTAAATCAATTTTACTTTCCTAGAATAAACTCCGTTTTATCTTGGTGTATTCTGTTATTTTGCTGAATTTAATTTGCTATTATATTGCTAGGGATTTTTACATCTGTGATCATGAAAGATGTTGATCTGATTCTAAGTTCACTCTTCCTCATCCTTGTTCAAATTTTCTCCTCTGTCTTCTGAGAGTTTTTTTTAGACAATGTATCTCTTTTTTTATTAAGAATTACTTAATTTTATTATAATCATTATTGTTAATCAATTTGACCAGAAAGAGACAGAGAGAAAGCAAGCTTCCAGGTCTCAGAACCAAACTGCAATCAACCATGTGAGAGTCCAGTGCCTTAACTACCAGGCCACCTGCTGAGCCCAAGAAAATGTACAATGTATCTTTGTTACAGATTAGGATTTATTTCCTCCAGATGGAAAAAATATCCCTAATTTAACAATGTAATCATATGAGAAATTTGAGACATTTCTCATATGTAAAAATGAGAAAATATTTAAAATATTATGTTTCAGGCTTTATATTCCATATCTGTTCAATAAAATAATATCCTCATGAAGTATCATTTTTTAAAAATACATTTAGTCTTCAAACTAAGAGATATATTACAAAGGGAATTATATATAATTATTATAACAAATTTCTGCTATTTACCACTTCATGCTATTTCATATTCAACAGGCTGTAAAGTTGTAAACTTGGTTCATGTTTTCCTGTCAGGTTGAACCATATGAAACTGACATATCTGTAGGTCAAAAAAGGTTAAATATAGACAATTTCCAACGGTTTACCCTGTCATTTATCAGTTAAACACCAGCCTTGGAATAGTAACCAAATGAACTCACCCAGTCTCTCTGCTGTTTTAATAGTACACAAGCACCACCTGGTGGTAGAAATCAAAACTATAGGTTTACACCTGTTTATACCACTCCTACAACTACTGGGCCATCGCGCATAGAAAATGCATCATGACTTTCCTGACAACCCAATTTGCTCAATGTTTCTCAACTACTCTCCTTTCCAATATGTTGTTTTAAAAGGCATTACAGAGCCAGCAGGTGGTGTAGTGGTCTACATGGTCAGCTGTGGTTTGAGTCCCAGACCTGGTGGTTTGCTTTTTCACTCTCCCTCTCTCTCTTTCTGTTTCTCTCTGGTCAAATTGAACAAGAATAATAATAAATAAAATTAACTAAATAGGAACCAGCAGTTAGAGTAATGGGTATGTTGCTGGACTCCCATGTAGTCGATTGTGGTTCAAGTCTCAGAGCTGGTGGCTTAAACTCACACCAGGTGCATGTGCATGTGTGCCCAAGATCCTGAGAGGAGAATGGAGGAGAAGGGATTGCAGCATGGCCATCCCCCTGGAGGGGTGATTTCTTGCTTTCTGTCTCTCTGTCTCTCTCTGTCTTTCTGGAGATCACACGTGCCCTATAGCAAAAACCTCTCAAAAAATTTTGACTAAATAATTCTTTTAAAGAAAAAAAGGCATTATAAGTTAGTGAAGAACTCTTGTATTGACAGCTTAACGACTTCAAAATAAATAGCACACCAACATCTCAATACTTAGAAATAATTCATCAGCATAAGTAATATAAACTTTGGAATATAATATACAAGCTATTCTCACAGGCCAAAATATTGGTTATTTCTAATTTTACTGGCAATTAGCATAACAAAAAGACAGTTTGGATGCTTCTAAAAGCTTTTTTCATTCTATCACGTTTCAAATGCTAGCCATAGCGATGTATAAAATTCTTTGCAAGTCTCACAGATTTATTTCCCAGGAATACAAAGAAGAGACCAAGAAGCTTTACAAAGATGTCTAGCTCTGCTCACAGAAACAAATAACCTTTGGGCAAAACAATCTAAACTCCTTCTTGGTTTAACTTGCTATGTCTCAATACACGTTAAAAGAAAGTAGGTTTACTAATCCAGCTACAAATGAATAGACTACTGGATACTTTAGCCAAAGGCAACCAAATATTTTCTTGACACAAAATGTACTAACCAATCTGACGATGGGGATGCTTAGCACAGGGTGCATGTCATGAAGTTGTTCCAAACTGAGTGATGACAAATAAACATAGCCAAATCCTTTTGGGAAGGAAGTAAAATCCTAGATGAATAAAGAGCAGATAATCCACTCAAACATGAGTTGAATCCTAAGCAATGTTGTTTTCTAAAGATGTATTAAACATCCCTGTTCTGGGTAGCTTTGGGCCTTGACCTACCTCTTCTCATGTGTACTTCCAATAAACCCTCAAAGCAAAATCTTTGCATGCCCTTTCTTGAAGCCTTAAAGAGTAATCAAATGACTCTTCCTAAATATCTCATAGGCAATTTAAACTCAACACAGTCAAAATTAAATTCCTTATCTTTTCAAAAACCTGTTCATACTCTTCTCAAGGCAAACACTATTATTAACTATCTAAATATCTGAAAGTTATCATTAATATCCCATCCTATAATCCCCAAGTGCTATCGAGTCCACCTTCTAAATATAAGACACTGTCCCCTTCTCACTATTTTCAGTGTTCCAGGTCTTCATCACATTAACTCTGAATTACAACAACATCTTATAATTCATCTTTCCATAGAAGTTCAAGCCTATCCAACCTATTTTCCACATACTGTGAAAACAATATTCCAAAAATATATATCCAATTATTTTTTACCTCAGTTTGAAATGCTTCAATGGCTCTCAGTCACCTTCCAGATAAAATCCGAACCACTTGGCATGATACTTGATGACATCCAGATCAGGTCTCCCTGGACTTCGGATGTTTCACTGCAGACACAGCAGACTGCTTGCAAGTCCATGAATGAACTAAACTTCTCAGGATTCCTATCCTTTGTTCCAAAAACCTGTTTCCTTTTTTCCTTACCTTCCTCACCTGGCTAGCTATCCCTAAAGACTCAGTTCAAGTGTCAATTCCTCTTAAAAGGCTCCTTTGATGCCCCGATCTGGGTGAGGTACTGGTTTCCACGTTTCCATAACACCATATGGACAGATATATCAATCTATTGCTGTTTCTTTTCATTGTCTCCCTCTTCTACAAGACTCCATGTCTTTTAGACTGTTTTCCACCAAAGTCACTACTTGAATATGACACAGAGCAATGAAAAGGCTTGCAGCAAAGGTCTGTCAAATGAATCAAGCCTCAGAAAGTCCTTCTGTTTGTTATTATTATCTCTACCAAATGAGGGAACTGAAGGAGCCCTAGTGCCTTGTCCAAGCTAAAAGCATCAGAACCAGGCTTTAACCAAGCATTATGACTATAACAGAAATTACTTTCTCTCAGGATCTTTGCCTTTGAGGAACCATTCTGTAACATAATTCTGCTCTGCACAGTAGTTTGGATAGGCCTAACCTACTTGATTCTCCAAGCTGGCACATAACCCAAGCTTGACCAAGTTCCACACCCACACAAACATAAAAAAAAAAAACACAGTTTGAATCATGCATTCAGGGTTGAACAGCCTACTCAAAGTGTCTTGGTGTTTTTCAAAGAAGTATTTTAAAAACAAAAAAACTTGTCCCTTCTCTAGTATTACAAGTCTACAGACTATTTAGCACATTAAGAACAGCAAATGGGTTTCTTTGAAAATAAAGTCAAGCAAAGGAAAAAGGAAATAAGAACTACAAAAAGAGAAATGGAAAATGAGGAAGAACTAATACTAAATTCCTACATCCACCCATGCCTGAAGAGCTCCCCAAGAGACTTCCCAGTCACTTGGACTAAAAATTCCCATTTCCACATAATCTAGTTTGAGTTGTGGCCCTTTGGAAACCTGTATCAGCAGACAAAGGGGCTCTCGGGCCATTTGCTAAGCAATAACTTTTTTTTTTCATCTGTGAATGTAAAAAAAATGATGAAGTGTCTGTAGGAAGCCCAATTTCAAGTTATTCTCTCTCTTCGAATAATGTATATAAATTTTTAATAACAAAGATAGAAAAGCAAAAGCATAAAAAGTTTTCCAATCTTAACTTCATACATTGTCATATGAATCTGTAGGGTTTCTATCTTATAATGTATTGGTTAGTGAACAGCGCCTCTAATAACAAAGAAAAATATGTAAATGAATGTACTCATGCTAAGTGTCTTGGGTATAACAAAAAGAGACAGGGACTTCAGAACCCAAGTCATATGTGTAGTTTGCTTACAGATGAATCATTTTTCTCCACCATCATTAAACAGAGCAGAAGTGGGTTGGCCCCATAGCCTACTTGTGAAAGGAAGATGGATCCCACATTGTCGACCACAGTTCAAATCCTGACCCTGCTGGTTTGAAAATCACACTGGGCACATGTATGTAAGTGCCCAAAATCCTGACAGGGGCTTCCAGGAAAATGGCAATGAGTGTGCAAAAGTGTGTCTGAGTGAGCACGAGAAGGCAAAAGTATGTACATGTACGAGTGTGTGGGGGACTCAGGAGCAGGCAGTTTGGGCTCTCTAGATGGGGAACCACCATGTCTGCCACTGTCCCCATGAACCCTGGTGCTTCTTTCTGTGTGGGTTTTTAGTATGCATACCACCTTGAGAGACTGTCAAGGTCCACCTCAGGAAAAATCTACCAGGAGTAGCCACTGACAGGCACCCAGCCCTGCTGTCCCCGCCTGCTGTGCCTGGCTGAACTATGCAGCCCTGCAACAGGGTCTTAGTCTGGGAACTGTTGATATTCACCAGAGAAGCACCTGTTGCCTGCTAGCACTGGAGCCAGGAGCCTGAGACTGGCAGGCTGGCACACCCCCACCACTGGGACCCAGGGTCTGGGAACTGAGATAATTACCAGGGATAGAACAATTACCTCCCGGTTGGGTGCCACTGGAACTGTGAGCCTGGGAGAGAGTGGCAGGTAGTGGTGCAGCCCAGTCACCAGGTCCTAGGGTCTGGGGACTAAGATATTCACCCAGGAGGCAGCTGTTACTCTCCTGCCAAGTACCACCGGAACCCCAAGCCTGAGAACCAACACACACTGTGGCATGCCTGGACACTGGGACTTGGGGTCTCAGGAATGAAGATATTCACCAGGGAATGACCCAAGACACTGCTGGAATCATGAGCCTGAGAGTCTAAACAGACTTTGGTGCAGCCAGGAGCCCAGAGTACCCACCAGCGATGGAGAAAGGTAGCTGGGATAATGCTCTATGTAGAGACCAGTGGGATCATGACTCCAAAGCTGGAGGTTGAGACTCACTGAAAGGAGCAGCACAAGCAACCAGGCCATTGTCCCACTTGAGGAGAAAGATCAAGACAACTGACTAGGAATACCCACCTTAGCATCTCTCTAAGAAGAAAGGCTAATAAATACCTCGGGAGTGAGCTAAGTCTGATGAAATACAAATACAAGATGAGAGGAATCTCTGGAATACATCATTTTAACCTGGAAGTACAAAGAGCTGTCAACTGCCTAAAGCCAGTGAGGGTACAGAGTATCCTACCCTCCACCCCCACACTCTCTCTGGGGGATGACATGAGATAAATTGGCCACTGAAACTCTGATCCCCAGCCAAAAAACACAATTGACCTCCGAGCCCCTCTAGCCCACTCTGCCAGAAGCACACTAGGGACCTAGGGATGTCCTTTCCTCTCTGGGATTTAAAGAAGCTACTCCAAAAATTATGAAGAAGTGATTACTCTACCAGATGCCTAAAAATCAATGCAGACATATGAAATATGATAAAAACAAGGAAATATCTCTCCCTGGCAGATCACGATAATTCCTCACCAACAATGGATAAAACACAGGAAATCACAGATGTTGAAGAAGGAATTCAGAATATTCATCCTAACAAAACTCAGTGAGATATAAGAGAAAATAATCAATTCCAGAAGATAAAAAAATCATTCTATAACACAAAGAAAGAACTCTATAAAGAAACAGACACTCTAAAAAAAGAATCAAACAGAACTTCCAGAGATGAAGACGACAGTACAGGAAATTAAAATCTCTCTCAAAAGTTATCAACAGCAGATTAGACCATGCAGAAAAAAGAATCTCTGACCTTAAAGACAAAATCTCCAATTTAGTCCAAGCCACCAATAATAATAATAATAATAATAATAATAATAAAATAAACATTAAAAACACAGATAGCGGGACCAGCAGTTGGTTATGTCACTGGACTCCCATGTAGTTGACCGCAGTTCGAGTCTCGGACCCGGTGGCTTAAACTCACACCGGGCTTATGTGCCTACATGCCCAAGATCCCAAGAGAAGAATAGAGGAGAAGCAATGGCAGCATGGCCATCCCCCCAGGGGGTGATTTCTAGTTTTCTATCTCTCTGACTCTCTGTGTCTTTCTGGGAAGTGCATACACTCTATAGCAAAAAAAAAAAAAAAAAAAAAAGAGCAAAAAAAAAAACCCTCTCCAAATAAATAAAGATAGCATGGGGCAAGCAGGTAGTGTGGTGTTTAACATGCTGGATTCACACATGGCCAATTGCAGTTCAAGCCCAGATCCGTATCTTGAACATCACAACAAATAAATAAATAAATGTTATGAGGATCTCATACAAGTCATTTTAGAAATCATTAAATGACAAAATATCCACATAATGAGTATTCCAGAAGGCTAAGAGACTGATAAAGGCATAGAAAATCTCATTTATGAAATACAATCTGAAAACTTTGCAAATCTAGAGATATATATAGACATCCAGCTCCAGGATATTCAAAGAACACCAAAGAGATTCAACATGAGAAGATTCTCCCTATGGTATATTATAGCCAAACTGGCAAAGGTCAAAGACAAAAACAATACTCTAAAAACAGCAAGAGAAAAACATCAAATTACTTACAAAGTAATCAACTAACCTCAAACTAACTAACCTCGAACCTCTCAACAGAAAAAACACCAGCAAGAAAAGAGTGGGAAGACATATTTAAAACTATGAAAGAAAAAAAAAATCAGTCAAGATTATCATTGAAATGGAATGGAAAAATAAAAAGAAAGAAAAAGAAAGAAAGAAAGAAAGAAAGAGAGAGAAAGAGAGAAAGAGAGAGAAAGAGAGAAAGAGAGAGAAAGAGAGAAAGAGAGAGAAAGAGAGAAAGAGAGAGAAAGAGAGAAAGAGAGAGAAAGAGAGAAAGAGAGAGAAAGAGAGAAAGAGAGAGAAAGAGAGAAAGAGAGAGAAAGAGAGAAAGAGAGAGAAAGAGAGAAAGAGAGAGAAAGAGAGAAAGAGAGAGAAAGAGAGAAAGAGAGAGAAAGAGAGAAAGAGAGAGAAAGAGAGAAAGAGAGAGAAAGAGAGAAAGAGAGAGAAAGAGAGAAAGAGAGAGAAAGAGAGAAAGAGAGAGAAAGAGAGAAAGAGAGAGAAAGAGAGAAAGAGAGAGAAAGAGAGAAAGAGAGAGTAAGTTAGTTAGTTAGTTAAAATAATTTAAAAGAGAAAATGACTAACAAAATAGTCGGGGTAAGCCCGCACATGTCAATAACAACATTCAATGTTAGTGGACTGAATTCCCCAATTGAAAGACACAGATGACTCAATGGATAATAAAGAGAAACCTTTTATGTGTTATTTATAAGAAACACACCTCACTGACAAAGACTGAAAGTCAACAGGCTGGGAAAAGGCATTTCATGCAAATAGAAACCAAAAGAAAAGGCTGGAGTGCAATAGTGATCTGAAAAAAATAGACTTTACGCAAAAAAACTGTAAAAAGAGACAAAGAAAGACACTATACTGTACTAAAAGGATTAATTCACCAAGAAGACGTAACGATTATAAATATCTATGTACCCAACACTTGGAGCACTCAAATTCATACAAAAAAGATTTTGAGATCTAAAAAGATAGACTGCAACACACTAATTGTTGAAGATTTCAACACCCCACTGTCACCACTGAATAGCTTGTCTAGACAGAAAATAAACAGAGAGACACAGGAGCTAAATGATACCATAAACGAAATAGACCTGACAGATATTTATAGACTATTTTACCCAATAACTACTAAACATATATTTTTTCAGCCCCACATGAAATATTTTCAAAGACTGTTCACATAATAGGATATAAAACAAGTCTTTACAAATTTAAAATACAGAAACTGTAGCTAGTATATTTTCCAACCACAATGAAATTAAATCTGAAATCAACAATATAATAAAGAGCCTTCAAAAGTGTAAAAATACATAAAAAGCAAACAATTTACTCCTGAATGATTTCAAAGCTACTGAAGAAATTAAGGTTGAAATTTTTAAAATTAGCTTTGAGACAAATGAAAACTAAGACAGAATACTCTATAATCTGTGAGACATAGCAAAAGCTCTCCTAAAAGGACAATTACTGCTCACAAGAGGAGGGAAAAATGGAAAGATGGCAAATAAATAAACTACCAACATGCCTCAAGGAATTGGAAAAGCAACAACAAAATCCCAAAAGGAGAAGAAATAATAGAGATTAGAGTAGAAAAAAATTAAACAGAGAATAAAATAAAATAACTTGTTCTTTGAGAAGATAAAATTGACAAACCATTAGCTATACTGATGAAGACAAACAGAGGAAGGCACCAGATAAATAAAAACAGTAATGAAACAGATAATATTACAGCAAATATCACAGAAATACAAAGCATCATAAAAATAAAAAAATAAAATAAACTATGTACAACTTTTACCAACAAACTAGAAAGCTTAGATGAAATGGACAAACTTCGGGACACATACCATATTCCTAGGCTGAATCAAGAAGAAAACTCTAAACAGACCAATAACAAGTACTGAGATAGAATCAGTAATAAATAGTCTCCTAACAATGAAAACCCAGGTCTGGATGACTTCACTTCTGAATTCTACAAAACTTGAGAATAAGTAATTCTAATTCTCCTCAAACTATACCAAAAGATTCAAACAGAACCATCCCAACATCATTCTAGGAAGCCTCCATCACCCTAACACCAAAAGCAGGCAAGGACATGCCAAAAAAAGAAAACTACAGGTCAATATTCCTGATGAATACTGACACAAAAAAATCCTCAACATAATACTAGCAAATTGAACCCAACAACACCTTTAACCAATCGCTTTATTCCAGAGGTGGAAGGATGGTTCAACATACGCAAAACAATACACGTAATACATTGATTAACAGAAGATGAAAAGCATGACATTAACTGATGCCAAAAAAGCATTCAATAAAATATTCCTTCATGATTAAGACTTTCAACAAAATAGGTATACAAGGTTCATTTCTCAACACAATAAATATGATATATGACAAATTCACAAATCCATAGCTAATATCGTATTGAATGGGAAAAAGATGAAAGCTTTCCCACTAAAAACTGAAACTAAACAAGGCTTAGGCTTCCTTTCTCCATTCCTTTTCAACATAGTATTGGAATGCTTAGCCAATGCAATCAGACAAAAGAATAAAATAAAAGGCATTAAAACAGGAAAGGAAGAAGTGAAATTGTCCCTATACTCAGATGTCATGATTATATAAATAGAAAAAAACTCCATGGAAAAAAACCCTATTAATAGTAAATGAATTTGGTAAATTTGCAGAAAGCAAAATCAATATACAAAAACCTATAGCACCTTTATACACAAAAATCAACTGCCTGAGGCAGGACTGAAGAAAATAATTCCATTTACAATACACACACACACACACACACACACACACACACAAAGTTAATTAATTAAAATAAGATATCCTAGAATAAATCTAACCAAAGTGAAAGACCTCTACAGAAAAAAAAAAAATAAGAAAAATCTGAAAAAATAAATTTAATACCATCCATAAATGGAAAGACAGGTTTTGTTCTTGGATTAGAAGAACCAATATAAATAGGGCGGCTGCAGGAGAAGATGGCGGTCTCCACAGACAAATTATGAAAACAGGATATAGTGCCTTAAAGTAAAATGTGGGCCTAAATACCCAGAAGTTCCTCCATCAGCTAAATTTGTAACAAAAATTACTATGAATGGAATAAATAATTCCAGTTGGATGGTGGACGCACAGAACATACCAGTGTCAGCAAAATGCAAAACTCTTAGAGCATTAAAGTTGTCCTTCAAGAGCTGCAATGTCTAATGATGTCCAAAGAAAAATGGAAGCTTTCACAGCCACCAGAAAGACAAAAACAGAACAATTCATTTCAGAAGATCTCAAATTTGTCTTATATCAACAACCTTCTACTCATATAAATGTCCTGATTAAATATCACAATGCAAATACCCACACATTAAGTAAAAGAATTCCAGCTGGTAAATGTGACTGGACATTGGTAAGATTACATTTAACATATGTACACCCATTATGTTTTCAGGTAACAATAGGAAAAATGCAGCATAATTTGTTTTTCTCTTGTTAAGACACTGTCATTTGAACGTAGGCCTGGGATACTCGAAATAGAATTTGAGTTTTCAAGATGAAAGTATGGCAAGAAGTGTCAGATGACAGTGGTATAAGCATGTGTGTTTCTGAAAAGTAAAACATCTCAAGAAAGAAAAACAGAAATGCCATGCTTTATCCATCTCACTTAGTGAAAGAGTTGAAATTGTTTAAGGTAGCAGGTATAATAAATATTGTTACCAATTGTGTTAATTTTTGAAGCAATGTGAGTGCTGACTACTAGTAGTATCAAAAATATATCAGGATTGTTTTGATACCTGTTTTTAAAATGTAAAAAGTGTTGGGGGGTGTAATATCAATGACTTTCTGTTAAAAGCTGTTCTTGTGTGTTACATGTAACAGAAATGGTAAATATTTGTTCACAGTTTTGTTTAATAAACCATGCATTTAAGCTGAAGTAAAAAAAAGGAAATAGGTGTATGGATATATGATTTTGAGATTGAAGTTAGCTTTAAAGTGTAAATGAAATGTGGAACGTGTCCAGGGACGGGGGAAGAATCAATATAAATAGAACATCAATTCTACTCAAATTCATTTATACATTCAATATAATCCTGATCAAACTACAGTGGCATTCTTCACAGAAATGGAAAACAAAAATGATAAAATTTGTCTTAAATTTAAAAAGATATCATATTGCCAAGACAATACTGTACAAAAAGAATAAACTAGGAAGCATTTCACTATCCAACCTCGAAATAGATTACAGAGCTGTGATAACCAAAACAGTCTGGTACTGGCACAAAAACAAACGTGTGGACCAATGGGACAGAATAGAAAATCCAAGGCCAGACTGTGGTGTGGTCATTAAAGCAGCTGGATCCCACATAGCCAACTGAAGAACTGAAGTTCCAGACCCAGCAACTTGGAAAACACAGCAGGCATGTGTGCATGCATGTCCTACATCCCAAAGGAAAATAAAAAGGAAGGTACTGTTGCATGGCCATCCCCCATCCCTCCCCTAGAGGGATGATTTCTCACTTTTCCTTTCTTTCTGTCTCTCTCTGGATCTCTGTGACAAGAGTGCACACCCTATATCAAAAAGTAAATAATTAAATAATAGAAAATCTAGAAATCCACCCCATAACATATAGCAAAAGACAATCTTATAGAGAAAAGAAGGTATTTTCAACAAATGATGCCAGAAAACTAGACATTTATCTGCAGAAAATGAAACTGGACCCCCATCTTTTGCTATTAACAGAAATCAACTCAAAATGAACCAAAGATCTAAGTTTAAAACCTCCAACTATAAAATTACTAGTGGAAAACACAGGGGAAACACTTAAAAACACTGGAATAGACAGATATTCCTTAAATAAGACACCTAAAGGATAAGCAACAACCTCAAAAATATACAAGTATGACTATATGAAGCTAAAAAGCTTCTGCACGTCAAAAATACAATAAATAGAGTGAAAGACAACCTACAGAATGGGAGAAAAACTGCGAACTGCCTCAAAGTCAGGGTTTAATAACCAAAATACATAAGGAACTCAAAACAACTCAACCAGAGAAAAACTAGTAATCCAACTTTAAAACAGGCAACCAAGGGTCCAGTAGGTGGCATGGTGGTTAAGGGTACTGGACTCCCATATGGCCAACCATGGTTTGAGTCCTGGACTTGGTGGCTTTCTCTCTCTCTCTCTCTCTCTCTCTCTCTCTCTCTCTCTC
>NW_006159428.1:5879809-5889296 GCF_000334495.1 Tupaia belangeri chinensis
TCTCTCTCTCTCTCTCTCTCTCTCTCTCTCTCTCTCTCCTTCACACACACATGCACACACACACACACACACACACACACACACACACACACTTTGTCACTCTCTGGTCAAATTAAAATAAAAAATAAATGGATAAAGTTAAATAAAATAATTATTTTTAAAGAAAAAGTAAAAAGGCAACCAAGCTAAACACACAACTTTCAAAGGAAGACATAAGAATGGCCAAAAAGCAAGTGAAAAAATGTCATAAGGGAAATGCAAATCAAAACCACAAAGACATATCACTTAACCCTATTCAGAATGGCTATAATAAAAATAAATAACTGAGAATGACAAGTGTCATTGAGGCAGTGGTGAAGTGAACTCTCCTCCACTGCTGATGGGAATGTATCTTAATATGTGCACTGTGAAAAACTATAGGGATGTTGCTCTAAAATTTACAAATGTAACTACCATATGACCGAATAATCCCACTTCTTGGTATTTACCCAAAGACAAGAAAACACCCAGTAGGAAAGACATTTGACATCCATGTTTACTACACCATTATTCACAATTGCTAAGACATGGAAACAACCTAAGTGTCCAGCAACTGATAAACAGAATTTTTAAATGTGGCACGTACACACAATGGAATATAAAACTCAGACATAAAGAATGAGACTCTGTCATTCAATACAAAGTGTATGAATCTAGAAGACTTTATTGCTAAGTAAGTCCTAAATAAACCAATTATGAGAGACACACACAGTATGTCCCTGCTCAAAAGTTACCATATTTCTGCACTCTATGGAAGAAATTAAAAGATTCAAAGACGTAATAGTAGGGAAGACAAGAGTAGATACCAGAGACTATATGGGAGGGGGACGGATTATAGAAGGCAGGTGAGCTCAGCAAAACATTTAACAGACACAAGAATGTAAGGTTCTTTGTTGAAAACCAAGTATATAAGTAGTAATATCCTTGATTTGATTATCATACCATGTATGCTTTGAAAAACCACATTGTATGCCATAAAGATTTATGACAATTAAATGTAAATAAGATAACATAAAATTTAAAAAAAATTCCTGAGCAGATAGATAAATGAAGGGGAAGGGATTGTAGCATGACCATGCCCCATTGCGGGGGGAGAGGGGGCATGCTTTCTGTCTGTCTCTCTCTCACTCTCTCTGGTGCTTTCTTCTTGTCTCTCTCTCTCTGGTGAGCATATGCTCCCTCTGGCAGTCAAAAAAAAGAAGCAGAGCAGAGAAAAAAATCCATTCTCTTTAGGCATTCAAAGGAGTTCAAATGAAGAAATCTCACTGGCTAGGAACAAAGGGAAAAAAATAGCATGTGTGATTCCTAATTATTATTACTAATATTATTTTAAGTAGAAAATGAGAGGAACCTTTTCAAAAATACTTCCAAATGATAGTGTTTCTTGGACTTCTTAACCTTTCACTCCCTGCCTTAAAAATCTACTGATAAATTTGGAGTCACAAGGAGAAGAGTCTCCTCTGTCCTGGAATCCAAATTCTCTGTAATACATTCAAGTGTTGTCATCTGGAAATTAAGGTCATGTGTGAGATTATAATTTTAACTGAGTAATGGTTATGTCTTCTGTTCTGTGAGCAGAAAGAGCTTTTAAGTTGAAACACAGTTTGGCAGTTTAAGAGTACTTCCCTATTATGTTTTTACTGTTTTTGCAATCGGTAAAAATCATCTCCAAAAATTTAAAGTGAAAGGACATTTTATCCATTAACTGGGAATGGCCTAAGGCACAGTCTTCATTTATAACTTCATGAAAGTCATATATAAAATTCTTGCACCCATCATCACAACCACAGAATCAGGTCCTAGAACTAGAAATTGCCAACAAAGGAAATATCTCAACCTTCTTAACAAAAAATTGAGAAAAAAAGGAAAGATCAAACCAGACACCTCCTCTACCTTTGTGTGCAGACTCCTCCCCCTTGGTTCAACTATTTCAGTCATAGTAGCTTCCTGGAGGAAGCATCTGCATGCCAGGGACGCACCTGTTTCAAGAGCTTTGGACTTACTGTCTCCTATGCCTAGAACTCTCTCTCTCTCAACATTCACACTTTTTTTCCTTGCTTCCTTTAGGTCTTTATCAAAAGCTACCTTCTCAGCAACTGATAACCTCTTACTGACTGATGGCCTACCAGAAAACATGAACTCATTAACAACAGGGATTATTATCTGATTTTTCCTTTTGTTAGCACCAGATTTCTTTCATTTAGAAGTAATGAATTCACTAGTCAAAACTCTAACAAAATTTCATTAAAGAACCACAGATATCAAAATACTACAAATGTTAAAGCATAACACTCTCATGAATCCATTTATTACCGTACATTAAAAATTTTTTTCAGGGGTCAGCAGGTGGCATGGTGGTTAAGGTGTTGGACTCCTACTTGGTCGACCAGGTTCAACTCCCAGACCTGGCAGCTTGAAAATCATGCTAGGCACTTGTGCATAGAGTGCCCAAAATCCCAGGAGGAGAATGGAGAAGAGATTGCAGCATAGTCATTCCTCCAGGATATAATTTCCTCATTTTCTCTCTCACTATCTTTCTATCTCTTTTCACCGAATGCATGCACCCTACAGCAAAAATCTTAAAAAAAAAAAAAAAAAAAAAAAAAAAAGTCTTTCAACGGGGCTAGCAGGTTGTGTGGTAGTTACGGTGCTAGATTCCCACATGGCCAACCACTGTTCAAATCCTGGACCTGGTAGCTCCAGAATCACACCCAGTGCATGTGTGTGCATGCCCAAAATCCCAAGAGGAGAATGGAGAAAAAAATGACTGCGGTGTGGCACAGGGATAATTTCTCACTTTCCCTCTCTCTGGCAAGCACATACACCCTATGGCAAAAACCTACAGATACACACACACACACACACACGTATGTGTGTGTCGTTCAAGCATAAAATGGACTAGGTGTTCCTTACTAGGGTGACTAAATATGTCTATTGTACTAAAGTGGACAACTGGCTTCATTTTTAGTAGGTACCCTAAAATCAAAGAGAAAGGCAGAGAAACTAATGGAACGGTAAGAGAAATGTTGCATCTCCGTGCCTCCTATGCAGTGGGGACATCAAGGTGAGAGCTAGGAAGCATGCCACTGGATACTCCAGTTAAAAGCAGGGCTGTAACAAAAAAGGATGGGAATGGAGCATACCAGGGACCCAAGGAAAGCTGAGGGTTTAGGTGAAATCAGCAAGGGGAGATAGTAGATGCTCTCTTTTTTTTTTTTGGGGGGGGGGAGATTTTCACTGTAGGGCGCATGCACTCGCCAGACAGACAGAGAGAGACATAGAGACAGAAAGCGAGAAATCACCCCCCAGGGGGGATGGTCACGCCACAATCCCTTCTTCTCCATTCTCCTCTCGGGATCTTGGGCACGCACGCACACGCGCCCGGCATGAGTTTTAAGCCACCGGGTCCGGAACTCGAACCACGGTCGACTACGTGGGAGTCCAGCGACATAGCCATTACGCTAACTGCTGGTTCCCAGTAGATGCTCTCTGAAAGCACTATCTTAGAAGGAAAACTGGACTATAAGTCACCAACTGCAGGTTTCAGCATTTGGTGACAAAGGATGTCACCACAAAAACAAGAACTAAAAGGCAATTCAAGATATCCATGAAGAGGTGAGGGTTGCTCCCTTCACAGTAAACCCAGGCACTCCTGAGAGAAAAAGGGGTGGGAGAGCAGGTATCTAAAGGATTGTACAAGTTTGTCTTAGAGATCCAGGGCAACAGCATTTAAAAAGAACTATTTATAACTTTAATAAGACTAAATTTAAATGTGTAGTATTAAAGGTACCTGTTCTACTACCAAGCAAAATACCAGTATGTATCTGATTATATACAAACAAAAAAAAAATTACCTTCTTCACACATCTGAGTTATAATGTCAATAAATATAAAACACCATAAGAAAAGCAACAGCAAATATCTGATCACAATGGAAAAGAATTTCATAGGCATAAAAGCAATGGGAAAAAAATCATTGAGAGATTAGATCATATAACATTTAAAACCATAGTATATTAAAAACAAACACAAAATTAAAAGCAACATTTTTAAAAGCAGGAAAATTACATCAAATTAAGTAGACTGACTGTGAATATCCTCAACACACATAAACATGTGAAAGTTGATCAAGCAATGTAATAAAAAAATAGCAAATTAAAATACACAAATCAAAAAGCACAATTAATAAGTATCTGAAAAATTGTCTAGTCACATTAGTAATCAATAAAATTAAAATTTTTAAACTATCACTTTTAATATAAAACAAGACAAATTTTTAAAACTGTGCTGTCAGAGTAGAATAGGCATTCCCATATATTCTAAGATTTAGTATAAAGTTTAATGTAATGGGGTAACACATTTTTTTTAGCCCCAATACCTGATAGTAGTCTATCCTAGGAAAATTATCAGTGATGTGAACAGATTTGTTACATAAAGATTGTTATTGTAGTATTATTTATTGATTGATGGGGCCAGCTGGTGGCCTAGAGGTTAAGGTAACAGGATCACACATATCATTCACAGTTTGAGTTCCAGACCCAGAAGCTTGAAAAACACTCTGAGTATGTGTGCGTGTGTGCCCAAAATCCCTGAGAGAAGCATAGGAGAAGGGAATGCAGCATGGCCATCCCTCCTGGGGAGTGATTTCTCAACCTCCCCTCTGTCAAGTGCACATGCCCTATAGCAAAGAGAAAACAAAATTTAAAAAAAAAAAAAAAAAAAAGCAAGCAACATTGATGGACCTCAAAACTAACAAAACAAGAGAACTATTACAGTCATGTTGCTTCACAACAGAGATTCTTTCTGAAAAATGTGCTTTAAGCAATTTCATTGTTATGCAAACATCATAGACTGTACTTACACAACTGGAGATGGTATAGACTAGTATATACTATGCTATATGGTTTAATCTTATGGGATCACCACTGTATATACATGGTCCAGTACTGACCAAAAACATCATTAAGCAGCACATGACTGTACACAAGGTGAAAGAAGCCAGACAGAGAAAACACTGCACAAATCTTCTTATATGAAGTTCCACAACTAGCAAAACTAATCTATGGTGATATAATAGTGATTACTTTTGGGAAATAGGTGTGCCAAGTGTAAAGAGGTCTCAGGAAACTCAAGGATGATGGGAACGCTCTGAATCTTGATCTGAGTGGTGATCACATGAGGATATACATATGTAAAAAATGACCAGATGAAGTATAAATACCTATATACATAAATAAAGTTGTAAAATAAGTCATCAGGCGTACACTTAAGATGTGTACACTTTACCACAGGTGTAGTACACCTTCATAAAGTCTTAAAGAAATTGCATATAAAGGACAACTTTAATTTGGTTAGATGTGTTCATAGACAAAGAAAAAAAAAATGCAAAGTGCATCCAAGTATTGAAGGTGGCTCATTCTGGAATTGAAAACTATTCTCTCCAACAAATTTTCTACAAATTTCAAACACCCATGTATATGAATTTATTCAAACAAATCAAGAACACCAAGCTCTGTTGGGTGAATGGATGAGAAAGTCAACTGCCAAGTCAGCACTGTAAGCTGTGGAATGACTTTAAAATTTGGTCCTGTCTATGACAAATACAGGGCTCTCATTACCAAATAAAAATGGGTCCCTGAAAGCTATGGGGTTTTTAAAAATGTATTAGTTTAAACACTCTTTGTGAGCCTGCCTTATATAAATTCCATGCAAATGCTCAAGGTAAATTGTATTTACAATGAAAATATCCACTGAGTTTCAAAAATGTTTACAAATATGCATAAAATATTAAATAAGAACAAAACCAAAGAAGACATACAAACCTCTGATTGTACATGCCCCGAAAGTTGTAATTAGCTCTATAATTTGGGAATGGCTTTGGATCTAATGGCCTGTAGATGGCAGGCTCTCCCCTTTTCATAGCAAGCCCATTCAGTTCCACAGTTGGAGTTATACTGCCTGTTTAAAAAAAATATTAAAGGCACACAAGTGAAATATTTCCAAAATAATTAATACAAGCCATATTTATACTACATTTAATTATGATGAAAGAGGTGAGCGTGATGGCCCATCTGTATGATTTTCTAAGTAAAAAAAAAAAAAAATCAAGAAAATGGTTTCTAATGAAATCTCTGTGGGATTTCTGATACATTTCCTATACATTCAGAACCAAATATACAACTGTGTGGTCTTACTATTTAAAGCAAGATAAACACATGATGCTTAGATGCTTAGTTTGGATTTTTTTTTTTTAAGTACTGAACTTCAACATTACTTACCCCAGAGAGTTTACATGTATTTAATCAGTAAGAACATCACCTGTGAATATTTTTATTTATACTTTCATAATCAAGCAACTAAACATCAACAATACAGGTCATCATTAGTTCTAAGACTTATCTAATGAAAAAACATGTTTTGAGTTTTTTCTGTAACTAACAAGACAAAGTAAATGTAAGTGACCTCTGTGGTTAGTATTTCCTGAAACTAAAATGTCGTCTATTTCTTACAAATATTAAATATATATATATACAAGCAGCACTATCAGTAAAAGCAAAAGACAGGAAACAACTAAGCAACCATCAATGGGGTACCAGTTATACAAATATCCATACTATAAAATATTACACAGCAGTACAAAGAAGAACAAAACACACGTTGCTTTTTTTTTTTTTCACTTAATGATTTACCTTGAAGGTTACACCTGAGCACTACCGAGCATATTGTTAAATTTAAAAAAGTATCAAATAGTATATATTTTACATGGCCTTTTACATAAGACAGGTGAAGTATAAATATATATTGGCTTATTTTTTAAAAAAGGATAAGCCCAAAACTCAAAGGAGGAGGAGGAAAAAGTTATTTTAAGGGAGAAGGCCAAACAGAGAAGAAGAATAGAAGGTGGACTTCTCTGAATATACAGTTATATAGAAGTACTTTTTATATTGAAAATGTTAATGCTTTTATATAAGTATAAAAAACAAGCTCCTATCAAAATAGTGAGGAAGAACAATCCCTAAAATCAAAGGAAAAATAAAACCAAACTGAATATAAATTGAGTTGGTGACTTGACCACAAAAATTGTTTCAAATGATTTTAAACACTGTAAAATACTCATGAGATATATCCTAAAGAGAAAAAAAGCAAATAAGTCTTAACCTATTTAGGAGCATGATTTTAACCACTAATATAATTTTAATTCAAGCAAAATTGCTTTAGTCGTTCAAAGAGTAATTATTTCAGGTGACTTTAAAACATAATAAAATAACCTGTATGTCTTAAAGAAAAAACTTAGAAATAAATCATAAGCTGTTTTCAGTAATTATTTCATTGATTATGAAATTATGTCTCTATAGATAGGCATAAAATACATTAAGAAAATAAATGTATTAATGTTAGAAAACTAAGTTTTTTGGCATGAAAGGAGATACAAATATAAAATTAAATACATTAAGTAAGGGGGTTGGCAGGTGGCATGGTGGTTAAGGCACTGGACTTCCACAAGGCCGACCACAATTTGAGTCCTGGACCTGGTAGCTTGCTTTCTCACTTTCCCTCTCTGTGTCTCTCTCTGGTTAAATTATAAAATAATCATAATAAATAAAATTAAATAAATAGTACTAAAAAATGCATTAAGTAAAATCCGAAAGTCTTACATTTAAATTTAAAATACAGTATGAATTCATGATTTACTTTCTCTTTACAAATAAAAAAAGAGTAGAGTACTTCTTAGCTCTGTCCACTTTAGTGCCTTAAAGCAATGACTAATCCACTAGTAGTGAGGAAAGCCAACATTCAGAGTTTGGTTTATAACTATTACTTCCCAATTTAAAAAAATATTTCTTTGACATCCTAGATCTGGACAGAATGCTGATAAATAATAGGAAAAGTCCAAGCATTTATCTTGCCTTTCCTCATAAACTATTCTCAGAGCAAACAAATGATGAGGGTAAAGTTCACATATTAGCTACTAAAATGCAGAAGGAATAACACCTTTCCCTGCCCAGAAAAAAATCACCATTTACAACTCCTGGTAAAAGAATGGGTCTTCTAGGCAATGAATGTCCAGCAGCCGCTACAACCATTAAGTTGAATGTTGCTGGGGAACTTAATGTCTGAACCAGGCTAATAATAACTCAATGCACTAATCAATCTTAAAATCACAAAATAAGAGACAGTAAGAAATTAAGTGCCTTCTGATGTAGTGCAATAGGAAGGAGATGAAATTACCTATAAAACAGTCTTGCCCAGCAAGCCAAACTGGAATCTATATAACTTCTAGGTTCTTAGTTTATAGAGTCACCCAAACAAGCTGTACAACACCACAGGCATGTAATCAACAAAACCAAGAATGGGGGAAATTCTAGAGGACCAGTGACCCCATTCCTTCAACAAATAATTTGTATGGAAAAATAAACCAAGAAGGAGAATTCTATACCATAAACGAGACTAAAAAAACAATACCAACTAAATGCAATAAATGGATGTTTCTAAGAAAGAAAAAAAGAGACAATAAATGGCTATCTGATTTGGAGACCCTTTTTGTCATAGGGCACATACAGAAAGAGGGAAAGTGAGAAATCACCCTCTGGGGGGGATGGTCATACCACAATCCCTTCTCTCTCCTCTAGGGATTTTGTGCACGCACGCACACAGGCCTGGCATGAGTTTCAAAAAGCTGGATACAGCACTCAAACCACAGTAGGCTGTGTGGGAGTCTAGCACCTTAACCTCTACACCACCTGCTGGCCCCTGGAGCCAGTTTTTAATGTTACGGAATTATTAACCCGTTTGCTTCATAAGGTTACTGTGGTTAGTTTTTAACAGTCCTTTTCTTGGGCAAGCCCCATAGCCTAGTGAGTAAAGGGAGCAGGATCTCACTTGGTCAACCATGTGGTGAATCTCAGTGTTGCTAAAAACACACGCAGGGCACAGGTGCACGCATGCCCAAAATCATCCTAACAGAGAAATGGAGGAGATGGGATTGCAGTGTGACCATGCTCTTTCAGAGGGTGTTTTCTCTCTTTCCCCCTCCCCCTATATATATATATATATCCAGAAGAAGGTTTAAAAAAGCATCCTTATTTTGGGACCAGCAGTTAGCGTAATGGCTATGTCACTGGACTCCCATGTAGTGGACCACAGTTTGCATCCCGGACCCAGTGGCTTAAAACTCATGCCGGGCGCGAGTGCGTGCGTGCCCAAGATCCTGAGAGGAGAATGGAGGAGAAGGGATTGCGGTGTGGCCATCCCCCCTGGGGGGTGATTTCTCGCTTTCTGTCTCTCTGTCTCTCTCTGTCTGTATGGCGAGGGCATGCGCCTTATGGCAAAAAACCCTCTCCAAAAAAAAAAAAAGCATCCCTATTTTAAAATTCAGTATGCAACAGGACCAGCAGATAGCATAATGGTAACATTGCTAGACTCCCACATGGCAAACAGCGGTTCCGTT
>NW_006159428.1:5889327-5927324 GCF_000334495.1 Tupaia belangeri chinensis
CCACCTTCTCTCTCTCTCTCATTCTGTCCCTCTCTGGTCAAATTAAGATAGATAGATAGATTGGGGCCAGCAGGTGGCACAGTGGTTAAGGTGCTGGACTCCCACATGGCCGACCACAGTTCGATTCTTGGACCTGGAGGCTTCCTTTCTCACTTTCCCTTTCTCTGTTTCTCTCCAGCCAAATTAATAATAACAAATAAAATAAAATAAACAATTCTTTTTTAAAAGATAGGTAGATAGATAAAGTTAAATAAAATAATCCTTTAAGAAAAAGTCAAGCATAAAAGGCTTTCCTTTTTTTTCTTTTTTCTCTACGTTATTTTATTGAGGAATAAGTAAAATGCACAAACCTTAAGCACTTGCTCAGTGAACTATTACACACATAAACACTCATATGACAGCTATTCAGATCAAACTATGACCTTTTTCATTACCCTGAAGTTCCTTCAGTCTCTTACCAGTTGCCACCTCCCTGAGTACCCCATTCAGACTTCCGTCATCACAGATTTGTCTGCCCAGTCTGCTTTTCTGACTGTGTACTATTTCCTGCTTCACTTCTTCCACCCAACTTAACTTTCTTCCATACATTTTAAATATTTTATCACTGAATAGTATTTCACTGAATGAACATAAAACAATTCATTTATTCTGGTGTTGATGAAGTACCTGGCTTGTTTCCAGTTTGGGGCTATTAAGAATAAAGTCACCTTGAACATTGCTGAGTATGTATTAGACATACACTCTTCATATACATTTCTCTTGGATATAGACCTAGCAGTGGAATTGCTGGGTCATAGGGTAGGTTTACTATTACCTTTATCAGACTCTACCTAAAAGTTTTCCTAAGAGGTTTTTAACACCAGAGTAGTCTATATTTTCAAAGGTTTACATTTTAAGTTCCATAAAGACTTTGGTTTAATAATTAACATTTTAATAAACTGTCCAAGATTTATATCACTTTGAATTCTACTTTGCAATAACCACATGGCCACAAACAGCATAAGATTCAAATGGGGAAAATTTTGTTTTTAAAGTTTGAAGGACTTTTTCCTTTAAGTTAGGCTACAAATAAGAACCTCATATGTCTGAAAATCACCAGTGAAATGATTTGAATGCACAGGTAGGATGCACTGTGTCTGCCATTCGTGTCATAGACTGGATTTTAAAATAGATAAAAGTGTTGTATTCATATCATTTAAACAAATAAGTAATGTTATACAACTTCCTCATTTGAAAATAAAACTGCAATGTACTCTCTTCACAGAAATGTTAGAAACTGTCTTTGTGAAGGAAATTTAAAGAGAAACAGAAAACCACAAATCATGCTGAAAAATATTTTAACTCTCAGAGCAAAGTATCTCCATCTTTTACATCAAACTAAACTTGACACCCTCCACAGGTGCACAACTTCCGACCTGCCCCCTCACATTCACACTGTCTATACCTACACTGGAATGCTTCCATAGAAACATTACGGAATCCCTCCAGGGAATGCTAAGTCCTGCTATTTCAGTGTGTGAGAGTTAGCTAGCTAAGATGCATAAAGATGACTGTCACCCTGCGCATGCCTCGTGTAGTTTAAGTCCACAGAGTTGATAACATATAGATATCATCAACCTTTAATGGTTCTTACATATATTAAAGGAAACTTCTACATTTATCAGTGATAAATTTAAAATGACTAATTAATTAGTTATACAAATGTATGTACAACAGTTTTACATTCTTATAGGTGATAAATAAAAAAATGCTGCAAGTAGTTTTCAAGGAGCAATATATTAATAACACTTGAAACAAATTTGGAAGAAGTCAGAAAAGTCCCTGGAACACAGTAGTTACTCAATAAATATCTGTTGAATAAATGAATGGATTAATTGAATACCAGGGCTCCACAGACAAATGACTCACTACAGCGACTGGACAAGAAAAATACACAATAACCCAAGAATATCTTATGCCAGAAAGTACAAAATGACCACAGAATGATGGGGAACTATCAGAACACAGAGTCAGGTTGGAAGAGCCAGATCATTGGCCAAACTTGGGTTACTTTGAGCATTAAAACAGGTCATGATAGTAACAGATCATAAATCTATAACAGGAATCCAAGAATCTACAGTGATATAAATAATGAAACAAAAACAAGAGAGAAAGAGAGAAATCTCTACCATTGGTTACAATTCCAAGTAATAAATTAAAAAAGAAAACTGAAATTTTAAAAAGTCAGCAAACGTCAGGATCATATTTGATTCAGATAAGTGTTATCAATGTATGCTAACTCTGGTAAGGAAAGAAAATTTGATGAGGAGTGAAAAATTTGATAAGGAGGAGGGCAAAATGTGTCCTCAAAAAATATTTAGTAATTACTTACTATTTGATAACAACACATAGTCAACTAGCTTTACAGTGGAGAAGCCTGGCAGACATCATCTTCGCCACATGATAAAAGTCATTACTAATAAAGGACCAGCACACAGCCTAATGGTTATGTCACTAGACTCCCATGTGGTCAACTATAGTTCAAGTCCCAACCTCGTGGCTTAAATTCACACTGGGTGTGTGTGTGTGTGCATGCCCAGAATCCCAAGAAGAGAATGGAGAAGAAACTGTAGTATGGCCATCCCCCTTGTGGGGGGTGATTTCTCACTTTCTGTCTCTGTCTCTCCGGCAAGCACACGTAACCTCTATTGTAAAAATCTCTCTTGAAAAAACTTTTTGGAAGTCATTACTAATGAAACAAATCAATGATATGAAACAAATCTCCTGATATGGAGCCCGGAGAGGATCACTTCTGTGGTATTCATGGTAAAAATGCATAAATCACGATGAAACACTAAACAAACTTGATTGAGGGACAATCAACAAACTGCTTTTCAAAGCAAAAATGTGTCATGACTTTTCCAATGACCCAATATATGGTCCTGTACACTTCACAAATGTCAAGGTTATAAAATGGTAAGAAAGACTGAGAAACTGTTCCCAATCTAAGTGGGAAATGAAGAGAACTATAATGGTACTTGTTACATGTGATCTTGATAAAGGACATTTTTGGGGGCCTGCAGGTGGCATGGAGTTCGAGTCCCAGATCTGACAGCTTTACTTTCTCACTTTCCCTTTCTCTCTCTCTGTCTTTCTCTAGACAAATTAAAAAACAATAATAAAAATAATAAATGGAATTAAATAAATAATGTATATTTTTAAAAAAGGACATTCTTGGTACAATTGCTTAAATCTGAATGAAGTACATGTGCTACCCTCCTGATAGGACAGTATACTTTAAAAATATACATTGATTGGGGGACCAGCAGTTAGCGTAATGACTATGTCACTGGACTCCCATGTAGCCAACCACGGTTCAAGTCCTAGACCTGGTGGCCTAAACTCATGCCGGGCGTGTGTGCATGTGTGCCCAAGATCTCGAAAGGAGAATGGAGGAGAAGGGACTGTGACATGGCCATCCCCCCAGGGGGTGATTTCTCGCTTTCTGTCTCTCTCTCTGTCTTTCTGGCAAGCGCACACACCCTATAGCAAAACCCTCTCCAAAAAAAAAAAAAAAAATATATATATATATATATATATACATACGTGAATATATATATATACACACACACACACGCACACACACATTGATTGGGGTGATGAGACAGCATGTTTACAACTTATTCCCAAATGGTTCAAAAATTATAAAAATGGGGAATCAGGACAAAGGTTACATGGAAGCTCTATTTACTTTTTTTATAAATTTTATATAAATCTAAAATTATTTTTAAAGTTAAAAAAAGTAAAAGGAGGCCAGCCTGTGGCATGGTCAGGACAGCTGGATCCCACATGGCTGACTGCACAGTTCAAGCCCCAGACCTAGCGTCTTGAAAAACAAGTTGGGCATGAGTAGTGCATGCCCAAAATCCTGAGAGGAGAACGGAGAAAGAACTGCAGTGTAGCCATCTCCCTTGAGGGATGCTTTCTCATTTTCTCTCTCTTTGTCTCTGTCTCTTTGTCTCTCTTCAGCAAGTGCACATGCAAATTATAAATAAATAGATAAGCAAATAATGAAAGTAAGAAGGAAGCAAAATAGTTTCATGATGTACTCCTAATTAGCAGCTCAAACCACTGTAAATAAACTTCACTCCTCCCTGTGATATAATTAGTACTTAAGACACACCTACTCACCAGGGAATCCAGACTGAATCTCTCCTCCTCCACAGACCCCTTACTCTTCAATCCTGAGTTACAGTCACCTGTTTTACAATAAAGGTGCCACTGGAGTGCACAAGGAAACCGACCATCTTTTCAATAAATGGTTCTGGGTTAACTGTCCATATATTGAACAATTTTGAACTCTACCTATACTGGTAGATTCCTGACAGACTGTAGATCTAAATTTGAAAGATAAAAATAACAAAGCTTCCAAAAATAACATGAGGTTGTCTTCCTAACCAATAGGAGACAATGATCACTTTTAACGTACACAAAAAAAGTCCTAGCCATAAAGAAAAAAAAAACTAACAAATTAGCCTTCATTAAAATAAAGCATTTCTGGGGCCAGCAGGTGGCGTGGTAGATAGAGGTGCTGGATTCCCAAATGGCTGACCAAGGTTTGAGTTCCGGACCTGGTGGCTTGCTTTCTCATTTTTCCTTTCTCTCTTTTTCTGGTCAAATTAAAAAGAATAATAACAAATGAAACTAGATAAGTAAGAGCTCTCTTACCCTGCTGGTAGGAGGGTAAATTGAAAATGTTTGACATTAAGTAGTAATAGTGAACACATATATAACCTATAACCCAACAGCTTCAATCCTAGGTACATTCTCCCAACAGAAATGTATGCATACAAAAATGTTCGTAACAGTATCATTTCTAATGGCCCCAAACTGGAAACATCCAAATATCTATCAATAGTATAATAAATAAATAAATTATAATATATTCATGCAATAGAATACCATGTAATAATGAAATACTATACTGTTAAGCACAACACCAAATCACACAGCATAATATTGAGGAAAAACAAGCTGTCACAAAAGCCTAGTGTACGATTCCAACAAGCAGGTACAACCAATCTGGCAGAAATCAGAATACTGATTTCATCTGAAGTTGTTTAACCAATTGAAGGGTACATGAAGGAGACCGCTTTTTCCCCAAGTTTTTGCCCTAGGGCGCATGCGCTCACCAGAGTCAGAGAGAAGGTAAGTGAGAAATTACTCTCCAAGGCGGATAGCCACACTACAATCCCTTCTCCTTCACTCTCCTCTTAGGATTTTGGGCATGTCCATGCAAAGGAAGCTTTTTTGTTTTTAGTTTGCCAGAGAAGAGATGCACTCTCCAGAGACAGAAAGGGAGAGAGAGAGAGAGAGAGAAAGAGAGAGAGAGAGAGAGGAGGAAGTATATCCCCAGTGGAACATGGTTACAGTGCAATCCCTTCTCCATTTCTCTGTCTTGTTGGGATTTGGGTATGCATGCACACACACCTGGCTTGTTTTTCAAGCTCTCCAGGGCCAGTATTTAAACTACACAGTCAGCAGTGCAGGACCCAACTCCCTTAACCCCAGGCCAGGGGGCCAGCCACTAAAGGAGGGTTCTGTGGCAGTAGTAAAGCCTTTGGTGAAGTGTTCACAGTGTAAATATTCATCAAAGCTCTCCAACTATAATTTGTGCACTTGCCTATATGTATTTACTATAAAAGTTTTTTAATTTACTGTTAAGTTATGTATTATTACTGGGGTTTTGTTTGTTTGTTTGTTTTTAATTTGTTATGAACACATGTGATCATCAGAAAGATACAGAGAGAGAGGGAAGGTGAAAAAGCAAGCAGCCAAGTCCAGGACTTGAACCACTGTCAGCCATGTGGGTGTCCAGTGCCCCAACTACCTATCATGCCACCTGCTGGCCCCTCTTTACTATAAAAGTTTACCCAAAATTAATCCATTCATTCTATCAGTTCACTTCAACATCCAACAGTAAGAATTTATCTTGGGGCTAGCAGGTGGGGAGAGTGGTTATAGCACTGGATTCCCACATGGCTGACTGTGGTTCAAGTCCTGAAGCCAGAGGCTTGAAAATCACGCCATGTTCATGTGCCTTCATGCACAAAATCCCAGGAGAATGGAGGAGAAGAGATTACAGCCTGGCCATTCTCTCTCGGTGATAATTTCTTACTTTGTCTCTCACAATCTCCCTCTAGCGAGCACACATGCCCTATGGCAAAAACATTAAAAAAAAATATTAATCAATCTCTACTGGCCTTTGAGATACTCTGTGTTTTCTTCTTCTGACTCTTGCTGGTTTACTTCCTGCTATAATCCTCTAAATGCCAACTTAACCAGAGCTGACCACAGAAGTGCTCTAGCTTTGCAGCATGTCTTGGAGGGCGAGCTCCTCTGTTCCATCCCTAATGCTGCTCCCTGCCCTCTTGCAGAGTGAGGGGCATATAGGACTGAGTGAAGGAGCGTTTCTTTTCCTTTTTTCATTCATAAACTATGGTGACAGTTTCCTGACTAATCTTTTTGCTTTCAGTATCTTCTGCCTTCTATTATACATCAAACTGAACTTCCTAACAAACTATTTTAAATGAACATCCTCTTACTCATAATTACCAATTCCCCCAAATTACAGATAAATTCAATCTTGTAAAGCTGGTGTTTGTGTCTATCACAATCCACTGAAAAGAGAGAGAGAGAGGTAGAAAGCTCCCCCCAATGGGTCATGGTTACACTGCAATCCACTTAGTCGCATCTCTTACTTACCTGCTCCAATTAAAAACCATCTATCAGGACCAGCAGATGACGTAATAGTTACGTCTCTAGACTCCAACGTAGTGGATGGCAGTTCGTGTCCCACACCCGGCAGCTTAAACTCATGCCAGGTGCATGCATGTGTCCAAGATCCCAAGAGAAGAATGGAGGAGAAAGGACTGCAGCGTGGCCATCCCTCCTAGGGGGTGATTTCTCACTTCCTGTCTCTGTCTCCCTCTGTCTTTTGAGCAAGCTCATGTTCCCTATAGCTAAAATCTCTCAATTTTTTTTTTAAAAAACCATCTATCAATACAATTTTTTGAGCTAAATTCAGTGCCCATATTTCTACTCGCTGCCTCTCTGCCTGTGGGATGTCCTCAGTCTACAGTATTCTTTTCTCCCCTATTTGCCTACGCTTCATTGAAGGCCTATCTTAACTTTCATTACTTCAGTCCATGTCTATCATCACCTATAAATACTGATTGCTGTTATTAGTCACTTGGCACTTACCCTGATCATTAAGCTATGTGTTTATGTATAAGTTAGTAAGATCCTCACAAAAACAATATTTTACACTTCCTAGATATAAAAGCACTGTTTAATAATGGTAGTGACACATTACGAATGATCAATCAGTAATTTGAAGTTTAAAAAAAAATTTTTTAAGTAGACAGACAGTCTTTATCAACTTCAAACTGAGTTTAACTTTTTTCCCCCTTATTATAATGGAATTATGGCTTAAGCTCACTTAATAAATTCTACAATCACTTGAACAGAAGCAAAAGGACTAGGAATAGGACTGCCCTGGAGTTCTGGAAGAGCAGGCTTCAGAAGCAAGCATTACATCTACCTAGCACAGGCCACAGGAGAAAGAACAGCGTCTATGTGATCCGATATGGAAGTAAGATTGAGGACTGCAATCACATAGATTATGGAGTCACTGTTGGCAGGTTTTTGTATTTTTTTTTCAATTCTACCCCAAAAGTACCTGAGGAAATATTAATAGGGATCAGAAGGTAACCACTTGAATTCGTAAGTTAACAAATCACTGAGTAAATAAACGTACGACTGGCACAACACTTAACAGAACTTCATTCACTGAATGTGATCAATGAGTACACTGATTCCAATACATAACTGGATATATAATGATTCTGATACACAACCGATCATTTTTTCAATTATTGTTAGGAGCTTACAGTTAGAAGTCATTTACTTAGAGACATTTTGCGCATAGGTGGTTTCTGAATGTGTGAGTTTCTAAATAAACTTCATATAAATGTTTTAAACTGAATACAACAGCTTCTAAAATTTTACACCAAGATTGTAAAATAATGAGACCACTTAGGACTAATTTGATAACTTTTTTATTAAACTAAAATAAGTAACAATTTCTTAAGTATTGAAACTGCTAATTATATATCTAAAAAGAGAAATTGTTCAGGTCAGCCTGTGGCCTGGTGGTTAAGGTAGCTGGATCCTGCATGGCTGACCATGTGATTCAAGGCCCAAATCTAGCATATTAAAAATATGCTGGGGCAGGGCTGGCAGGTGGCATGGTGGTTAAAGGCATTGGATTCCTACATGGCTGACCGTGGTTAGCGTCCCGGACCTGGCAGCTCGCTCGCACTTGCGCTCTCTACCCCCGCTCCCGGTCAAATTGAAATAAACAAATGAATAAATAAATAAATAAAGTTAAATAAAGTAATTTAAAAATCAAATGCTGGGGAGGGCTGGCAGGTGGCGTGGTGGTTAAAGACACTGGACTCCCACATGGTCAACCAAGGTTCAACCCCAGACTTGCTTTCTCATTTTTCCTCTCTCTTCCTCTCTTTTCCTCTCTCCCTCTCTCTCTCTCCCTCTCTCTCTCTCTCTCTCTCTCTCTCTCTCTCTCTGAGTTTAACTTTTAACTCTCTGTCAAAATTTAAAAATAAAAATAAATAAAGCTAAATAAAATAATTCTTAGAAAAAAAGTTTCATTTAAAAATACTCTGGGCATGTGTGTATACATTCCTAAAATCCCAAAAAGGGGGAAGAATTGGAGGAGAAGGGATTGCAGCGTGACCATTCTGCATAGGGGTGCTTTCTCACTTTCCCCTCTCTCTCTCTCTCTCTCTCCCTCTCTGTCTCTCATTCTGTCTCTCTTTCGTGAGCACATGTGCTCTCTGGTAAAATTTAAAAAGGAGAGACTGAGGAAAAGAAAGAGATAAAATGACAGTTTTTATCTTTACTTTAGGGAAAAGAACTCAAGTCAAATTTCCTGTACTTTGTATACAAATGTTTTTGCCAACATTTAAAAAGTACAAAATGTACCTTTATAGTATCCACTAAAAAAACTTTTAAAAATATTTACTACTGCCTTCTTCATTCTCTTGCCTTTGGCTGTTATTCAGCTGTTATTTGTGTGTGCATGGGCACTGTTAATATTGTTAACTGTGCAACTGGCCTCTTATAAATGAAACACACAGAGAACAGTACATACAGCATACAAAAACACAACCGAAAGAAACGAGTCATGGCCATACCTGGGTTATTATTAACATTACTTTTGGGTGGTTTCTGAACTGGTTTGGGAAGTGTAGATTCAGCCAAAGCTTTACTAGCAACAGCTTGTTGGGCCTTCTTTATACTGCTCCCTTCGGATTCCCATGTCTGCTCACCGAGGCTCAGCTGCACTGAGAACATCTTAGAAAAACACAAAGAAACAAAGAAAACATTACAAATTTTTTCAGAAGATGAGGTACCTGGGAGCAAAATAAATATACCACAGAATCACAATTTTAGAGCTAGAAGTAAACTTAAGACATCATTCCCAACAAAAATCTTATGCTACCTAGCAGAAGACCCAAGAGATTGCACCAAATCCTGTTCAACCCTATCCAAAGGCAGTTCTAAGTGAACATTTTGGATAGAACAGATGAAGAACAAATCTTTTCCCTAAATAAAATCATATCATTAACATCATTCAAACTGTCCTCGAAAAAGTAATACAAAGAATATGAGAAACTGTAAGAAAGGCCAAAAGGCCCTGTCTCTTCAATACTATAAAATCTAATTCCTTAAAAGTTATACTTAGTATTGGGGCCAGCAGGTGGTGTGGTGATAATGCGCCAGACTTCCACATGGCTGACCGCAGTTCGAGTCCCAGGTGCTGCCACTTGAAAATAACACCAACTGCATGTGCATGCATGGTCAAATCCCAAGAAGAGAATGGAGAAGAAGGGACTGCAGTGTGGCTATCTCCTGCCCACAAAGGGTGATTTCTCACTCTCTCTCTCTCTGGAGAGCATGTGCTCTATAGCAAAAACCTAAAAAAGAAAAAGTAAATTTAGTACAATCTGTCCGTGACAGTCAGGCAATCCAATTAAATACTGTATCAACAAGAAATTCTCAATCCCAACAAAAAACATTTAGTCAGTCACCAAATTCTATCCATTTTAACCACATAAAGATTTCTCAAATTTTCCTCCTCTCTCTGCCCATGAAATGACACTGAATCCAGTCTTTCATCATCTTCAGCTTAGATGTCATAATCTCCCCAATGACTGATGATGCTAAAACTGTCTTTCTGACATTCAAATCCAATTGCATCACTTTCACCAACACCAGGTTAAAATCTTCCAATGTTCTCATTTTAGCGTGGCACAAGAGTGGGACCTGTCCATCCTAACTTCACAAACTCCCTTTCTTACATATCCTGTATTCCATTCATGGCTTATTTCCATAGGAGTTCACTGTAAGGCTTAGTGATCAAGTTACAGAACATGCACACAATCGGTTTTGCTCCACAGACTGCATACTACTTTGTAGGAATATAAATATTATTAACCCAACAGTATTTACTTACTACAAAGAAATAACAACTAATTTTGCAGAAAGGAAGTCAGTTAAAAAGTGTCCTGAGTTAGCATCACTAATAATCATAAAAATTTGACATGGTGGGCCTTTTGGTATGGTCCAAAGTGAAACCCATCAACAACTATGTACTATATTAGCTGAAAATATTCTGCCTGAATCTAATCATAGGAAACAATCATATGGATCTAGAGAATGTAATATTCTATAAGACAAATGGCTTAGACTCTAAAAATGTTGATGTCATGGAAGGAAAAAGCAAAATGAATGAACGCAGGGGAGCTGTTATAGATTAAATGACACTAAAGAGTTCTGAAAAGACACAATACGATATAACACATGTCCTAGGAGAGGTTTGTAATGGGAAGAAAAAAGTTACATTGGACAACTAGAGGACAAATGGAAAATTTAACTAGAGATATTGTTAAGTTATTTAGAGGCCAGGAAGTGGCATGGTGGTTAACAGGCACTGGACTCTCACAAGGCCAATTGCAGTTTGAGTCTCAAATCTGGGGGCTTGTTTTCTCGCTCACTTTCTCTCTTTCTATGGTGAGCACACATGCCCTATAGCAAATTAATAATAACAATAAATTTAATAATTCTTTAAAAAATAATTTGTTTGTCAAGGTTAAATTTCTTGAATGATCACGGTATTAGAGTTATGCAAAAGAAAGTCTTACTAAGACAGGTAAGTGTTTAAGGGTGAAATGTCCTGATAGCTGTAATTCATTTCCAAATGTACAATGAAGAAGTATGCCTACATACAAGGAGCAAGAAGTAATATTATATATATTTATTTATACAGACACACACACACACACAGAGTTGTTGTTTTAGTTTGCTACAGAGCACTTGTACTTGCCAGAGACAAAGAGAAAATGAGAAATCACCCCTGAGGTGGGATGGTTACACCAGGATCCCTTCACCTCCAGGAATTTGGGGCATGCATATACAAATGCCCAGAATGTTTTTCAAAGGGCCAGGTTCAGGATTCAAACCATGAAGCTAGCCATATGGGATCAGCCACCTTATTTTTTCTTTATTTTTTTAATTAATTAATTTATATTCATTCACTGAGCATTGTTACAGCATACAAAATCTAATTTCCCATCTAAAAGATGCTGCATAGTAGTTTAATCATACATGTTATGGTCAATAATTTTCCATTTCTAGTTTCATATATATTTTTTTTTCTCCCTATTTCTCACTCTCTGCTATTTCCCACCCTCCTCCCACACTATCTCAGGTGTCCACAGTTGTTTTCATTCCTCCCCCCCCCCCCCCACATTTTATTGATTCACAACATTTCTTAAATAATCTTACCACTTTCAATAGCAAGCTCTGCTGATAAATACATATCTATGAATACATGTCTGACTTAAGTCATGAAACTCTGAGTAGAATAAATACACTAAAAGGTAGCACCTAGCTGATGCTATGTAGTACACTACAGTCATTAATTATGTATTGTTACTATATTTTTTAATTTCGAGAAAATAACTTTAATAAATTAAAGAAATGCTAAGGAAATATGCTTAAAACTTAAAGCCAGGAAAATGGTTAGGATTCAGTTCAAATAGTAGGTGGATAAACCTATCAACAGTTTAAGACAAAAATCCTTAAAATCGGAAAACAAAGCCTAGAAAAAAAAATCAACAATGTTTTAGTAAAAGTCTTAACCTCCACATCACCTGCTGGCCCACAAATACATTAATGATTGTGCATCTGAAAGATTACCTGTCTATTGTACTACTCTTTCAGTTTTTTCTATAGGTCTCCAATTTTTCAAAATAGAGTTAAAAAATACCCTCATTTGACATTCAAAATATATATGTACCTGTCAAAAATAATCACTTTTTCTCTTATTCCGATTCACTTTAAAATATATATCCAAAACATATCTTTAATAAATTTATCTGATTTTAAAACAGTTTTTCAATGACTAGATCTTTTTTTTTCAAAATCTGACATTTAATGTAAAACTTTGCCACAAGCTTGAGAAAGCTTAAAGTTTACATTTTACACACACACATGAACACACACCTCAATCATAAATTTTATATATATATATAATGTATATATAATATGCTTAAAAACAGAAACAGCCAGGATCAGCAGATGGTGTAATGGTTACATCGCTGGACTCCCATGTAGTTGTTGGAATTCAAGTCCCAGACTCATGCTGGGTGTGTGTGCATGTGTGCCCAAAATCCCAAGAGGAAAATGGAGGAGAAGGGATTACAGCATGGCCATATCCCCGGAGGTGATTCCCCACTTTTTGTCTCGCTGTCTCTCCTACAAGCACACGTGTCCTATCGTAAAAATCTCTATTAAAAACACCAGGAACAGCAACATGATTATTAGACCTTAAGATTCTTTTTTTTTTTAAAGAGGTCTTTGCCTTAGGGCACGTGTACTTGCCAGAGAGACAGTGAGAGGTTAAGTGAGAAATCACACACCCCCACCCTACCCCCAGCCCAGTGAGGGATGGCCACGCCACAATCCCTTCTCCTTCCTTCTCCTGGGATCTTGGGCACACACACATACACACGCAACCTGAGTTTCAAGCCACCAAGTCTGGGACTCAAACTGCAGTCAGCCATGTGGGAGTCCAACGACGTAACCACTACGCCATCTGCTGACCCGGGACCTTAAGATTTTTGATACCATCAGAAAAGTATATTAAAATTATTCTACCTGTCTCCAAATCCGACCTCCCCTAAAGAACAATCATACAACTCTAATTGCCCAAGATATATTTCTACAAACCCAGGAGGTACGAAGTCAAATAAAAGATCATCTCCACTCCACCCCTCCAACTCAGGTCAACTCCAGAATGTTCCACCCATCAAGTCCCACTGTTCAACCTACTATGAGGGGAGGCTAGAGACTGAGTTAACAAATGCTCTTGCCTATATGATGAAGCCGCCATAAAAATCCCTAGAAAGTGGGGTTTGACAATCTTCCAGGTGGGTGACTACACTGAGGTGCAGAGAGGGTGGCACACCTTGACGCAGCTTAGAAGCTCCATTTCCCTTCCCACATTCCTTCCCCTATGGACATCTTCATCTATAGGCTTTAAAATATCCTTTAAAATAAACTGGCAAAACGTTAAGTAAACATTCTGTGAACTGTTACAACAAATATCAAACCCAAGGACATGGAACTTCCAATTTATAGCTGGTTGGTCGGAAGTTTAGACTCAGACTTGCAATTGGAACCTGAAAAGGAGGTCGTCTTGTGAGGCTGGACCCTTACCTGGTAAAATCTGTATTAATTTGGGCAGTTAGTGTCAGAATTGGGTTAAATCATAGTATATCCAGCGTTTGCCAGAAACTGGAGAACTGGTTGGTGTGAAAAATTTTGCCACCTATTTCAGGTCAGAAGTGATGCACTAAGAGCATATAAAAATTTTTTTTACTGTCCCAATTGAACAACTGTCCTAGTTCAAACTATCCTTCTGACCACCATCAACAGGAACATTCTGTAAAATAAAAATGTCTCCAAATCAATCCTCTGCTTTTCTAAAACCTCTCTTAAGACTCCCACTACTATGAAATGCTTAATAGTTTTAAGAAAGAATTTTGGAGACCTACTGTTTATGAGCCAAGTCTGGCTCCACCATTTATTACGTGTAACATGGGGAAGTAATTATTCTCCCTAACTCAGTTTTCTCACCCTTCATGGAACAGGGCTAATAAGAACATAGGATAGTTGTAAAACTTAAAACAAAATTATGTTAATTGATATATTTGAAAAGGAAGAGTCTGTCAAACTGGATAAAAAAGCAAAATTCAACTACATGCTTCATATATAAAAAATACATTCCAAATGTAGAGGCATGTAATAATTTAAAAGTAACAGAAAAATATGGCATGCTAGCGTAAATCAATGAAAACTAAGAATGGTTATGTTAATAACAGACAAAGCGGATTTCCGAGTAAATACTATTACTGGTGGTAATGAAAGTTATTTCGCAAGGATAGCAGAGCCAATTAATCAAGAATCTTAAACATTTAGGAACCTAATTAACATGGCTTTAAAGTAAATGAAGCAAAATCTGAAGGAAATACAAAATAAAATAGAGGGGACCAGCAGTTAGCGTAATGGTTATGTCGTTGGACTCCCACGTAGTCCACCGCAGTTCGCGTCCTGGACCTGGTGGCTTAAAACTCACACCGGGCGCATGTGTATGCGTGCCCAAGATCCCGAGAAGAGAATGGAGGAGAAGGGATTGTGGCGTGGCCATCCCCCCTGGAGGGTGATTTCTCGCTTTCTCTCTGTCTCTGTCTGTCTGTCTGGCGAGCGCACGCACCCTATCGCAAAAACCTCTAAAAAAAAAAGAAAATAGAGATCCCATAATTCATGTCAGAGATTTAATACCTCCTCTCAATAACTGATATACATAAGCAGAAAATCAAAGAACATAGTAGACTGAACAAGAGTATCAACCAACAGAATCTGATTGACATTTTTAGAACACTCCAACCCAGAAAAGTAGAATCTATATTTGTTCTCAATCTCACAGAACATTTACCAAAATAGACCATATTCCAAGCCATAAAACAAGCCTCAATAAATACAAAAGAGTCAAGTCATGCAAAGGATATTCTATGACCAAAACAGAGTAAAATTATAAACCAAGAGCAGAAAGATCTCTGGAAAATCCCCAAGTATCTGAAAACTAAATACATTTCGGAATAATCCTTGGGTTAAAGAAGAAATCAAAAAGGAAACTATAAAGTATTTGTGTGGCATAATATTATGGAAGAAAAGTTAAGAATTATAAAGCATCTAAAATTTATTAGGTTCTCAGAAATGCACATGTAAAGAATCTACTATACTAGTCATAACTTCTTTAAAAAATGTAAAAGGTATTTTTCCAGACTAAGTGAGTTTAAGCTATGAATTAACCTGCAAGTTTTGTTAAAATGTCATAAGCACTGGTTGTGTAAGATACTAGTTCTGGTTGTTCAGGGAATATAAACATAACTGATAAGAGAAGCTATAAACAAAGAATTGCTTATGTCGAAAGTAACACGTAGGTCCCAGCAGGTGGTAGATTCCCATGTGGCAATCAGACCCAGTGGCTTGAAATTTCTAATGGGTGTGTGTGCATGCATGCTCAAAATCCCAAGAGGAGAATGGAGGAGAAGGAACTGTGTCACGGCCATCTCTCCTGAGGGGTGATTTCTCGCTTTCTGTCTCTCTTTTTCTCCATCTCTCTGGAGTGCTCATGTGCCCCATAGCAAAAATCTCTAAAAAAAAAAAAAAAAAAAGAAAAAGAAAGAAACAACATGACAACCAAAGTTAACTCTTCTTTAAACTCTTATAACCCTCACTTCTCCCCTTTCTCTTTCTATAAAATTAACCATGGGAGACAACCAGGTGGCATGGTAGTTAAGGCACTGGACTCCCACATGGCCAACTACGGTTCAAGTCCCAAACCTGGTGGCTTGCTTTCTCACTTTCCCTCTCTGTCTCTTCTTTGGTCAAATTAAAACTTATAATAATAAACTGGGACCACCAGATGGCAAAACAATTATGTCACTGGACTCCCACACAGTCAACCGCGGTTCAAGTTCCAGACCTGGTAGCTTGAAATTTGCACTGGGCGCATGTGTGTGCATGCCCAAAAATCCTGAGAGGAGAATGGAAGAGAAAGGATTGCAGTGTGGCCATCTTCCTTGGGGAGGTGATTTCTTGTTTTCTGTCTCTCTGTCTCTTCAGCAAGTATACATGCCCTATAGCAAAAATCTCTTTTAAAAAAATAATAATAATTAATTAATTAATTAATTAGGTTTTTTATAAATGAACCTTGGGAACCAGCAGTTGGCTAATAGCTGTGTCGCTAGACTCCCATGTAAGTGACCGCAGTTCAGGTCCCGGACCGAGTGGTTTAAACTTAGGCTGGAGACATGTGCATACATGCCCAAGATCTCAAGAGGAGAATGGAGGAGAAGGGATTACGGTGGGGCCATCCTTCTCCCCCAGGGGGTGATTTCTCGCTTTCTGTCTTTCTGGAAAGCGCACACGCCCTATAGCAAAAACCTCTCAAAAAAAAAAAAAAAATGAACCTTGGACTTCACCATTTTGGAGACACTCGCTACCAATAACTGAGGCTTTGTTCTGTTACTGGATGGGGAAACTGGGCTGCACTGTGTGAACTACTCAGTTCTCTGGGTTCTCAGGCATCTACGGTTAGAGACCCATCCTGAGATGAAGAATAAAGCCACAAACACAAATAAGGAAGGAAAGAGAACTGTGTGATTAAAAAGTAAAGATTTTAACAGAAAAATACACCTACTCCTAAAAGGCATGGGCAGGCAGCTGCCTGAGGACAACTGTACCAGAAATAGGATTAGGGGTTGCTTTTACAGTGGGGTCTTGTAGTGAATATTTAGGAAGGAAGGTCTGCATTGTAGCCTGCTCCTTTGTTTGAATTCACAGGCTTTTTGCTGTGCTTGAGTTCTTCTCATCATGTAAGGGAATCTGATTGCCCAGTTACACATGCCCAGTATGGACTTAGATGGTCTGAGCATCCCATAGGGATTATTCTGCCCGTATCAGTTTACTGCTCTGAGTTGGAGGTAGGATGTTGACCAAGCGTCCCTGCGGGAAGAGCAAGAGGGAAGACAGCAACCTTCCCTAAGTTCTTTGAAAAAAAGCTTAGATAATAAAAAAGTTTTTTAGTGAGATAAGCTTTCTTTCCCTGCACCCAAGTACAATTACATCCCCTGCTCAGCTGTGATTGATGAGGCAGACGTCCTTCTGCCATTATCTCAGGGCTGCCTGCTCATATCTGGCCATCTCCCCACGACAGTTCCTCCAGATGGCTGGCCTCACAGTTTGGGCTTGAATAAACCTTCTCATTCATTAAATTAACTTTGGTGGGACCTTTTCTATTTTAGGCTGACAACATGAGAAATTTCACCTGTCACAGGGTCAAACTCTTACAATTTCCTGATGGGGTGTCTTTTGTTATTCATAATGAATCCCTTTGATAACTCCAGAGTTTATCCTCATGAGGGTACTTAGGGTGAGGCCTCTAGAAAACCTCAGAAAAGTCTGTCACCAGAAAGACCAAATTATTTACAATCAGATGGCTGGATCAGACCCATCCTTTCTCCTGGGGAAGGTGTAGGGGGCTGGACATGAAGCTCTACAAGAACTTTTGAGGGACCAGCCTATGTGTGGCACAGTGGTTCAAATTGGATATATCCCACATGGTCAATCCTGCAGTTCAAGTCCTGGACACAGCAGCTTGAGAAACATGCCAGGCACATGCCCCAAATCCTGACAGGTAGGAGAAATGAAGAAGATATTATAGCATGACCATTTGCCCATGGGGGTGGGGGAATGGCCTCTTTCTCTGTCTCCCTCTCTCTCTGGCAAGCATCCCTGTCCTCTGACAAATTGAGAGGAAAAAAAAAAAAAGACTTCAGCAAGAGCAAATGAGCTTCCAGGCTGCTAAATGCCCAGAGGTGCTAGGAGGATAGCGTGCCCAGAAAGGGCATGGAAGCTACAAGCCTTCTCCCAATACCCAGCCCTAACCTCCTCTTCTTCTGCCTTTTCCTTCGTATGCTTTGTAATACCCTTTATAATAAGTCAGTAAACTGAAGCAAATTGCTTTCCTTAGTTCTGTCAGCCATCCTAGCAAAGAAACAGAACCTAGTGAGGAAGTAGAGGTGATAACCTACTACTTGGGCCTGGTGTCTGAAGTGCAGGCAGTCTTGTAGGACTGAGCCTTCAATCTGTGGGATCTGCCACTATGTCCATGTAGACAATGTCATAATTAAACGGAATTATAAGATACCCAAGTGTTATCCCTTGGAGAATTGGCTGATGTGGGAAAAAAAACACACACACACATCTGGTTACACAAGTATTTTGTGTTGAGTTTGAGAGCAGACAGAAAAATGTTTGGTTTTTTAATTCTTATAATTTTAAAATAAATAAAAATGAAAATATAAGATCTCAGAAGATGCCACTAAAACAATAACTAGGAGAAATTTATGGCCCTAAATGTTCATAGTGGAAAAGAAGAAAGCTCTCAAACTCAAAACAGAAAAAAAGTAAAATAATAAAGATCAAAGGAGATGCTAATAAAATAGAAAACAAAAAAAAGAGAGAGAGAAGTAAGTAAGACTAAAAGCTTGTTACTTGAAAATAGTCAATAAAATTGATAAAGCTCTAACCAGACTAATTATGGAAAAAGTTAAAACACAAATTACTAAAATCAGGAATAAGAGGTGACATCACTACAGATTCTACAAATACTAAGGTGATAATAAGAGAGTATTTTTTTAACAATTTCATGCGAATAAACTCAGTTACTTGAATTCCTTGAAAGACACAAATTAACCAAAGCTCATCAAGAAGAAACAGGTAACCTGAATAGCCATATATGTCTGTTAAAGAAATAGAACATATAGTTAGAAAACCTTTCCACAAAAAAAAAAAAACCTGCAGATCCAAATAGTTCAACAGTAAATCCTGTCAAATATTTAAGAAAGAAAGAATACCAGTTTTCAAAAACTTCCCAAAAGTTGAAAGAGGAGGAGCACTACCCAACTTATTATTCTATGAACTCAGCATTTCCCTGATGACAAAATCAGAATAAGATATTGTTAGGGAATATAGAGTAAAGCAAAACCAAACTATAGACCAACATCGTTCATGAAAATAAAGTATGAATTCCTAAAAGAAAATTAACAACATATATCAGCATAGAAAGAAGATAATACATTATAACTATATTTCAGAAATGCAGGGTAGGGACCAGCAGTTGGTGTAATGGCTATGTCGTTAGACTCCCATGTAGTCGACCACAGTTCAAGTCCTGGACCTGGTGGCTCAAACTCACGCCGGGCGTGTGTACATGGTGTGCCCAAGATCCCAAGATAAGAATGGAGGAGAAGGAATTGCAGCGTGGCCGTCCCTCCTGGGGGTGAATTCTCACTTTCTATCTCTCTCTCTCTTTCTGGAGAGCACACGCATCTTATAGCAAAAATCTCTCAAAAAAGAAAAAAAAATGCAGGGTAAATTTTATTGACATTTAAAACTCAATCAATTTAATCTCAGTCAAGAGATTAAAAGTAGAAAAACCATATGACCAGGTATAGCAGCAGATGGTATGGTGATTGGAGTGCTGGATTCCACACAGTTAACCACAGTTCGAGTTCCGTACCTGGTGGTTTGCTTTCTCACTTTCCTTCTCTCTGTCTCTGTCTCTTTCTCTCTAGTCAAATTTATTAAAATTATGAATAAATAAAATTAAATAAGTAATTATTTTAAAAAAAAAAAAAGAAAAACTGTATGACCATGTCAATCAACATTAAAGAATCACATAACAAAAAAGCAGTATCTATGGGACCAGCAGTTAGCATAATGGCTATGTCACTGGACTCCCACGTAGTCGACCGCAGTTCGAGTCCCGGACCCGGTGACTTAAACTCACGCCGGGCACGTGTGCGTGCGTGCCCAAGATCCCGAGAGGAGAATGGAGGAGAAGGGATTGCAGCATGGCCATCCCCCCTGGGGGGTGATTTCTTGCTTTCTCTCTCTGTCTGTCTGGCAAGCGCACACGCCCTATGGCAAAAACCTCTTAAAAAAAAAAAAAAGCAGTATCTATTTATATTAAAAACTCTACACATGGGACTAGTAGTTGGCATAATGGCTATGTCACTGGACTCCCAAGTAACCAACCACAGTTTGAGTCCCAGATCCGGTGGTTTAATCTCATGCCGCGCACGGGTGTGTGCCCAAGATCCCGAGAGGAGAATGGAGAAGGGACTGTGGCATGGCCATCCTGCCTTGGGGGGGGGGGGGGGGGGGAGTGGGGGTGACTTCTCATTTTCTGTCTTTGTCTCTTTGGCAAGTGCATGTGCACCTAAATCTCTTAAAAAAAAAAAAAAGACCTGGAATTCTTTCAACAAATATTTAGAAACACATCCTTCTTTGAATTATAACGTAAGATTTAGGCCAAGTTCTTAAAAGGAAACATGATATGGACCAGCAGATGACATAATGGTTATGTCGCTGGACTCCCACAGTTGACCACAGTTTGAATTCCAGACCCGGTGGCTTGACATTCATGCCAGGGGTGTGTGTGTGTGTGTGTGCCCAAAATCCCAAGAAGAGAGTGAAGAAGAAAGGACTGCGGTGTGGCCATCCCCTCCTGGGGGGTGATTTCTTGCTTTCTCTCTATCTCTCTGGTGAGCACATGCAACCTACAGCAAAAATCCCTCTCAAAAAAAAAGAAAGAAAGAATGAATGAATGAATGAATGAAAGAAAGCATGATAACAGTGAGCATTTCTTTGAAAGGATAAGCATCATACTTACTGTCTTTCAATGTACAGTCATGTGTCATACAATGTCTTGGTCAATGGACCACACATACAAGGTCTCATAAAGAGCACATAGGCTAGGGACCAGCAGTTAGCATAATGGCTATGTCGCTGGACTCCCATGTAGTCGACCGTGGTTCGAGTCCCGGACCCGGTGGCTTAAACTCACGCCGGGCGCATGTGCGTGCATGCCCAAGATCCCAAGAGGAGAATGGAGGAGAAGGGATTGTGGCGTAGCCATCCCCCCATGGGGTGATTTCTCGCTTTCTGTCTCTCTGTCTCTGTCTGGCGAGCACACGTGCCCTATAGCAAAAACCTCTCAAAAAAAAAAAAAAAAAAAGAGCACATAGGCTATAGGCTATGTCACATAATCTAGGTATGTAGTTGGCTATACCACCTACGTCTGTGTATGTACTCTGTAATGTTCACACAATGACGAAATCTCCTACCACCACATTTCTCAGAACAGATCCCTGCCATTATACAACACATGACTACATAAGCCAAATTCTCCTAACACATCCTAGTTTGCTGCTTTCAATTTGTATGTGAGAACATACAATTCTAGGCCAGCTAGTGGTAGTTCAGGTAGCTGAATCATACATACATGGCCAACTCCATGGTTCAAGTCCCAGACCCAGTAGCTTGAAAAATACACCAGGTCAGGACCAGTAGTTGGCGTAATGGCTATGTTCACTGAATTCCCATGTATTCGACAGCGGTTCGAGTCCCAGACCCAGTGGCTTAAACTCACACCACGCACATGTGCGTACATGCCCAAGATCCTGAGAGGAGAATGGAGGAGAAGGGATTGTGGCGTGGCCATCCCCTCTAGGGGGTGATTTCTCGCTTTCTGTCTCTCTGTCTCTTTCTGGCAAGCTCATGTGCCCTATAGCAAAAAAAACTCTCCAAAAAAAAGAAAAACACACCAGGTAAATGTATATGCCCAAAAATCCCAAAAGGAAAGAGAAATGGAGGAGATTGCAGCCAGATCATGTCCCATGGGAGATTCTATCTCTTGTTCTCTCTCTCTCTATGGTGAACATGTACACCCTCTAGCAAATCTTTTAAAAATTACCCTATTTCATTACTCATCTTTACTTTTAATCTATAGAGCAATGTCAAGAACATTTAAAAGAACTATTTGAAATACCAAAAATCCTACTGCCAAAATATTAATAGCAGTCTGTCACAAAGTCCTAAAACACTTCTTTAATAATAATGATGGGGCCAGGAGGTGACATGGTAGCTAAAGTGTTGGATTCCCACATGGCTGACCACAGTTTGAGTCCCAGACCCAAAGGCTTGAAAATCACACCAGGCGCATATGAATGCATGCCAAAAATCCCACTGTGGGATGATTTCTCATTTTCCCCTTTCTGTCAAGTACACACACCAAATGACAAAAATCTAAACAATACTAATAATGATGATAATAATTTGATACACTCGCAATAAGTAAATTCAAAGTAAAACATTATTAAAGCATAATAACTGAAGTAAAGTCAAGAAATAAAATGTTTGATAAAGAAATACTCTTTTAGGTTTTTTTAAAGAGATTTTTGCCTTACGGCAAGTGTGCTCACCAGAGAGAAAGAAAGAGACAGAGACAGTGAGAGGGAAAGTGAAAAAAATCATCTCCCAGGGCAGATGGCCATACCACAATCCCTTCTCCTCCATTCTCCTCCCAGAATTCTGGGCAACCACACACATACACCCAGCATGATTTTCAAGCCACCAGGTCCAGGACTCAAACTGTGGTCAGCCATGTGGGAGTACAACAACGTAACCATGTAACCACTATGCCATCTGGTAGTCCCACAGATACATATTCTTAGAGGCATAGTTTGGAAATGAGAAAAGAGCAACAGTAGTGACATGGCCACCCACCCCCCCAGGGGGTGATTTCTCGCTTTCTCTCTGTCTGTTCAGCAAGCACACACACCCTACAGCAAAAATGTCTTGTGGGGGGGGGGGAGGAGCAACAATAAAGTTATCAAGCATTTTTCTTCTTCTTAAGTTCATTATCCATTAATATATTCAGAACAATGGAAAAAAACAATATGAACAAGAGACCCACTTCAAATAAAGTCTCCATAGGGGATAAATTTAGTTCTGCTTTTCTTTTCCTTTCTAATAGTTTTTTTTTTTATTATTTTTATTTTTGTTGTTGCTGCTTTTCAGGTGCATGAGAGAAACACAAGGCCTGGTCATACTACAATCTCCTTTCCCCATTTGACCAGTTCACCAGGATCCTCGGCACACATGCACATACGTGGTGTATTTTGGACCAAGAGGGCTGGGGATTGAAACCCTAGTTGGCATGTGGCTTCCAGCTCTGCACTGCGGCTTACAACTGAGAGTACCAGAAAAGCTGAGCCTGGTTCTTTTTTCTAGGTACACTGTTTTACCTTTATATGTTACTGAAATTACAGGGAGAGGAAAAAAAAAACCTTTAGACCTCTCGCCCCTTTATGTTTCAGAAAATCTCACTTGTTGATAGAGGTAACTCAGTTTTTCATGGTTTATTCGCTCATTCATCAACAGTCACTTACTCATTGGCTACTATGTGTGCCATTCTAGTCAGGAAATATAGCACTGACCTAACAACAATAAAACTCCACACTCACAGAGTTTACATTACAGCTAGGGGACATAAACAGTCAAATATGGGACCAGCAGATGGCACAACAGTTACATTTCTGGACTGCCACACAGCCTACCACAGTTCGAGTCCTGGACCCAGCAACTTGAAACTCACTCCAGGCACATGTGTATGCGTGCCCAAAATTTGAAGAAGAGAATGGAGGAGAAGAGATCACGGCACAGCCATCCCCCAGGGGACAATTTTTCGCTTTCTGTCTCTCTCTCTGACAAGCACATGTGCCGTATAGCAAAAATCTCTCTGTAAAAAAAAATTAAAGTGGTGTGATTGAGAAAAAGATGTGTATTACAGAGATCAGGTATTCAGTTTACATGTGCTCTGCTTAAGATGTAGTATCGGACAACCAAGTAAAGATGATCAGTAGTCAGTTAAATATATAGTAGTCATGGGGGGCCAGCAGGTGGCACGGTGGTTAAGGTGCTGGACACTCCCACATGGTCAACCACAGTTCAAGTCCTGGACCTGGTGGCTTGCTTTCTCACTTTCCTTCTCTCTCTCTCTCTCTCTCTCTCTCTCTCCCCACCCTCTCTCTCTGGTCAAATTAAAATAAATGAATGAATAAATAAAGAATAATTCTTTAAAATATATCTATATCTATGATTCCACTCTTCATGATTTCAGTTATCAGAGGCTAACTATAGTCCAAAAATAGGTTATTATAGTAAGGTACAACAAGGTATTCTGGGAAAGAGAGAGAGACTACAGTCACATACCTTTTATGATAATATATGGATACAATTGTTCTATTTAAACATTATTATTAATCTCTTACTGTGCTTAGTGTATCAATTAAACTTTTATCATAGGTATGTGTGTTTGGAAAAAAGAAACAGAATTCATACAGAGTGCACTACCAACCACTGCTGGAAGCAGTCAGTGAGGGTCTTGGAATGTGCCCCACATGCATACAAAGGAGCTACCACACAATTCTACAGTGTAAGGAAGAGCTCTGAGCTGGAGGCACAAATTTGAACACTGTCGGCATGCAGATGCTATTTAAAGTATGAGGCTACATGATATCACTAGGGAGTAAGTCAAGACAGAAAGAAGAGGCCCAATATGTGAACCCTGGGGCTCTACAGCGTTAAAAGGTCTCTACAACATCAAAGGGGGGGGTACTAAAGAAACCTTAAAAATGTGGCCCCTGAGATCATTGGAAAAACAGAGAACAAAGTGTCATGGAAGCCAAATAAGCAAAGCATTTCAACGTGGACTGATCACCTGCACCGAATATCGCTGACAGGGCAAGTAAGGTCAGGATTGGGAATCAAGCCTGGTATCAAACAAGGTTGCTGGTGACCGTCCTTGGGCCAATTCTGAATGGTGGAAGTGATGGGAGGAAATCCTGACTAAGGGAGAAAGGGAAGATTTAGAAAAAGTTAGTACAGACAATTCTTTCAGGGAGTTTCGCTGTAAAGGGGAGGAGAAATGAGGTTAAAAATGGAGAAGGATGGGAAGCCAAGAGTTTTTTTCTGTTTTTTTGTTTTTAATGAGAAAAATAATAGCATGTCTATAGAATGATGGAAATGAGCCACTCAAAGAGAATACTAACAACACAACCAAGAAGGGGAGTAAGATAAAAGAGCAGGCTAAGTGAAGTTGGAGAAATGGCCTTGATGAATAAAGTAAAAGGGGCTGGGATATAGCACACAAAGAGAGAGGGTTGGCCTCTAGAGGCAGTTCTTCCATAATTCAGAAGGGAAGGCAAAGTTCAGATTAGGGGTTGGATTTTGGTAAGTATTTCCAACAAAGATGCAAGAAAGTCGAGGGCATATTTATGTAAGTAGTACAGAATCAAAGCTGGTAAGGAGCTAGGTGAGGACTGAGAGAAGTGAGGAATTATAAAAGGCAGTAGAGGGACCAGCAGTTAGCATAATGGCTATGTCGCTGGACTCTCATGTAGTCGACCACAGTTCGAGTCCCAGACCTAGTGGCTTAAACTCACGCCGCGCACGTGTGCATGCGTGCCCAAGATCCCAAGAAGAGAATGAAGGAGAAGGGATTGCAGCATGGCCATACCCCCCAGAGGGGGTGGTGGTGATTTTTCGCTTTCTATCTCACTGTCTCTGTCTTTCTGGAGAGCACACGCACCCTACACAAAAACCTCTCCGAAAAAAAGGCCATAAAATTCACTTACCGCATGGAAGAACTGTTGATGTTAAGTCACCAGAGAATGATGTAGAAAATTAGGAAGTTAAGTGTCAGAGATGAATGCTTGAAATTGAAATTATAGAGGGTCTCACAAGTACTGATAATAAGGTCAAGACTGTGATTACAGGAATGAACGACTGGAAGTGTGGAGGGGAGGATAATTAGAGAAACTCAAAGAACTGGAAAGCCAACATGGAAGAACTCATCTATTCAGATATTGAAATCACCAAAAATTTAGATAGAGAAATATAGAAAAGAGTGAAAGCAGGCCATAAGAAATGTGATGGAGGGACCAGCAGTTAGCGTAATGGCTATGTCGCTGGACTCCCACGTAGTCGACTGTGGTTCGGTGGCTTAAAACTCACACCAGGCACGTGTGCATGCATGCCCAAGATCCCAAGAGGAGAATGGAGGAGAAGGGATTGCAGTGTGGCCATCCCCTCTGGGGGGTGATTTCTCGCTTTCTATCTCTCTGTCTCTGTCTGTCTGGCTGGCGAGCGCACACGCCATATGGCAAAAACCTCTCCAAAAAAAAGGAAAGAAATATGATGGAATCATCCAAAGGTCAGGAAAAGACTATCCTGAGGGGATGTGAGAGGTTGGCCTAATAATATGAAATTCAAAACTGGGAAATTATCTCACAGAACTCCTGGAATTGGCAACAAGGAATAGAGAAGGACAAATACTAGGAGAGCCCAAAAAATGTAGAAAAATAAAATGTGTTTCTTAAATAAACTCCATCTAGCACAAAAGTAATGATCACTATATTATCACCAAACTACAACATAGTAATGACGACACCTGAGAACTCCGGGTCCTGCTGGAGGCCCAGTAGGGGCTCACGGAAGATTTTGAAAAGGTTTCAAACAGATGATACGTGAGCTGAGTGTTCAAAAATGATTTAATGGCAAAAAAGACCTTCAAGGCCCAAAGACTCTGTAACACAGGCAAGGGCAAAGACATGTGAAAAGAACATGAACCATTCTAAAAAGCACAAACTGGTCAATGTGATTAAGGGTGTGAAGAAGTTGAGAAAGAGTCAGGTTATATGGCTGACAGGTAGACCAAGGCCACAACAACTTTCTCCACTAATGCAAGAATAAGAGATATTATGAACTGATTAAACAGTTGCCAATAAATTCTCTATAAAAGCCTTTATTCAGGAACAAAACTAATAGATTTCAATTCCATCATATTTTCCTTACTTTGAGGGAAAGTCTACCAAATAATCAAATAATTGAAAAGTCAGTCGCTTTATGAAAATTAACCATCTCTCGAGCCAGCAGATGGCATGGTGGTTAAGGTGCTGGAATTCCCACCTGGCCGACTGCAGTTCGAGTTCTGAACCTGGTGGCTTGCTTCTCTCTCTCTCTCTCTCTCTCTCTCTCTCTCTGTCTTTCTATATATATATATATATATATATATATATATATATAAATTGCTTCCATATTGTAAATAATGATTAGTATCATTAGCTCTAAAATCCAAGATTTAAAATATACTAAGAGAAAATTAAACACAACTGAGTTTTCTTAAAAAACTGAAATGAACAGACTTCAGACACTCACGTACTACTTGTAGATTTCTTTGTAACATGTACACACATGAACATGCATATGTGCATGTAATTATATATAACCATGTATGTAAACATATGTATGTGTATGTGGATATATAGAAATACAAATTGCTTTTCCATTTAAAATAATAACATTATAAGTAAATGCATAGATAACAATAATACTGGTATATGCAACTTTTTTAAATGATTTCTCTTAGAACTAGACATCACATTGGAAAGGATGTCTCACCGTTGCTATATTGGTTCTGTCTCTATTTTCCTTCAGCAGTTGTGACTAATGGAAAGAGCACTACACTTGGAAGCCAAAGGACACATATTCAAGTGTTGAAACTGACTCTTACAAACTATTAAGGAAGTCACAACTTTCTGGTTCCTAAGTTCTTAATTTACAAAATGGAAATTCAAGGTCTATATTTCATAAGGTTTGGTTATGGTTTTTGTGAAGTGCAGCATCTTAAAGAGCTTCATAAACCAAAATGAGCTACAAAATTGTTTACGAACTTCAAAATATTATTAACATAGAATTAAAAAGCCCTCAGGACATCCACCACCCCCACTCTAAAAAACAGAGCAAATGAAAGCCTAAGATACAAATGTGATAGTTTCATAAGTACGTCTCACCACCTCTCTTCATAACCTTACCTTCGAGTGAGCAGGCCCTCTTTCATTCAGGAGTTTATACTGGGGTTGGACTCTATTGAAACGGGCTAACTCATTTACCAGACACATTGGAGTTTTCTCTTTAGGGTTTGCCATTTTATCTTGGAGAGAAGCTGTAAATAAAAAGGCTGTAAAGTTTTTGTGAAGAATGACTTTACAAAATGGAAGAAAAACTAGTTTTGATTTTTTTAAGATCAAAGTTAGATTTATATTTGGATTAAATTATTTTCATGAACTTTTTTTAATTCAAATCATCTGTCTTCCATTACATGCAACGAAATATGTATCACATTTTAAACAAAATTAACTTTTTTTCTAAGTACCTAAGTCACTCTCTGTATTTACATATAGTAATAGCATGCTTAAAGATTTTAAAATAAGATTTTAATAATTTTGAATTACCTATAAAATGTCCTTCCTCTCAAAAAATTTAACCAGAAACACATAAGCCTCTTGATTCTTACTCTAAAGCTAAATTCTGTCTACCTTTCTTATCCTCTCATCTTGATTATTTTCCTTCTCCTTTTGATGCAGCATGTTAGTAGCAAAAGCACTAAACCTGGAAATCAAGTCCAGCTCTTCCAACTGATACTTTTTGTATTCCTAAACAAATTAAACTCCCTTTTCATTTTTTAAAGAAAGTCTGAAAGAAGCAAAAAGAATAATTTAACAAATGCCCATGTATCTATCACTCAGAACTGAGATTGTTAACATCTTCCATGTTTACATTGAGTCTTCTTTAAACTTTTTTTAAAAGCAGTTATTAAATTTCAGTTAAGTACCCATTAGCTTTTCCATAGACTATCCAGAGAATATATCCCTCTAGAATGTTTTAAAATATATATGCATACATATATTTTTATGAAAAAATACATCATCTTGGTATATGGTTTTACATTTATATAAATAGTATTACAGTAAATATATCATGTTCACGATTTATTATTTTCACCTATCATAATATTGCAGCCGGTATTTTTATCCACTCCTTCACTGAGAGATATTTAGGTGGTTTCCAACTCTTCTTTTTTTTTTTTTAATTTTGCCAGAAGGCACATTAGCTTACCAGAGAGAAAGAGAGAGAAACAATTCAAGAAAGCAACCTTCATGGGACATGGTCACACTGGAAACCCTTCTTCCACTTCTCCTTTCAGGATTTTGGGCGTGCATGCACAAGCACACTGTATGTTTTTCAAGCCACCGGATCTGGGATTCAGACTGCAAAGTCAGCAAACCACTTTAACTACCACGGGCTGGCCCCAATTCTTCTGTCTTACTCACTAAAACACATTGCCAAACAGCCCTCAGAATGACTGTACTAAATTATCTTCCTTTGGCCATATAAGAATTACCGTTTCTCTTCAGCTTGAAAACATGGGCGTAGGGTCAGCTATTTTAATTTTTGGTAATCTGATGTTGAATGAATGGCATCTCATTAGTGTTCTCTAGGTATTTTTCCCCCAATATTTTAATCTGTGTTTCCAGATTACTATTAAGACTAACCATCTGCCCTAATAAGTCTTCTGGATTTCTTCTTCTAAGAATTGCTCTGTCTTCTTTTTTATTATTTATCTATTATTGTTAGCGATCTTTCCTTTTATAGTTTGTCCTTTTTAATGCCTTGTTTAAGAAACCCTTCCCTAACCTTCAAGGTCTTTATGATTTTACTTAAACTTACTAAGCCTTCTAACTTTCTGTAAAATGAGGGTAAGAAATTGATCCTACTTAATTCACAGGCTGGTAGGAGGTTAGGATTTTAAAACACAATAGGATGGGGGCCAGCAAGTGGCATGGTGAAGACACTGGACTCCCAAATGGCCAATTGTGGTTCAAGTCCCTGGATCCAGAGGCTTGAAATTCACAACAGATGTCTATGTATACATCCCCATGATCCCAGGAGCAGAATGGAGGAGAAGGGATTGATGGTCATCACCAGGAGGAGTGGGAGAAATTTCTCACTTTCCCTCTCACTGTCTCTCTCTAGCGTGCACAGACATCCCATGGCTAAAACAAAACAAAACAAAACAAACAAACAAAATGCATGGGATGAATGGTTTTATAAACTATACTGCAAAAATAAGGTAATACAGTTTCAGAATATTTTCCTAATACTATATTAAGTAAATTTATCCTGTATATTTCTAAGATAGGAACAAAGTTTAAAAAATGGGAGCAGATAAAGGGGATAGACCATCTGCCTATGTGGCTACATGAAAAAATTGGTCAGGGCAGAAAATTTCCTGCCAAAGGTAATATAAGTAGGAGATTAGTAAGATGTCTAGCTGATTAAGGCACATTTTATATAGTCAATGAGATGAATCAGTGGGCCTAGCCACATTTGATAAAGCCAATAAGAAACATCAATGGGCCCAGCAACGTTTGATAAAGCCAATGAGATAAATCAATGGGTCCAGCAACGTTTGATACAGCCAGTGAGATAAATCAATGGGCCATGTTTGACAGAGTCAACCAGCCATGTTAGGGCCAATGAGATGAGAACCAGTGAGCCCAGCCAATGATCAACTGACATGATCTAGAAAAAATTATAATCCTCACAGACTGTAACTGCTGGGCCCTAGAGCCACTCTCCCTCTCTCCCCACTGACCTGCTCCTACCTCTTGGGAGTGTACTTTTGCTTTTACTCAAAAAACTATTCTTTGCTTTCATTTTTGGCATGTTTTGTTCAGTTCTTTGAAACACCAAGAGGCTGGACATCACTGAAGTCAACCCACAAACCTTACTTTGTTTCATTTACAGATCCATTTAACTGCTTTTTAGTTTTTCTTCTATCTCCCATTAGGCAGTGTCAAAAATTACTTGAAAATATAAGAACAAAACCTGGGGCCAGCAGGTGGCATGGTAGTTAAGGGCACTGGACTCCCATATGGCCGACCATGGTTCAAGTCCTGGACCTCATGGTCTGGTTTCTCACTTTCCCCCCCCCTATCTCTCTCTTTCTCTCTCTCTCTCTCTCTCTCTCTCTCTCAAATTAAAAATTATAAAATTAAATAAAATATTCTTTAAAAAAAGAATCTAAGTATAAAGCATGCAAGTGGATTATTTTCTGCTCAAACTATAGTGACAACATATGGAGACTACAGTAAAATAAATGAAAATGACTAGTTTTAAGAACTTCATCTACAAATTTTCTACAGCATTAGCTTAAAAATAATAGTCTTTTACATTTCTAATATTCCTCAGTGGCCCAGTAATTTAGTACAATGAGTTGAACATGATTATTGTGATTAAGAAACCATTTCACAAGAAAACGATATAAATACCTAGCAGGGCATTAAGTAGAAAGAAAATCTAAGCAACCAATTATAGGACTAATACAGCTGACAGTTAATTCTACAATTAAACTATTCTAAGTGACTTGCAAACCCAAAAAGAAAATCTTATTAATTATTACCTTTTGGGATAATACATAAAAGACAATGAAATCAAGAGAGGTTTGAGGACATTTGCATTTTACTTACACCATTATATATCTGGAAAGGTCCTCTTTAATTCATAAAGTCAGTCATAGAAAATTAAATGTGACTTAAGACTAAAATGATTTTTTCTTTTTTTGCCATAGGGCCCATGTGTTCATGGAGAAAGACAGAGGGAAAGTGAGAAATCACTCTCGGGGGAATGGCTATGCTGCAATCCCTTCTCATTCTTCTCTTCGGACTTTGGGCATGCACACCTGGCGTGATTTTCAAGCCTCCAGGTCCAGGAATTGAACTGTGGTCATCCATGAGAGAATCCATTGCCTTAACTATCACACCTCAGCTGGGCCCAGATTTTGGTTCTTGTATACTGTGTTGTGAAACACTCAAGTGCAACAGATCACACAGCTATTTGACTATCAAAAAGCAAAACCAAAAGCAAATGACAATTTGTTGGGAACCAGCAGTTAGCGTAATGGCTATGTCGCTGGACTCCCACGTAGTCGACCGCAGTTCGCGTCCCAGACCCGGTGGCTTAAAACTCACACCGGGCGCATGTGCGTGCATGCCCAAGATCCTGAGAGGAGAATGGAGGAGAAGGGATTGCGGCGTGACCATCCCCCCCTGGGGGTGATTTCTCACTTTCTGTCTCTCTGTCTCTCTCTGTCTGTCTGGCGAGTGCACACACCCTATAGCAAAAACCTTCCCCCCACCCAAAAAAAGAAATTGTTAAAGTCTGGTAAAAATTAGCCAATTTTGCATAATGCTGACATAGCTACTATTATACTATTACTGTCAATATTCATAATTCAGTAATGCACCTTCATCTGTTAATGATACAAAAAATATTACGAGCATATCAAGCATTATGTGAAAATTTTACAGCATGAACATTTTAATAGCATAAGTTTTAAATACATTAAAAATTAGTTAAAATGGTATATTTATGGTTATGTGAACCCTGCTTGGTAAGAAAACCTGATCTAAGGAAAAGTGCTAACTAATAACATGGCATAGAACTTATATTCCATTAAATTTGACTCCTTGTTTCATAAAAGTAATATGAATTCAATAAAACATTTTAATGTGCGACTGAAGTTTTGGTGTAAGAGGTTTATAAGATTGTACTTTGATAAAGTTTCATAATTTAAAATACAAACATTTATAGCTGACAAATTAAAAAACAATTAGACATGGTTTTAATGTTTTCTTTTTTTGTTTTCTTTTTTTTTGGGGGGGGAGAGGTTTTTGCTATAGGGCGCGTGTGCTCGCCAGACAAAGAGAGACAGAGAGACAGAAAGCGACAAATCACCCCCCGGGGGGATGGCCACACTGCAATCCCTTCTCCTCTGTTCTCCTCTTGGGATCCTGGGCACACACGCACACGCGCCCGGCGTGAGTTTCAAGCCTCCAGGTCCGGGACGCGAACCGCGGTCGATCACATGGGAGTTCAGCGACATAGCCATTACGCTAACTGCTGGTCCCTATGTTTTCTTTTTTCTAAAGGCAGGATCTCAGTATGCTGTAGTTCTCCTTTTTCAGTCTCTGAAGTAACTGGGGCCACAGGTGTTTATCACCATGCCTGGCTTTTAAGGTGAGTCAGGAATCAAACCTGGACCTTCCATGTGAACTCAGCCTGTCAAGCAGCAACATCTATAAGTACACACTACCATGGCTGGACCTGCAATATTTTCTTTTATAAACTTTATAAAACGTTATTTTTGTTCTTTTTTGGTTTTTTTTCTAGTTTTTACTACAGGGCATGTATACTCGCCAGAGAGAAAGAGAGAGAGAGGGAAAGTGAGAAATTACCACTCAGGGCAAAGGCCTCCCACAATCCCTTCTCCTCCATTTTCCTCTCAGGGTTTTGAGCATGACACACACACGAACGCACCAGGTGTGATTTTCAAGCTGCCAGGTCCAGGACTCAAACCACACAGTCAACTATGTGAGATCCAGCCACCTTAATGGCTACCCCACCAGGGAGCCCTTTTGTTTTAATTTTAATGAAAGAAAAAGAGAGAAAGAAGCATTTTGACAGTCTTTCGAAGTCAGAATGCTCCTTCCTCAGCCTCCAAGTTAGGACTACCAGCATAGGCCACCACACCTGACCTATTTAAGCTGGGCCAGGAAGGAAGCACAAGCCCTACGTGTGGCCTCTGCCTCAGGCACCAGCACTCTACTACTCGAACTACTATGTCTGGATCCTATACACAAGAGACTTTTAAAAATTTGTTGAAAAACGAAATTAAAGTATAAGCTTATTTTGGTGCAAAAAAATTTGAAGTCCATGTGTAGTTTTTTTTCATAATACATATTATTCATAAACTTTCTGAAAGCTCTCATATAACTTTTTAGAAGAATCCATAATCCAAAACTGAGAGCCAGCAGGTAGAACAGAGGTTAAGGCAGCTGAATCCCACATGGCTGGCTGCCCAGTTCAAATCCTAAACCCACTGGTTTGTAAAACACACTGGGCACATGTGCATGTATGCCCAAAATCCTGAAAGGAGAAGGGATTGCTGTATGGACATCCCCTATGGGGAGTGTTTCCTCACTTTCCCTCATTTCTCCAAAGAGTTTGTGCACCCCATAGTAAACTAAAAAAATAAGAATAATAATAAAATATTTTTTTAATTCGATTTTAACTTTTTTTAATTTTTATAAATGAGACATATAATGTTACCTTGGTATACATTTTCAAGGCCTAAAAATGTCATCGCTGACAATATTTTGAAGTAGGCTTCAGGTCAATATGGGGGCTTAAGTACCAGAAGCCTACCTAAAAGTATATAAAGCTGGGACAGCCAGCTCTATAGGTTAGTGTTTAAGAGAGCCAGATTCCACAAGGCCAGTTTTGATCCCAAATCCAGTGGCTTGAAAGACATGCTGGGTATGTGTGCATGCATGCCCAAAACTCTCAGTAGGATGGTGAAAAGGAGAAGGGACTGCAGTATGACTATACTCCATTATGGGTGTGTTTTTATACATGCTATCTGGCAATTAAAAAAAATTAATAAGTAAGTGAAGTTAATGATAAAGGATTTCACAATCCAAGACTCTGCCATCTGGAGAGAGCAAACATCACAATAGTTAAAAGACTGTTTTGGATATGTCTGCCACTTACTGATATATGTGACCTTGAAAAAGTACTTAAATCTTGGGACCAGCAGTGGCATAGGGTTACACTACTGGACTCCCACGTAGTCGAATGTGGTCAGAGTCCTAGACCCAGTGGCTTCAAACTCATGCCAAGCACGTGTGCGTACATGCCCAAAATCCCGAGAGAAGAATAGAAGAGAAGGGACTGTGGCATGATCAACCCTCTGGGGGTGATTTCTCACTCTCTGTCTCTCTGGTGAGCACACGTGCCCTATAGCAAAAATCTCTCTCAAAAACAAAAAAAAAGGTACTTAAATCTCACTTTTTTTCTGAACAGTAAAATAGAGGTAATAGCTGTTATTTCATTGGATGGCTGCATAGATTGATTGAGATGATACAGATCCTGTTAACAAGATTAAGAATTTATTATTATTCTCATTATAAACAACTTTTTGTTAAAACACCTTACTGTCAAATATTAAAACAATGATTTCACTTTTTAAAGTGTTATTTTATCTAACTTTATTTATTATTATTTTCCAGTCTAAACAGAGAGACAGAGAAAGAAAGAGAAAGTGAGAAAGGAAGTCACCAAGTCTGAGACTTGAACTGCAGTCAGCCACGTGGGAGTCCAGTGCCTTTAACTATCACATTACCTGCCAGTCCCATGATTTTATAAACTGCATTTCATGGTGCTCTAAGTAAAAATATTCTGAGTTAAAATATTCTGTTAGGAGAACTAGCAGATGGCATAAAGGTTATGTTGCTAGATTCCCACATAGTTGACTGCAGTTCGAGTCCCATACCCAGCAGGTTAAACTCACACCAGGTCCATGTGTGTGCATGCCTAGAATCCCAAAAGGAGAATGGAGCAGAAGGGATTATGGAATCACCATCCTACCTGGGGGTGGGGTGGCAGGGATTTCTTGCTTTCTGTTTTTCTGTCTCTTCAGTGAGTGCATGCACCGTTTAACAAAAATCTCTCTTAAAAAAAATGCTCTGTTAGGATAAATTGATTTTATTCACATAAATGCATTTCTTTAGTATTCTCTGAAAAGTCTGCATTTTTAATTTTTCCATTGACTTCCATAATTTTGTTTCTACTGTAAAATTCTCCAAGTGTGATACTGAGCCAGGAGAAAGGTAGAAAATAAAAGCAAGAAAGTAGACTAGAGCATCTACCTATGTGGCTAGATTTAAAAAAAAAAAAAGGGCAGAAAATTCCCTGCCCAAGATAATCTAGGCAGGAGATTACTGAGAAATGTCTAGCTGATCAAGCACATTTGACATTGCCAATAAGAAATCAGTGGGTTCAGCCACATTTGATAGAGACAATGAGATAAGAACAATCAGTGGGCCCAGCCAATGATCACCCAGCATGGCCTAGATTAAGAAATTATAAATTTCAGGGCCGGTAGGTGGTGTGGTGGTTAAGGGCACTGGACTCCCACATGTTCAGCTGCAGTTCAAGTCACAGATGGCTTGCTTTCTCTCTCTCTCTCTCTCTCTCTCTCTCTCTGTCCCTCTTGGGTCAAATTAAAATAAATAAATAAATGAAGTTAAATAAAATCATCCTTTTTTAAAAAAATTATAAACCTCACAGAATGTAACTGCTGGGACCTTTGAGTCTCTCTTTGTCCACTCAGGCCCACTCCGACTTCTCAGGAGTATACTATCGCTGTTCTTTTACTTACATAAATTCCCTTTTCCTCTCACTATAGGCATGCTTCATTCAATTCTTTGTCCAAAAACACCAAGAACCTGGATATCATCACAGAAGCCACCTGACAGCGCTATGAGTCATTGACGCGTTCTCCTACGGGTGTCAATGTTATCAGAGGGGAAGCTGGGGAGTGCTGTGATGGCATCTTGGTTCTCGGGCCCAGATCTCTACGATTAAAGACGTGTCCTGTGATACAAAGGAAGCCAGACCCTTGAGGAAACTATGAATAACTGAAGTTTTACTCAGTACACTCAGGAGAGGCCAGAGTAGACAAGTCGCCAGGGGACAACTGCACCCAGAACCGGGTTCAGTATTACTGTCATGGTGGGACCTTGTCATGGATATTTAAGAGGGGAGGGCTATCACTACAGCCTGCTCGATCATTCGTTTTTTTACACGTTTTGCTGCACTTGTGCACTTTTTGCCTGATGATGGGAACTCAAGTGCCTAGCAGGGAAGTTCTATGCATGCCAGAGTGGACTTTGAAGGTATGAGTGTGTACACAGCAACTATTTTGCCCATCCTGGTCTGACACCTCCAGAGGAAGGTAAAACGCTGGTCAGACAGCTGGGAGGGTATCTGATGGGAACATGCACTGTTGCAGGAGGGGAAGAAAGTTATGTTCTCCAGGTCCTCTAATGGCAGTTTAGGCAGTAAAAGGCAGATAACCTAGCCCTACTGGCTCAGGGGTCTGGCTGTGACCCGAAGATGAGTGATGTGCCGTCACCCTGACCGCTGCAGTCTCAGGACTTCCTGCTCATATCTGACTACCTGCAACATGAGGAAATATGCTATCTTCATTGATATGAAATTTGTTTACATATGCCAATAGCTCACCATAACTCTGATAAGAAACAGTAATAATATATTTATAACAACAATATCTGCATATGAAACATGGATTCCTTAGGCAAAGGGATATGAATAGGTAGATTTTAAGTCGTGATTACGGACTAGCAGATGGAGTAATGGTTATGTCACTGGACTCCCACATAGTCAGTACTAATCTCTGACTGAGCAGCTTAAAACTCACACCAGGGAGCCGGCAGATGGCGCGGTGGTTAAGAGCGCTAGATTCCCACTTGGTCGACTGCAGTTCGAGTCCCAGATCTGAAGGCTTACTTCTTCATTTTCCCTCTCTCTCTTTCTCTCTCTCTCTCTGGTCAATTTTAAATAAATAAATAAAGATAAATAAAATAATTATTAAAAAAAAAAAAAACTCACAACAGATATGTGTGTGTGCATGCCCAAAATCTCAAGAGAAGAATGGAAGAGAAGGGACTGTGGCATGGCCATCCCCCCTCAGGGGGATGATTTCTCATTTTCTGTCTGTCTGGTGAGCACATGTGCCCTAAAGCAAAAATCTCTCTCAAAATAAATAAATAAATAAATAAATGGATTAGTTGAGCAAAGTATGTAAGAAAAGAGGACAAGAGAAAGTCCAAGCTGTTCAAAATGCAGGGAAAGGCACCCCATTGTAGACAAATGTGAATAGACAACTAGCATGGAAGGAAATAGCAGGAAACAAAATTATCTACCTGAAACTCAATAAAACATTTTAAAAGGTTCCTGTACAAGAATTTAGAGTAACAAACATTTTTAGGGTACTTATATTCCAGCCAGAACTGTTGCTAATAGAGTCAGCCTACCTTATCCGGAATGGCAAATCTCTTTACCGAAGAATCTGATTCATCTAGGATCCTAAAAATGATTTGGACAGTTTCTATGTCTGTCTTGACTCC
>NW_006159428.1:5927346-5947523 GCF_000334495.1 Tupaia belangeri chinensis
AACTTATTTTAATTCCCAAGTAAAATAAAAAGAAAGAAAAAAGTCAAAAGAGTAAAAGAATTCATCTTCTAGGTGAAATCTATTTGTGCATGGTTACAAATAAAACAAACCATTTAACTTTATATTGGACCCTCAACTGAGGCTGTCTAAGCAAAATCACCAGTCAACTACCCAGTCATTGAACTCCCTATATTAACTGTCTATCCATTAGGAAGACATTTAAGTTCTTATTTCAAAAAAGAAACTGAGTAGAACCCCCTAAAATGGGATGGGCCCTCGGTTTACACTTCTGTTAAGAAACAAATGAAAATCCCCAACTGAAAAATCAATAAGTGCTGAACTGAAAATAAAACGCTTTGGGGTCAGTAGGCACAGTGGTTAAGGTACTGGATCCCACATGGCTGACTGGAGTTCCAGTCCTGGACCTGGTGGCTTAATCAGCACAGCTCGGGAAACAGCAGGTGGCATGGTACTTAAGGTGATGGACTCCCACATGGCTGACCATGGTTCAAGTCATAGACCTGATGGCTTGCTTTCTCACTTTCTCTCTCTCTCTCTCTCTCTCTCTCTCTCTCTCTCTCTCTCTCTCTCTCTCGTGAATGCACGTGCCCTGTAGCAAACAGAAAAACAATAATAAATAAAATTAAATAAGTAATTTTTGTTTAAAGAAAAATGCAGGGCACTTATGTACATGTGCCCAAATTCCCAGGACAAGAATGAAGGCGAAAGGACTGTGGTGTGGCCATCCTTCCTGGAGGATGATTTCTTACTCTTACACACTCGCTCTCACTCTCACTTTCTCTCTCTCTTTTCCAGCTAGCATACATGCCCTATGGCAAAAATCTTCTTAAAAATAAATAAATAATAAAAGAGGGAAAAAAGTTAAATATCTTTCCAAGAGACTTGGAATACAAGGTACATTTACATTGTAATGGCCCAAAGTAATGGGTTAGGGCTTCAGACTTTGGTTATGGTAACTGGGTAACACTGACCATGAATGAGGGCCCTAAGACTTCTAAAAATTTCACTTAAAAGAAAAGTTAAGGTTTTTTTTAAAGAATTATTTTATTTTATTTATTCATTCATATATCTTAATTTGACCAGAGAGAGAGACAGAGTGAGAGAGAGAGAAAGTGAGAAAGAAACTACCAGGTTTAGGACTCAAACCGTGGTTGGCCATGTGGGAGTGTCCAGCACTTTAATCACCACACCACCCACTGGCCCCAAGGGAAGATAAAGTTTTAACTACAATATTTAAGATGTTTTACAGAATGGAAACAGCTGGCTGTGAGCACATAGACTCCAGGTTAAATGATGTCAGAGGGGACCAGCAGTTAGCGTAATGGCTATGTCGCTGGACTCCTACGTAGTTGACCGTGGTTCGAGTCCCGAACCTGGTGGCTCAAAACTCACACCGGGCGCGTGTGCATGCGTGCCCAAGATCTCGAGAGAAGAACGGAGGAGAAGGGATTGCGGCGTGACCGTCCCCCTTGGAGGGGTGATTTTTCACTTTCTGTCTCTCTCTCTCTGTCTTCCTGGTGAGCACATGTGCCCTATAGCAAAAACTTCTACAAAAAAAAGAAAAAAAAAAAAGAAGAAAGAATGATGCCAGAAACCTGAACAGAAACTAAGGACTCCCCAATCAAGAAAGCCCACAATTAATCACTGAACTGATCACAAGCCTGGGGCCCCACCCCCACCTCCCCACACACAACATTAATTTTGCCCTTCAAAACTTATGTGGGTAACTCCTCAGGGAGACCAGGCCTTTTCAGCATGAGCTGCCCACTCTCCTTGCTTTGCACATTGCAATAAAGCAGTACTTTCCTTCATCACACCATGTGCCAACGGTTTGGTTTGTAGTGCTGGGGTAAAGGACCAGCCAGCTAAAATATGGTGGGCATAAAGGAACATGCCCAAGATCCAGACTGGAGGAAGTAAGTCATGGGCCTGATCAGCCCGTGGAGGGGACTCAATTCTCTTTCTTTCTCTCTCGTACACTTGCATATGCCCTATCGTGAGTGAAGAAAAACATTTTTTAAAATTTTTTATTAGATTAGAACCACGTGGTCAGTCATGTGAGAATCCAGCTCTCTCTTTTTTTTTTTTTTTTTGAGAGGTTTTTGGTATAGGGCGTGTGCGCTCACCAGAAAGACAGAGACAGAGAGACAGAAAGAGAGAAATCACCCCCCCACCCCCCGCCGGGGTAGTGGCCACACTGCAGTCTCTTCACCTCTGTTCTCTTTTTGGGATTTTGGGCATGTGTGCACATATGTCTAGTGTGTTTTAAGTTGTCAGGTCCAGGACTCAAATCACGGTCGACTACATGGGAGTCCAACACTGTAACCATTATGCCATCTGCTAGTCCTACTTTTTTTTTTTTTAAAGAGAGTTTTTTTTGTTTTTTTTTTTGCTGGGGCCAGCAGGTGGCATGGCGTTGGACTCCCACGTGTCAACCACATTTTGAGTCTCAGACCTGGCAGCTTGCTTTCTTGCCTTCCCTCTCTCCCTTCCTCTCACTCTGTCCTTCTTTGGTCAAATTAAAATAAAGGTAAACAAAATAATTTTTAAAAAGAGAGAGATTTTTGCAATAGGACATGTGCACTTGCTGGAGAAACAGAGATGAGAGACAGAAAGCAAGAAATCCGAGGGGATGGCCACACCAAAATCCCTTCTCCTCCATTCTCCTATCGGGATTTGGGGCATGCAGATACATGCACCCAGCATGATTTTTTAGCCATCAGGTCTGGGACTCAAACAGCAGTAGACTACGTGGGAGTCCAGCAAGACGACCATTACGCCATCTGGTGGCCCCCAAAACAGCATTTTTTACTTCTATTGCTGACTGCTCCTACCTAACGTATAGAAACAGATTTATGTATATTGCTCTTAATGAAGTACTTTTAAAAATTTGCAGAAAATGGAATTAAAGTATTAGTTTCAGTTCAAAAACAAATGTGAAATCCATGCATAGTTTTTTCTTAAGAATGCATTTTCTATGAATTTTCTGGAGACCTCGTGTACTCAATAACCTTGCTACACTCATTCATTAGTCTTTCTACACAATCAGGTCATCTGTGAAAAGGACAGTTTTATTCCTTCCTTTCAAATCTGAATACCATTTATTTCCTTCTCTTTCTTGATTACGCTGTCTAGAACTCCCAGAGCAATGTTGAAGAGGACTGTATTGGACATTTCTGTCTTTTTTAAGCGGTAAGTTTTCATCAACAAGTACAAGACCACTTAGAGGTTTTCATATATGCACATAATCAGATTTTAAACGTTCACTTCTATTCCCAGGTTGCAGAGGGTTTTTTCAATCAAAATGATACGAGGACTGACCAATAGCACAGTGGATATGTGCTTTACAGAGAAAGGCAAATCCCATATGGCTATCCAGGGTTCAAGTCCCAGCCCTGACAGCTTGAAAAACATACCAGGCACAAGCCTGTGTTCCCAGGATCAGGATGGAATGGACAACTGGAGGACAAAGAATTACAATGTGGTCAGGCTCTGTTGGCGGGTTCTCTCTCACACATACACATGCATGCCTAAGTGTACCCTTAAGATTTCTGGCAGGTGGGACCAGCAGTTGGCATAATAGCTATGTGTTGCTGGACTCCCATGTAGTTGACTACGGTTCAAGTCTCGGACCCGGTGGCTTAAACAGACACCGGACACATGTGCGTGCGTGCCCAAGATCCTGAGAGGAGAATGGAGGAGAAGGGATTGCGGTGTGGACAACCCCCCTGGGGTGTGGTTTCTCGCTTTCTGTCTCTCTGTCTCTGTCTTTCTGGCGTGCACATGCAAAAACCTCTGGGGGAAGGGGAGAAAATGATAAAGATTTGGGGCAGGTTCAAGTCCCACACCTGGTGGCCTAAACCTCACACCAGGCACATGTGTATGTGTGCCCAAAATCCTCAGAGAATAGAGGAGAAGAAACTGTGGCATGGCCATCCACCCTGAGGGTGACTTCTCACCCTCACTTTCTGTCTCTCTGTCTTTCTGGCAAGGGCTCATGCCCTACCAGGGAAAAAAAGATCTTAAAAAAATGATATTAGATTTTGTCAAATAGTTTGTCTGGATCTACTGAGATGATCATGTGATTAACACATGAATTGCACTGACTGATTTTTTTGAATGTTACACCAACCTGCATTCCTGGGATATAACATAGTTACAACATTATTAGAATTTTAGTATACATACAGTACCCAACTTAAGATGGTTTGGTTTAGAATTTTTGGACTTTATGGTGGTACAAAAGCAACAAAAGTTCATAGAAACTGTATTTGTAGTGCTCATACTAACACTGTTAACACTGTTTTCCACTTTCAGTACAGAAGTCTATAAATTACATGAGACATAAAATGGACTTTGTGTTGAAAGGTTTTGCCCTACTGAAGCTAACCCAAGTGTCCTAAGCACATTTAAAATAGCTCAGGCTAAGTTATGATGTTCAATAGGTTAGGTTTATTACATGTATTTTTGATTTGTGACATTTCCCATTGATGATGGGTTTATTGGGAAGGAAACCCCACTCTCTGTCAAGGAGTATCTGCACTGGTTTTTTTTTTTTTTTTTGGAGAGGTTTTCGCTATAGGGCGTGTGTACTCGCCAGACAGAGACAGAGAGAGAGAAAGCAAGAAATCACCCCCCCCCCCAGGGTGGATGGCCACGCTGCAATCCCTTCTCCTCCATTCTCCTCTTGGGATCTTGGGCACGTACGCACATGCGCCCAGTGTGAGTTTAAGCCACCGAGTCCGGGACGCGAACCACGGACAACTACATGGGAGTCCAGCAACGTAGCCATTATGCTAACTGCTGGTTCCAAGGAGTATCTGCACTGTTGAATTAGATCTGCTAAAACTTCATTCAGATTTTCATAACTATATTTTGTAGTAAGTATTGGTCTACAGTTATTTTTATAATGTCTTTATCTGGATCTGGTACCCCAGTAATGCTAGTATCATAAACTTTGAAAAGGATATCCTCCATTTCAGTATTTGTTTGAGAGAGAGAGATTTTTGTTATAGGTTGTGTGTACTTGCCGGAGAGACAGAAACAGAGAGACAGAAAATGAGAAATCACCCCCCCGGGAGGTGATTTCTCTTCCATTCTCTTCTCAGGATCTTGGGCATGCACATATATACATGTGCCTGGCATGGGTTTAAAGTCACTCAGTCCTGGGCTTGAACTGCAGTTGACTATGTGGGAGTTCAGCAATGTAAACATTATGCCATCTGCTGGTCCCCCATTTCAGTATTTTTGAAAACATTGTAAAATTGCTATTATTTCTTCTGTAAATGTTTGGTATAACTCACCAGTGAAACTATGTAGAGTTTTCTGTGTGTTAAGATTTTTAATACAATTTCTATTTCTTTAATACACATAGAACTGTTCAGGTTATCTATTTTCTTCTGCCTCCTTTGGGATTAAGTTGCTCTTCTTTTTTATTTTCTTAAGGTAAAGGCTGAAATAATTTATTTCAGAGTTTTCTTTTTTCTTAATGTAGACATTTAATACTATACATTTTCCACTAAGTACTGTTTTAGTGATTTCTAATACGCTGTATTGCCATCGTCACTCAGTTTCAAATACCTTTTTTTTTTAAGAGAGTTTTGCTACAGGGCACATGCACTCGCCAGAGAGACAGAAAGCAAGAACTCACCCCACCACCACCCCCTACCCTCGTGGGGATGATCACACTGCAATCACTCCTCTTCTCTATTCTCCTCTTAAAATGTTGGGGACACACACACGCATGCATACACACACATGCCAGCTGGCGTGAGTTTTAAGTTGCCAAGTCCAGGACTTGAACTGCACTGGATTATGTGGGAGTTCAGTGACATAACCATTATGCCTTCTGCTGTTCCCAAGTTTTAAATACCTTCTAATTTCTTTTTTCACTTATTTTTAATCATGAATTAGTTATAAGCATGTTATTTAATTTCTCAGTATTGGGGGTTTCCTAAGGATCTTTCTAATAATGATTTCTTTTTTTAATTCTTTTTTTTAGAATTACTTATTTTATTTTATTTATTATTGTTATTATTTAATTTAAACAGAGAGAGGGAGGGAAAATGAGAAAGCAAGCCACCAGGTCCAGGACTCAAACCACAGTCAGCCATGACACCACCTGCTGGCCCCTCTGATAATCATTTCTGATTTCATTATACTCAGATTAGACCATTCTTTTTGTGGCTTGAATCCTTTTGAATTTATTCAGCCTTGTTTTATGGCCCAGAATATAGTTTATCTTGGTAAAACTTCTTTGTGACTTTGTGAACAAATATGTGTTCCGCTGTCCTTAGTGGAGTGGTCTATAACATCATCAGGTCAGGATGGTTAACAGTGTTATTCAAGCCTACTAAATCTTTAGTGATATCCATTTGTTGTATCAATTATTGAGAGGGGTTACTGAAATCTCCAATAATAACTGCAGATTTCTTAATTTTTCTTTCCATTTTTATTAGCTTTTGCTTCATGTGTCTTGAAGCTCTGTAAATAGGTTCATAGGGACTTAGTGTTGCTATCTTCTCTTAATTAACTGACCCCTTTATCACTGAGAATTAAATGACCTTTTCTGTGCATGGTAATTAACATTCCTTGCTCTGGAATCTCCTTTATCTGATATTAAATAATCACTCCAAGTTTCTTTTTGGATTACTATGTGACCATTTATTTTTTCATTCTTTTACACTTAACTTATTTGTGTTTATATTTAAACTATCTTCTAGGCAAGAATAGTTGAATCTTACTTTTCTATGCAATCTGACAACCTTGGCCTTTAAGTGCACATTTAATGTGATGATTCACAGTCAATGTGATCATTCATACGTGCCTGTGCATTTGGTTAGATTTGAGTCTAACATCTTGCTATTGTTTTACATTTGTCTCATTAGAGTTTTGTTCCTTTTTATCTTTTCTTGCTTTCTGTTTGATTAATTAATCTGTGTAATTCCATTTTATCTCCCCTTTTCTTGGCTTACTAGTTTTGACTGTTTTGCTATTTTAGTGACTGTTCTAGAATTTGAAACATACCCTTAACTTTTCACAGTGTACATTCAAGTAATATTAAACCACCTCGTTTACAGTATAAGACCCTTACGGGACCAGCAAATGACGTAATGGTTAAATCGCTGGACTCTCATATGGCCAATCATGGTTCAAGTCCCAGACCTAGTACCTTGAAACTCACACTTGGTGCATGTGCAAACGTGCCCAAAATCCTGAGAGCAGAATAGAGGAGAAGGGACTGTGGCATGGCCATCCCCCCTAGGGGGTGATTTCTCACTTTCTGTCTCTCTGGCAAGCGCATGTGCCCTATAGCAAAAATCTCTTAAAAAAAAAAATCTTACAATAGTATAATTCCATTTCTCCCTCTCTATTATCAAGATATGGTTATCATGCATTTTACTTCTATGTATATTATAAACCCCACAAGAGCTTGTTAATGCTTTCAGTTTAAACAATTACCTTTTTGTACAAACATTATTTATTTAATATTTTTAAATAAATTATGGTTTTGCCTTAGGCATGTGCAATCACCAGAGAGAGAGAGAGACAGTGAGAGACAAAGTGAGAAATCATCCTCAGGAGAATGGCCATGCCGCAATCCCTTCTCTTTCATTCTCCTCCCGGGATCTTGGGCATGTGCATGCACGTGTCTGGCATGATTTTCAAGCCACTGGATCTAGGATTCGAACCACAGTCAGCCATGTGGAAGTCCAGTGACATAAGTACTATGCCATCTGCAGCCCCTAATTATTTATGTTTACTTACCATTTTTTAAAGAATTGTTTTATTTAACTTTATTTATTTATTTATTTATTTATTTATTTTAATTTGTCCAGAGAGGGACAGAGTGAGAGAGGAAGACAGGAAAAGTGAAAAAGCAAGCCACCAGGTCTGGGACTTGAACTGCAGTCAGCCATGTGGGAGTCCAGTGCCTTTTACCACCATGCCACCTGCCAGCCCCCACCCCATTATGATTACTTTATAATTTGCTACAGGGCACATGCAGTCACCAGAAAGAGAGAGAGAGAGAGAAAGTGTGAAAGCAAGCCACCTGGTCCAGGGCTCAAACTGTGATGGGTCATGTGGGAGTCCAGCACCTAACCACCACACTACCTGCTGTGCTTTTTGTTTTTTGGTTGTTTTTTTTTTCCCCCAAGAGATTTTTGCTATAGGGAACACGCACCCACCAGGAAGAGAAAGAGAAACAGAGACAGAAAGCAAGAAGTCACCCCTCAGGGGAACAACCTCGCTTCAATCCATTCTCTTCCATTCTCCCCTCAGGATTTTCAGCACACATACACATGTGCCTGGGGTGAGTCTTAGGTCTCTACATCTGGGACTCAAACCACAGTCAGCCACATGGGAGTCCAGTACTACACTACCTGCTGGCCCCGTTTTTTTATGTTTTTATACTCTTTTTCTCTGTTTCGTTCTGGTTAGTTTCTAATGTTATGCCTTAATCATTTTTTCTGTAATGTCTAATTTGTCTCATCCAATATATTTCTCACCTCAGATGCAGTTTTCATACTTGTAAGTTTAATATGGGTCTTTCTGAATCTTCTGTATCTCTATGAACACATGGAGTACAATTATAACAATTGGGTTGTTTTTTTTTTTTTGAGAGGTTTTCACTATAGGGCATGTGCACTCGCCAGACAGACAGAGAGAGACAGAGAGACAGAAAGTGAGAAATCACCCCCAGGGGGGATGGTCACGCCGCAATCCCTTCTCCTCCATTCTCCTCTGGGGATCTTGGGCACGCACGCACATGTGCCTGGCTTGAGTTTTAAGCCACCGGGTCCGGGACGCGAACCGCGGTCGACTACGTGGGAGTCCAGCGACATAGCCATTACACTAACTGCTGGTTCCTCAACAACTGGTTTTAATCTCCTTTGCTCATTCTCACATTTAAGACAGTGTTGTGCCAATCTGTATTATTATCCTCATTGTGAGTCATATTTTCATGCTTCTCTACATACATAGTAATCTTCAACTGAATGACATACATTTTTAATTGTACTTTGTTGTGTGATGAATACTTTTCATTCCTACAAATCCTGAATTTTTCTGACATACATTTAAGTAATTTGAAAGCAGCCTGTTCAAGTCTTGCTTTTATTTTATTTACTTTAAGCTTGCTATAGGGTACACACACTTGCTAGAGACAGAGAAAGGAAGAGACAGACAGACAGAGGAAGAGAGAAAGCACTCCCGAGAGAGGATGACCCACTCTATAATCCCTTCTCTTTCACTCTCCTCTCGGAATTCTGGGCATGCACACACATGCACCCACCGTGTTTCTCAAACTGCTGGGTCCAGTACTCAAACCATGCAGCTGATCATGTGGAATCTAGCAGCCTTACCCACCCTACACCCTTGCTGGACCTCAAGTCTTGTTTTTGTAATTTGCTAAGTTGTTCCAGAGTAGCAACATCCCCCAACTCAAGGGATCTGGCAGGTTTCACATTCCAGTTTTCACTCCTAATGCCACATTCTGGAAAATCACTCAAAGCAGTAGGCGGGAGCAAATGTAATGGTCACCTTGTTTCTCACCTCCTACACATCTTTACTTCCTGATATCTAATGTCTTAAGAACTATTGTTTCCATGTATTTGGGGGGGAGAAGGATGGGATTTTTTCAAGAGAAGGATATATATAATCCTTGTTACTCTGTATGGACAGATGCAGAAGTCCCCACCCATCTTTGCATGTTTAATCTCTCTTCCTATTTAAAGTAAGTTTCTTGAAAACAAGGCTGGGGGGTGGCAGGTGGCAGGTAGCACGATTGTTACAGGCACTGGATTCCTCCATGGTCAATCACAGTTCAAGTGCCAGACCTGGGGACTCAATTTCTCCTTTTCCCTTTCTCTCTCTTTCTGTGTGTGTGTGTGTGTGTGTGTGTGCCTGTTCAAATTAAAAAATAATAACAAATGTAAGTGAATAGTTTTTTTAAAAATTTAAAAAAAAAAGCCTTAGGTTTTGCTTTTCTATCTACCCTGACAATCTCTGCCTTTAGTTAAAGTGCTTAGATCATTAATATTTATTGTAATTATCAATATGCTTAGATTTAAGTCTACTGTTTTGCAATCTTTTGACCCATCCATTATTTTCTTTTTCATCTTTGTCTTCCTTAATTTGGACTGATTATTTTTTAGTAGTCCATTTTATCTCCTCTATAGGAGATAAAATGTTCCTGGAACCAGCAGTTAGCGTAATGGCTATGTCGCTGGACTCCCACATAGTCGACCACGGTTCGGGTCCCGGACCTGGTGGCTTAAACTCACACCCGGCGCGTGTGCGGGCATGCCCAAGATCCCAAGAGGAGAATGGAGGAGAAGGGATTGCGGCATGGCCATCCCCCCGGGGGGTGATTTCTTGCTTTCTATCTCTCTGTCTCTCTCTGTCTGGCTGGCGAGTGCACGTGCCATATAGCAAAAAAACCGCTCCACGTTTTGTTTTATGGCAATTGCTCTAAAATATATACAGTTCATTTTCAAATATATCATACCACTTCATGCATTGTATAAGCCCATAACAATGCTATACTTCCTCTTCTGACCTATTTTTTATACTATTGACATCAATTTATTTCTATATAATGTTATAGTCCCCAGGGCACTGTAAATATTTTTGCTTTAGACCATTATCTCTTAAAGAGTTTAACAATGAAGAAAAATTCTAATATTTACCTCATATTTTATCGCTTTTTTCCCAACATCCAAATTTTGTGTGTGTGTGTGTGCCTGTTCAAATTAAAAAATAATAACAAATGTAAGTGAATAGTTTTTTTAAAAATTTAAAAAAAAAAGCCTTAGGTTTTGCTTTTCTATCTACCCTGACAATCTCTGCCTTTAGTTAAAGTGCTTAGATCATTAATATTTATTGTAATTATCAATATGCTTAGATTTAAGTCTACTGTTTGCCATCTTTTGACCCATCCATTATTTTCTTTTTCATCTTTGTCTTCCTTAATTTGGACTGATTATTTTTTAGTAGTCCATTTTATCTCCTCTATAGGAGATAAAATGTTCCTGGAACCAGCAGTTAGCGTAATGGCTATGTCGCTGGACTCCCACATAGTCGACCACGGTTCGGGTCCCGGACCTGGTGGCTTAAACTCACACCAGGCGCGTGTGCGTGCATGCCCAAGATCCCAAGAGGAGAATGGAGGAGAAGGGATTGCGGCATGGCCATCCCCCCGGGGGGTGATTTCTTGCTTTCTATCTCTCTGTCTCTCTCTGTCTGGCTGGCGAGTGCACGTGCCATATAGCAAAAAAACCGCTCCACGTTTTGTTTTATGGCAATTGCTCTAAAATATATACAGTTCATTTTCAAATATATCATACCACTTCATGCATTGTATAAGCCCATAACAATGCTATACTTCCTCTTCTGACCTATTTTTTATACTATTGACATCAATTTATTTCTATATAATGTTATAGTCCCCAGGGCACTGTAAATATTTTTGCTTTAGACCATTATCTCTTAAAGAGTTTAACAATGAAGAAAAATTCTAATATTTACCTCATATTTTATCGCTTTTTTCCCAACATCCAAATTTCCATCGTAAGTATATTTTTTCTACCTAAAGAACTTCCTTTAACAAATCTTTTTTTTTTTTTTTCTGTATTTGCCAGAGGGTATATATACTCACCAGAGAAAGAGAGACAGCAAGACAAAGTCGGAGGGAAGAAAAGGAAATAGCAACCCCCCAACAGGACAAGGTCATGCTGCGATCCCATCTCTCTTTCTCCATGTTGTCAGGATTTTAGGCACACACACACATGGCCTTAAGCACCATGCCACCTGCTGCCCCCAAGCACTGAAATTTTCCAGTATTTCTCCCATCACCGATTTCCAATGTCACTTCAGTATAGTTGGAGAAGATACTTTGTAGGACTATAATTGCTTAAAATTTATTGAAACCTGTTTTGTGGCCTAACAATCCTGTGAATGTTTTAGGTATACTTGAGAAGAACGTGTATTCTGCTATTACTAGGTATACTGTTTATGACTATAAGGTCTAGTCAGCTTATACTGCCATTCAAGTTCTCTACTGCCTTACTATCATATGTCTCATTGTTCTATCCATTACTGAAGGTGACACAAGTATTTTAATCTTTGATTGAATGACAAAAAGTGTGTATTTTACATGGTTGGGTCCTAAATTGTATTTCTCTAAATAGTATTCTGATGCCATTACATTACCTGGAATCACTTGGATCTTCCCAATGTCCCATGAATTACAAGGTTTTTCACTCTGAGTTATAGAAGCAAGAACTATTTCTAGCCTTTTGTTAACCTTGTGTATGAAAGTTGTTTTTCTTACTGCTTTCCAATAGTTTCTTCTCTGGTTTTGGGTAGGTCCAGTCATACATCTACAAATCAAAACTCAGCCAGAGACTAAAGAACCCTCTGTAGGGACCAGCAGTTAGCATAATGGCTATGTCGCTGAACTCCCATGTGGTCGACCGCGGTTCGAGTCTCAAACCTGGTGGCTTAAACTCACGCCAGGCACATGTGTGTGCATGCCCAAGATCCAGAGAGGAGAATGGAGGAGAAGAGACTGTGGCGTGACCATCCCCCCTGGGGAGTGATTTCTCGCTTTCTATCTATCTCTTTTTCTGGCGAGCGCACGTACCCTATAGCAAAAAACTCTCAAAAAAAAAGAAAAAAAAAAAAAAAACTCTCCAAAAAGAAACCTCTGCAGAACTCCAGAATGCATGCATACTTACGCATGTTCTCTTGCTTTTGGTGTGTTCTCTCTACTGCCCTCTACCCACCCCTAGATCCTCTTTCTCTGGCACTGTGCCCTGCAATTGTAACCAGACCTTGGCTTATCTTTGTCTCTATCTCAATAAGACTACTGGCTCTACTTTGGTTCCTCCTCCTTGCCCTGTGCAATAAACTGCCTCTAGGCTCTACAGCAAACTGATTCAGCTGATGGGCTTTAGTGTACTGGTTTCCATTCCCTCAGGGATTATAGTCTGATTCTGCCACCAGATTGTGTCTAAAAACTAAAAACCATTGTCTACATATCTTATGTGTTCTCAAGCTATTTAAAGAGGAACAGTATATTTTTGCTACATAATAAATTATCCCAATGTATTGGCTTTAAAAAACAAACAAGTTTTTTTTTTTCCACACAATTTATCAGGATTGGAAATCAGGAAACAGTTTAGCTGAGTGGTTCTGGCTCAGGATCTCTCCTGAGAATGCAATCAACATGTCACTGGGGCAACAGTCTGGAAGTTTGTCTAAGGCTGGAAGATCAGCTTCCAAGAAGGTTCACTCACATGCTACTGGCTAGAGGCCTCAGTTCCTTAAGTTGGCTGTTGTTAGGAGGCCGGGATTTCTCACCAAATGGGTTTTTTCACTGGGCTGATCACAACATGACAGCTAACTATTCTCAGAGGGAGCAAGCAGAGAGAGAGAGAGAGACGAGGAGTACAAGCAAAAATGCAGAAGCCACAATGTGTTTTATAAATAACCATTCCTTAGGATCCATCATTTCTGCCATGTTCTGTTGGTCACATAGACCAACAAGCTTGCAAGAGGATTACACAATGATGGACATATCAGAATGCAGGCATCATTAGGGGCTGACTTAGAAGGCAGCTACACATAGGATGAATCCAGTCCCTGTTACGCCAATAGAGGAAAGAAAGAGTCCTTCTTACATGTTTTAACCTCTATATGTTTAACTGTATTTTATGGCTCTAAGAGAAATGGGCAGGGGCCAGCAGATGGCATGATGGTTAAGATGCTAGATTCTTACATGGGTGAATCCAGATCGAGTCCCAGACCTGCCAGCTTGAAAATCATGTAGGACATGTGTGCACGTGTGCTCAAAATCCCAGGATGAAAATGGAGGCAAAGGGACTGCAGCCTGGATATCCCCCTCCGGGGAGTGATTTCTTACTTTCCCTCTCTCTCTCTCTCTCTCCTGTGAGCACATGTATACTATGGCAAAAACCTTAGCAAAGAGAGACAGGCAGGCAGGGTGTTGATTTTACACCGCCTTAAAGAAAAAAGTAACATGAGTAAGTAGCTGTAACTTTTAAGAGAAAAGAATAAAGTTCCTGGTGTCTGTGGCAAGAAAGAGGAGAGTACTTAAAGTCAATCTAGTCTTGAGAAAGTACCCAAGTACTTCCTTCCTCCAAATACTTAACTCAGTCATCTGTCTAAATGTCCGCCCTCTGCCCTCCTTTCCACCCCCCCCCCAGAGTTATGCAGCAATAGCAACGTTAATAGTAAAATTAATAGCAGTAGCGGTGATACCAGGACCAAAGCTAAGCATTTTGCCTGTATTAATCTCAATAACACCTCACAACAAGCCTTTGCTCCTCGATAACTGAGTCCTAGCTTTATAATATACATTATACTATCAACTTCCTAACACCTGGCTCCCTCTTGGCTGGCAGGGTCTTCCTATTCCTCTGGTGCTGAAGTTGTTTCATACTACCTGCCTTCCCCTGCCACTCCAGCCACACCTTAAAGCTTCCTCACAGCTTCCATGTTCCCTGTAACTACTACCAAACCTCTGTAAAAAGAACCACCAGACTATTCAGCTCTCGATTAGCTGGATGCCAGGGCAGGGGTGGGGGCGCCTCTCTCAATGCTACACCTTCCTAATACTGACTAATTCCCCAAAACTGACCCTATTTCAGCCACTCATTTTAAAATATTACCTCACAACACACGTGCCATCTTAATCTATATTTGCTACAACTTAACGTTGAAATGAATTTTTCCCCCTAGGGACTTAACTAATTAATCATCAGAGAGAAAGGCTGAAAATTATATTATAGCAAACCCCTACCTACTATGGTACCCTGGAAACTAGGATATTCCTATTAGTTATTTGTTGACTAATGAATGAAAAGCATAAAAGAATGATTATAAATACTAGTTCAGAAAATTTTCCAGGGGTATAATCCAAATAATGTTTTGTACTAATAAAAAAGGAAAAATGACAATGGACACATATAAGCAGTCGTATCACTCGAAATACAAAGGAACAACAAACAGAAGCAAATCATAGAAACACAAACTAAAATACCACTTTTTGTCAGACAGATTGGCAAAGACTGAAAAACTTCTCAAGAAACTAAGGAAACAGGCATTGTCGTATACTTCCTGTGGACAGTTTTTGTATTTTGGGTCTTTATGCATCCAATAGCTTTAGAATCCATATATCCTTTGACCGGTATTTTATTTCTAACCATTAATTAAAAGAAACTAATTGGAAAAATAAATGTATGTTCACAATGTCATTGTAGCACTACTGTAATACAAAAAATCTGCCCAGGGACCAGCAGATGGCATAATGGTGATATCACTGAATTTCCACACAATCTACCATGGTTCCTGTCCCGGACCGAGTGTCTTAAAACCTCACACTGGGCACATGTGCGTGCGTGCCCAAAATCCTGAGAGGAGAAGAGACTGCAGCGTGGCCATGCCCCCAGGGGTGATTTCTCACTTTCTGTCTCTCCAGCAAGCACATGCGCCCTATAGTGAAAATCCTTAAAAAAAAAAAAAAAATCTGTCTAACAATAAGGGCTTGGTTAAACGAATTCTAGTATTTCAAACTAAAAAGTATTATTAAATCACTGCAGAACATTACATATCACATAGTCCCAATATTTTAATGACATACATTCACAAAAAAACATACCTGCATAGAAAAAAATCTAGAAGTATACACCCCAAAATGTTAGCAGTGATTATCTCTGTAAAAGAACAGTGGAATTTCCTTGTGATTTTTCTTTCATTTTTGCTTATTTCAACCACCTAATTTTTTACAGCAAGCAGGGGCTGCATGTGGACAATGAAATATTCATAAAAGGCAAAGCAAAAATGAGGGTCACAATTTAAAGGTGTGAAAGTACCATTATCTAAACAGAATGTTCTTATGTTTTGTAATAATAATGTCAGGCAAGATTAGTATCAAATAATTTAGTATTCAATAGCCTAATTTTCTAATTAGTTTTAGGAACGCACACACAGAAGAATCTTTTAGGACAAGGAAAGAGAGTAACTCAAGCATCGTAAGCAAAGCAAAGATCTGCCAAACTAAAATGTGAACTTAATTCTAGACTCAGTGTTGAAAAATCACATAGTAAAAATCTCAGTGGTTTCAAGTTGATCAGTTTAAATCTTTTTATGTTTTTACACATTTATTTGAGAACCTTCTCTCTCATGAGAAAGCAATCACTGAAAATTTTAAGAATTAAAAATCAGGGACCAGCAGTTAGCATAATGGCTATGTTACTGGACTCCCATGTAGTCGACCGCGGTTCGAGTCCCGGACCCGGTGGCTTAAACTCACGCCAAGCACATCTGAGTGCGCGTGCGTGCCCAAGATCCTGAGAGGAGAATGGAGGAGAAGGGATTGCGGCGTGGCCATCCCCCCTGAGGGGTGAATTCTCACTTTCTGTCTCTCTGGTGAGCACACGTGCCCTGTAGCAAAAACCTCTAAAAAAAAAAAAACTTATGTTTTGTAATAATAATGTCAGGCAAGATTAGTATCAAATAATTTAGTATTCAATAGCCTAATTTTCTAATTAGTTTTAGGAACGCACACACAGAAGAATCTTTTAGGACAAGGAAAGAGAGTAACTCAAGCATCGTAAGCAAAGCAAAGATCTGCCAAACTAAAATGTGAACTTAATTCTAGACTCAGTGTTGAAAAATCACATAGTAAAAATCTCAGTGGTTTCAAGTTGATCAGTTTAAATCTTTTTATGTTTTTACACATTTATTTGAGAACCTTCTCTCTCATGAGAAAGCAATCACTGAAAATTTTAAGAATTAAAAATCAGGGACCAGCAGTTAGCATAATGGCTATGTTACTGGACTCCCATGTAGTCGACCGCGGTTCGAGTCCCGGACCCGGTGGCTTAAACTCACGCCAAGCACATCTGAGTGCGCGTGCGTGCCCAAGATCCTGAGAGGAGAATGGAGGAGAAGGGATTGCGGCGTGGCCATCCCCCCTGAGGGGTGAATTCTCACTTTCTGTCTCTCTGGTGAGCACACGTGCCCTGTAGCAAAAACCTCTAAAAAAAAAAAAAGAAAAGAAAAGAAAAGAAAAGAAATAAAAATCGTAAGTTTAAGAATTCAACTTTATATTTGGCTGAAGAGAAAGTCTTTATAGATTCTACTATTTCAAATTATGTTAACATTTCTCCTCAGGCTGGAATATTTGGGGAAATAAAACTAAAAGATAACAAAAAGAGTGGATTCTTAAGGGATTCTAGGACTACCTATCTAGCACAAGCTAGTAGCTGTATCTCCAGGCACTGTTTACCACTTCGAGCCAAGGCTGGAAGAACTGACTGTGGCTAGAAAGAATATCGCCTAGGAATCATTTGCAATGCCTGATTCAACATCACCTGCAACAGAGCTGGCCAGTAAATTCCCATTAGGACTAATCCATAAACTGTAATTTTCCATGAAGTTGGCTGGCATAAAACAAATGATCATTTCCATCTCTCCATGGCAGACTACTGAAACAAACTATTCTAACTGTGCCCATATCATTGAAAGTCTTTTAGTGGCGCCTTCACACCCACACCACAGGTGCAAGTCAAGTTTCATAAAGCACCACTGATGATTCCAAGAAGATTCAGGAGCAGCCGTCAGTGTGCAGGAAGCACGGAGCACAGTACGATTCCTGTAAGCCAGTATTGGTAATGTCTTTGATTAAAAACTTTTTTGGGGGGGCACAAATAAACTTTCTAGTACAGGACAAAAAGAACAACTTTGCATAAGAGAGATTTTGTTAACAGCATTCATGCAACACAGGCATCATATAATACCAAAACGTACAACACAATTATGTGGTAACTGTTGAAAAGAATGGAAACGTCCTCGCTTTAGTGACAACCCTGGCATCATTTCATGCACTCATCCAACAAACACACAGAAACTATTTATGTTATTTTCTCTAGCACCTAGGGATATGAGAGTTAAAAAGCAAAGTCACCGTTTTCATAGAGCATATCATCTAACAAGGAAGGCAGATATTAAACAAATAACACAGTTGACTCTAACTACAACTGTCATTATATCATTAAATAAAAGGGCAGGCGTTATGAGAGTCTATCTGCAGCGTGGACAAGTGAGTCAACCAGAGGGGACAGTAAGAGGGTCCAAGCAAAGAAAATCTATGTACAGCCTCTGCAGCTGGAACAAGCCTGCTTAATCTAGGAACTGAAACTCAAGTCCAGTCTGACTGAAACATTCAGGTTATTTCTTGGGCACGTACTAAGTCTGCGATGTATGGATATCCAAGTTAAGAGATCAAGCTGGTAACTGCTACATAAATCTGGAGCTCAAAAATGAAGTCTAGACCAGGCACAAACTTAGAAGTCACTGGCTTAGAGATGGTACGTGATACACAAAAGCCAGAAGAGATTTCTTAGGCAGAGTGGGACTGTGCATTGGAGGGAGGGTGGGATTAATTTCTCAAAGTAAGAGAAAAAATATCAATTATTTTTCTCTTAATCTGCAATCAAGGGACCAGCAGCTGGCATAATGGCTATGTCGCTGGACTCCCACGTAGTCCACCACGGTTCGAGTCCCAGATCTGGTGGCTTAAACTCACGCCGGGTGCATGTGCGTGCGTGCCCAAGATCCCGAGAGGAGAGTGGAGGAAAAGGGATTGTGGCATGGCCATCCCGCCTGGGGGGTGATTTCTCACTTTCTATCTCTCTGTCTCTCTCTCTTTCTGGTGAATGTACATACCTTATAGCAAAAACCTCTCCCCCCGGAAAAAAGGGTAAAATTAAATGTATAAAATTATTGGAGAAATGCCAAGACCTAAGAAAAATACTTCTTTCAGTGAGTCTGACGTACTATATGCTGTAGTTTATTCAGCAGAGCACTTTTTTCTAGCGTTTTCTGTGCCCTAGAAAAGGAACCTTTTTTTAACACACTGATACAACTACTTCCTAAGACTTGTCACTAGAAATGCTTTGAGCCTGCAGAACTGCCACCAACCAAAGCGACATCACAATCGCAGGCATTGTGAACACGCCAGTAAGTTTCTGGAGGGATGTGACATCGAGAACAGACACACTTTGTGCTCTGCACACTCAGCAATTATCAACTTCCAGGACTACCACTGCAGTCATTAAGCAACCTGCCCTGTACAACCTCCAGTGATGATTGCAGAGTAAGGAATTGCTCTGTGAAGTGGTGTTCAGGTTATGGTTACAGAAAAGCTGAGTTAAAATGTTTCACAATTTACAGCCAATGCACCAGTCACTAAGACATGTCTTAACGCAAACTCACCTGATTTATTTGAAGCATGTTAAGACAATATTGACCAAACTGCTGTATCTCTCACAGCTCCAAAAACTGAAAAATGAAGAAATAAAGTTCAAGTTAGTTAGTAACCTCAATGACTGATATTGTAAATACATGCCGTTGATCAAAATCAAATATAAAATGGAGATGATCCAGAGCAACACAGAGCATTCTGCAATGATGAAATGTTCTATGCTTGCTCTGTCTAATCCAATAGCCACTGGCCACATGTGGCTACGGAGCACCTGAAACACAGCTAGTGCAACAAAGAAAGTAAATGTCCAGGGCTAGTCCTACAGCCTAGTGGCTAAGGGAGCTGGATCCCACATGGCAGACCACAGCTCCAGTCCCAGCCCTGGGGACTTTAGAAATATACCAGGCAAACGTGCATGTATGCCCCAAAGCTCAACAGGACAGAAAAACAGACCGGTATGACCACACCCCACTAAGGGTGCCTTCTCCCTGCCTCTGTCTCTTTCTAGTAAGCACATGTACCCTCCAGCAATTGTTTTAAAAATAAGGAAAGAGGAAGCCAGCAGATAACGTGGTGGTTAAGGCACTAGATTCCCACATGACCAACATGGTTCAAGTCCCAAACCTGGTGACTTGCTCTCTTTCCTCCCCCACTCCCATCTTTCTCCAGTCAAATTTTTAAAATAATAACAAAATAAAATAAAATAAAATAAAATATTATTTTTAAAAAAAGAGGAAAGGGGACCAGCAGTTAGCGTAATGGTCAACTGGCTGGACTCCCATGTAGTCGACTGCAGTTCGTGTCCCAGACCCAGAGGCTTAAAACTCACGCCGGGTGCATGTGCGTGCGTGCCCAAGATCCC
>NW_006159428.1:5947641-5956870 GCF_000334495.1 Tupaia belangeri chinensis
AAAAAAAAAAAAAAAACTCTCAAAAAAATACTAGGAAAGAAAAGGAAAGCGTTTAATTCTCTATAATGTTAATTTAAATTTAAGTAAGTATGCATAGCTAGTGGCTACACTAATGCACATAGACAACCGCAAAACCATACTGCACAGTGTAGACCTGGATTGTTAAACAAAGTCTCTTCTGGTTCTAGAGTTCTAAGACAACCCCAGCAAAAGTGAAATAGTTGAGTCAGCAGATGTAGTGGTTAAAGTACTGGATTCCCATATAGCTGACGGAGGTTCAAGTCCCGGACCTGGTGGCTTGAAAATCACACTGGGCACGTATATGTTTGTGCCCCGATTGTTCCAAATCCCAGAATAATGGAGGAAGGGATTGAGGCGTGGCCATCTCCGAGGGCCATTTCTCACTTTCCTTCTCACGTCTCTCTCCTGACAAGTGCAGTCACCTACGGCAAAGACCTTGGAGAATAAAATGGGAGTAGGGTCTAGAGGGTGGGGGATAGTGAAACTTTTAAGGACAAATGTAAAAGTTTCAGTTTAATATTTAATGTCAGCTCCCCTTGCTACAGTCAAGTTCTAAACAGCTTTGTTCCCATCCTCTATATGATTAATTAATCCAAAACATGAAGTAACATGCACAAGTAGTCTCTTGAGGTTGTGGAAAAAGAGTACACAGTAAGATTTCCTAGCTGGGTATTTTCTTTTGTTTGTTATTTTTGTTCATTATCATCAGTATAAAAATAATATACATGGGAGAACAAGCAGTTAGTGTAATGGCTATGTCACTGGACTCCCACGTAGTCGACCGCGGTTTGCATCCCGGGCCTGGTGGCTTAAAACTCATGCCGGGCACGTGTGCGTGGGTGCCCAAGATCCCGAGAGGAGAATGGAGGAGAAGGGATTGCGGCGTGACCAGCCCCTCTGGGGGGTGATTTCTCGCTTTCTGTCTCTACGTCTCTCTCTGTCTGTCTAGTGAGCGCACGCGCCCTATAGCAAAAAAAATCTCTCCCCCCAAAAAAATAAATAAATAAAATAATATACATAGGGATCAGCAGATGGCGGTAATGGCTATGTCATTGGAATCCCAAGCGGTCAACTGCAGTTCAAGTCCTGAACCCAGAGGCTTGAAACTCATGCCCAGGGAATGTGCATGCATGCCCAAGACCCTGAGAGGAGAATGGAAAAGGAGGGACTGCAATGTGGTCATTCCCCCAGGGCCTGATTGATTTCTTGCTTTCTGTCTCTTGGGTGAGTGCACACACCCTGAAGAAAAATCTCTCTTAAAAAAATAAACATGTACATTAAATTTTCACATAAAATGCTGTTTAAAAAAAAAAAAGTGTCACCATCACAACACATCTCATCGTTACATTTGAGTTTGCTTCCACTTGGCACTATTTCTTTTGATGGGGTATATCTCTTCTAAATTTAACTTAGAAATAGGTACCAAAGAGATACAAGAAAATCCCAATTTAAAAACAGTTAAGTCAGAGGGCCAGCACGTGACATAGTGGTAGGGTGCTAGACTTGACATGGCCAACTGGGGTTCAAGTCTTGGACCTAGCAGTTTGCTCTCGCTCTCTCTCTCTCACTTTCTCTCTCTGACTCTCTCTGGTGAACGAACACATGTGCCCCACAGTAAATTAAGATAATAACAACAATAATAATATATTAACTACATAAATAATTCTTTAAAAAATAAAATTAAGTTAGCCTCACAGCTCAGCAATTAAGAGGATCCCACAAGGCTGATTACAGTACAAATCCCTGCCCCAGAAGCTTGAAAAATACAGTGCTGGGGCCTGTAGGTGGCATGGTGGTTAAAGGTGCTAGACTCCCACCTGGCTGACCGCGGTTCAAGTCCTGGACCCAGCGGCTTGCTTTCTCACTTTCTTTCTCTCTCTCTTACTCTGTCCCTCTCTGGTCAAATTAAAATAAAAAGTGAATAAATAAAGTTAAATAAAATAATTCTTAAAAAAAAAAAAAGTGTCCACCCAAAAGCTGAACAGAATGGAAAAAGGAGAGAGAGGACTGCAGCATGACCACGCCCCATTGGCAGGTAGCCCCCATCCCTGTCTCCCCTATCAATCACACAAGCCTTCTGGCAACAAAAAAGATAAAAAAAAAAACAAAAGATGAGGTTATTAAAAAGTGTAGTAATAGTCTAAAATATACTATTACTAAAAGTACAAACTCAATCCATTTTTTTTATTGAAAGCAATTCATTTGGAAGGTAAAGTAAGTCTCCAAAAGCATCTCAGTGATTTAGTGTTCCTGACTTTCTAGAAATTAGCCTTATTTTATTAAGCACTCTCAACTTGGAGAAAGACTACACTGCTTTTATTTATTAAATCTCTAAAGTTACAACCGTGGGGGCCAGCAGGTGGTGTGGTGATTAAGGTGCTGGACAGTCCTCCACACGGCCAACCACGATTTAAGCCCTAGACCTCTTGGCTTGCTTTCTCAGTTTCCCTCTGTGTGTGTGTGTGTGTGTGTCTCTCTCTAGTCAAATTAAAATAAATGGATGAATAAATAAAAATTAAATACTTTTTTTTTTTAGGTTATAACTGCTTATCTACATACCTTTATGTATTTCTTTCACATTAGTGTTTAGTAACACTGGTGTCTGATTCTAAAAAGTAGGCACAGTAAGTTATTGAGGTACATTTTTTTAAAAAAGTTCTATCCAAAAGTATCTTATGAAACAACAAATGACAACACCTATTCACTTTAAAAAATATATACAAGGGACCAGCAGATGGTGTAATGGTTATGTTACTGGACTTCCACATAGTTAACCACAGTTCAAATCCTAGACCCAGGGCTTAAAACTCATGCCAGGCACGTGTGTGTGCGCATGCACGCCTCAAATCCCACAACAAAAATGCAGGGGAATGGGCTGCAGCATGGCCATTCCCCCCCCAGGAGTGATTTATCACTTTGTTTCTCCGTCTCTGCCTGTCTCTCTGTCTCTTTGGGGAGTGCACATGCCCTATAACAATACCTATCTTAAAAAAAAAAAGAATATACACCATTTTATAAGCTAGTTCTTCATAATTACAAAATAAAAGCTACATAATTTAAAACATAGGCAATGAGACCAGCAGACTAGCAGATGCCATAATGGTTACATCACTGGATTCCCGCATAGTGAACCGCAGTTCCAATCCTGGACCTGGCACTTTAAACCTCATGCCAGCACATGTTCATGCAAGCCTAAAATCCCAAGAGAATAGAGAAGGGATTGCGGCATGGCCATTCCCTCAGGGGGTGATACCTCGTTTTCCATCTCTCTGTCTCTCTCTCTCTGGTGAGTACATGCACCCTATAGCAAAAAATCTCTCTAAAAAATAAATAAATAAAATAAAACATGGGCAGCTAGTACATTCTTAACAATACTCTGAAAGGGGCACAACAGGTGGCTTGGTGGTTAAGGCGCTGGGCTCCAACATGATCAACCTTGGTTAAAGTCCCTGACCTGGTGGCTTGCTTTCTCACTTTCCCTTTCTCTCTTTCTGTGTCAGTCTCTGGTCAAATTAAAAAATAATAGCAAATAAAATTAAATAAATAATTATTTTTAAAAAACAATACTCTGAGACACCTGGATAACATCCAGAAAATACACTTCTTCATCCCAGAGGTTCTATTAGATTCACATAATCTGCAACTATACTACGGACAATCTGGAATGCCAATAGCGGACTAGGTCTTTAAGTCTGTTTTTTCTTTAAAGACATGTCCAGTCTACTGTCCTATATTTTAAATGAAATATCAAAACTATGGGAAGACCTGCTGCCTGGGAAGAATTAAAGCCCTACCTGCATCTGCAATGTGCCTGCTGCTATAACCCACCACTGTATTCACTACGGTTGGCCCATCTCATAACTTGTAGAAGTATAAAAGTAAATCTATACAATCCTCAATAATTAAACACTGCTTTTTAAAAATAGCAGTTACTCAGGATCAGCACCTGGTGTAATGGCTATGTCACTAGACTACCATGTAGTCGACCACGGTTTGAGTCCCGTACCTGGTGGCTTACACTCACACTGAGCGTGTGTGTGTGCATGCCCAAGATCCCGAGAGGAGAATGGAGGAGAAGAGATTGAGGCCATCCCCCCTGGGGGTGATTTCTTGCTTTCTGTCTTTCCGACATGCGCCCTATAGCAAAAATCTCCCCCCCCAAAAAAAGGCACTTACTAAATTACTAGCTATACATTTTTTATATCTGCACCCATCCCTCAAATGATGGGCAACTGTCACATAAACATGATGTAACAACACAAAAAGCAGAAACATCTACTATCACAATGCTTTCACTACAAACTACAAAACTATCAATTCTAAGCTTTTCACTCTAAAAGGTGCATGGAGTCCTTTTAAATATATCTTTCATTTTAATTTTATAAAGTAGGTAAAGTAGGTACCCCAAAAAACTGCTTTTATAAAAAAAATCATTCACTGTAAGTTTGAATACATTCTAAGGCCCTAAGAAAGACTGACTATATGGAAGGTTTACTCCATGAACTATTCCAGTGAAAAACTCCACAGAAGCCAAGAAAGGGGAAAAAAAGAACGCTAATCTCTTTAGACACCTCTTTCATATGCAGGTGCCATATTTTGCTATCTTTTACATAAACTCACTTAATCCTCACCACTTTGGCATTTTAGGTGTTAGTGCCATTTTTCTAGAGATTGGGTTATTTGCCCAGAGTCACACTGGTAAGATTAAAATCCAGTTCAGCCTGGCTCAAAGTCTTCCTCTCTTCACTATACACTAAATTATGAAAGATTTTTGCCATCTTAAAAAGTTTCCTGTTGGGAACCAGCAGTTAGCGTAATGGCTATGTCGCTGGACTCCCACATAGTCGACCACGGTTCGCATCCCGGACCCGGTGGCTTAAAACTCACGCCAGGCACGTGTGCGTGCGTGCCCAAGATCCCAAGAGGAGAATGGAGGAGAAGGGACTGCAGCGTGACCATCCCCCCTGGGGGGTGATTTCTCGCTTTCTGTCTCTATGTCTCTCTCTGTCTGGTGAGTGCACGCACTCTATAACAAAAAAACCTCTAAAAAAAATAATAAAGTTTCCTGTATGGGGGACCAGCAGTTAGCGTAGTGGCTATGTCAATGGACTCTCATATAGTCGACCTCGGTTTGAGTCCTGGACCCAGTGGCTTAAACTCATGCCAGGCACATGTGCGTGTGTGTCCAAGATCCCGAGAGGAGAATGGAGGAGAAGGGATTGTGGCATGGCCATTCCCCTGTGGGGTGATTTTTCACTGTCTCTCTCTCTCTTTCTGTCTGTCCTGTCTTTCTTTTGGGGGAGCACAGCCGCCCTAAAACAAAAAAAAAAAAAAAAAAAAAAGACCTCTCCCAAAGAAAAAAGTTTCCTGTATGGGGCCAGCAGGAGGTGGTGTGGTGGTAGGGCACTGGACTCCCACATGGCTGACTGCGGTTTAAGTCCCGGACTTGGAGGCTTTCTCTCTCTCTCTCACTCTCTCACTCTGTCCCTCTCTGGTCAAATTAAAATAAATAAAGTTAAATTTTTAAAATTTCCTGTAACAGGGCCAGCCCAAGACACTGTGGTTAAGAAAGCTGGATCCCTCATGACTGACTGACTAACTGACTGAAGTCCCAGACCCAGTGGCTTGAAAAACACAGGAGGTGTGTGTGTGTGAATGGCCAAAATCCCAAGAAGAGAATGGAGAAGGGATTGTGGCGTGGCCATCTCCCCTGAGGTGCTTTTTTGCTTTCCCTGTCTCTATGTCTGTTTCCCTCTCCTGTGAGTGCATGCACCCTCCAGCAGACTTAAAAAAAAAAAAAAAAACCCTTGTATAACAAAACCAAGAGCTCAACCTCTAGGACAACATAATAGCAAGATTTCTATATATAACTTTCGGGGAGGGGGGTTGGGCAGTATTCAAATTCAAACCATACATACACAAATATAAATATTATGGATTTTAGACACTCATCTCATATTTTCTTTGGTACTAAGAGAGACACAAAGATATCTATATGAGATTAATCATACTGTGCACGTCTCAAATTATCCAATCTAGTATTAACAGAGCACAACTTTGCAGTATCTAGGTGTGTCCTTCCCTTTGTTGTGCTCTTTATACATAAATAATCAGATACCAAGCACTCATAGGGTACCACAAAAAAAAAAAAAAAAAAAAAAAAAAAAAAACAGGAGAAAGAGAAGAACAGGTGCAAATAGAAAAACCTAACATGGTAGCCAACTCTATCTTCCACAATCGAAACAGCAAACCAAACAGCCTCACTTTTTCTATTATTTATAAAAGTTTGATGACTGGGACCAGCAGGTGGCATATTGGTTGAGGTTTTGGATTCCCACATGGCCAACCATGGTTCGAGTCCCAGACCTGGCAGCTTGCTTTCTCACTCTCTCTCACATATATGCACACGTGCCCTCTAACAAATTTTAAAATGATGAATAAAGATAAATTTTAAAAATGTTTGATGGCTACAACTATGTTGTTTTGTTGCGTATTGTTTTTTGAGACAGGGTCTTACCATATTGCCCATGCTGACTGGCCTCAAACCTAAGATCCTCCTGCCTCACCCTCCCAAGCAGCTAGGGTTACAGGTATATGCCACTGGGTTAGGCTAGGTGGCTTTTTTATTTTTGTTTTTAATGTATTTTATTTCTTTCATGTGCAAGAGAGACAGTAATATAAAAAGGGAAAGACAGACAAAGAAAGCGGCCAATGGAGTCTTGACACTGATTCGCCTCCAGTCTCAGTCAGCCCCAGATCAGGATACACGTGTCCAGCACCCTCAGAGGTCTCCACACTTGAAGAGTGAACTTCCCACATGGGATTGCCTCACAAAGCACAGTATTTTACCACTGTGCCACCAACTGGCCTCTAATTTTTTTTTTTTTTTTTTGAGAGAGAGAGAGATTGTTGCTATAGGGGTGCATGCGCTCACGAGAAAGTTGAGAAACCCCCCCCAGGAGGGATGGCCACCCTGCAATCCCTTCTCGTCCATTCCCCCCACAGGACGTAGGGCACACATACACACACGCTCAGCATTTGTGAGTTTCAAGCCGCCAGGTCTGAGACTCAGCCACATGGAAGTCCAGCACCCCAACCACCACGCCACCTGCTGGCCCCTGGCCTCTATATTCTTTTTTTTTTTTTTTGAAAGTAGACCAAGCTACTCTTTCCTAGAATTTCATTCCAGACCAACAAAGCAAGCTAAAATGTAAAATCCATACTGCTTCCCATGCTAAAGCATTTAGGAGTAGGAGGCCACTCATACATGTAATTTACCCTTTTGAGGTCTAAGAAAAACATTTTGTATGTGTGATAAAGAGCAAATGACAGGACAGGCAATGGCATGGTGGTTACGGCAGCTGGACCCCACATGTCTGGCTGTGCTGTTTGAGTCCCATACTTCACTACTTAATGAACCTACCAGGTACATGTGCACGTATGCACAAAATCCCAAGGAAAAAAAATGAAAGAGAAGATATTGTAGCACTGCCATACCCACTGGGTGGGCATGCTCACTTTCCCTTGGTTTCTCTCTTTGGGGAGAACATGTGCCCTATAGAAAACTTAAAGGAAAAAAAAAAAAAATGATGGGCCAGCCACATAGCCTAGTCGTTGAGAGAGCCAGATCCCACATGGGCCACCTTGGCCACTTCGGCTTGAAAAAGATACAAGATGTGTAAGTATGTATGCCCCAAATCCCAACAGAAGGGAGAAATGGAGAAGGGACTGCTGCCCATTGGAGTATTTTCCCCCTTTCCACTCTCTCACTGACCAGCACAAGTACCCTCTAGCAATAACAACATAAAAAGATAAATGGTATGTAAAACAGTAACAACTCAATCTGAGCAAAGGTTACTAGAAAATTCTTTGTTATTCTTGCAACTTCTCTGAAAAACTGAAATGATCTCCAAATTAAAAAGTAAAAACTTAAAAACTGCTTAGTATTCTATTTAACACTACATACTTGGATTATACTGCAACATTTTAATTTTTACAAAGACCAAAAACTATTGTTGATGGAAACATGCTCGGATTTGTGAAAAGCATGTACCATATCCTACCTAATGGGCACTGAGGAGTACATTTCAAACTGCACTGCCAGGTAATGAATTGTGGCAATGGTGTTGAATGAAGCTGAAACCCTAACAGGAGAGAAAAGCACACACACCATGTAGTTTGGCACAATTGCTTCATGAATTTAATACAGGCCTGCTGCAAAATGCAGCAAATCTACAATTCATGTGATATGTGATAGCTCCGGTTTGCAAAAAAACATAGACACACTGGAACAATGAAAAACTTGCCGTAGTGCAACCCAATCAAGATGCAAAGTCTCGGTGATTTTTATTAAGATTGTCCCACTGCAGCTCAGCTCACAACAGCGTATCTGAATTGTCTGAAGCAGCCAGGGACGAGGAAGAAATCTCTCTGGCGAGAAATGTTACAATGTTTTCCCCTACAAGGTTACTATCATCCTGTTTCCTTCTCACAACCTGGATTAGAAGTACCCACGACATGCTTTCCTAAAGCATCAGGACGCATCAGAAGCCAGGACAAACTCAGTCTCAATTCACAGAAACTATGGAATCAAACATTAAATTAGAAAGGTTCTCGGTTAACAGTGAAATACATTTAAAGAACCACCTCTATTATTTCTGCAGGAACCACCCACTTTAAAATCCTTTAATAAATTCCCGGGTCTACCCTAATTGGATGCTCCGTCTCTACCCATGCATAATAGTTCTTAATCTGTTGAGGAGGGGGTATTTATCAGGTCACAGCAGGTATGGACCCCTTGCAAAGAAAATTACTCACAATGCAAAATTCTGCACATATTTCCAGGGACTTCCAGAACCCCATGGCCATCATCCCCGCCCCCTCCCTAGAATCCCAGCTCTGCGTCCTCCCTACTGCCTCTGCGGAACCCCCCTGGCCCCTGGCTCGGCTCGCCCCTGGGGAGGCTGGAATCCCTGCCCTCACCCAGCGGGTTCTGTAACTGAGCTTCGTCTCTTCGCCCAACTCCCTTCACCCCGGCAAGGTCACTACTGCCAACTACCCCTTTAAGCCGAGCCATCACCGTAGGAGTTGGTCCGGGCCACAGAACTTGCCTGTCATAGGATATATTTTGTCCCCTCGGCCCCACCTACCATCCCCGTTCCGGCGAGTTACGTCTTTACCACTTGCCCATTCTACAGAAATAGCCGCC
>NW_006159428.1:5957893-6011827 GCF_000334495.1 Tupaia belangeri chinensis
AGGGCCGCGCCCCGGCGCCGTGGGAGCCCGGGCGAGTTAGAGCGCGGGGAGCGCGCCCGTCCGCAGTCCCCTCGTCCCCGGCGCGGCTCCCTGTTCCTCGGCCACAGAGGGTAGGCCTGGGGCGGCCCCTTCCCCACCTGCGCTCGGCAACTTCATCCTCGCCCCGCGGACCCTCTGCTCTTTCCAGACGGCTGCCCGTGCCCGGGTTCCCTGCGCTTACCTGCCCCAGGCTCCCTGGCTGCCCCCTCTGCTGCGCTGGGGACGCGCGACCATCCCGCGTCTGCTGCGGCCGCCGCTGTGCGACGCACGGTTTAGCGGATCCTGCACCTTTCCAGACTGGGGGAGGGGGCTAGTTCTCCTTCCAGCCCAGAAACACTACAGAGCCGTGATCACCTGCTCGCTGAGGCCGGCAGCGTGCCAGACATCCCTCCCGACCAAACAGACCCTATTTGGTCACGTGTAAAAGAAACCCGTGGAACCAGAAGTGAGCCCATCTTAAAGCAGTGCCTTAGATTGTAGGTTGCAAAAAAAAAAAAAAACCTCAAATTACTTCTCGATTCGCCTTTATGATGGTTACTTATGTCCAGATAACTTAAACCCCGTGAATCCCAACAAAACTAAACTTCATTTAATGAATGGCACCAAAAATAATCTGATACTAAAAGAAGTCTGGAAATAGATCAATCCGTGTGTTTTCATAAACGTATCCATTTGCATATCATACCCAAGGTTCAGTTATCTGACAGAAGTATCTACCAGGCCTGTGATCTCAGTCATTCTCTAAAACCAATAGTTCTCTTTTTCTATAACTGGAAAAGCGGTGGTTAAAAGCAAAAGCTGGCCCAACCTAGGCAGTCCATTCAAACGTCCACAGTGTTGGAAGCCACATGGCCAACACGGGTTGGGATACTCAGATGAACTTGAAAACAATCTTCAGTAGAAAGGGAATCCTAGCTTGCGAAGACCCTACCCAAGGGGCCTGCCTTTTTCTCTCTCGTGCAATGCTTGCTCTCTCATGGATATAAAATACTCTTAATTTTTTTGAATCATAAATACCCAACAAGGTCTAAAAAAGTGCCTTGTTTGTAATTATTTACATTTCCTTGCAGTCTAAATAAACGTGTGACATCCCTGCACACTGCCAAAGGAGGAAGGGGAGGGTCGAAGGCAGGCATTGCTTCTTCAAAATTCAGTGACTTGGTGGTTAAGAGCACTGGATTCTCACATGGCTGACTGCAGTTTGAATCCTAGACCCCACAGCTTGTTTTCTCACTTTCTCTCTCTGTCTCTCTCTGGTCAAATTAAAAAATAATAATAACAAAGTTAAATGAAAAATTTATTTTAAAAAGCAAGATTCAATGACTTCTTCAAACACTTTTTTAAAGAATTAGTTTATTTAATTTTATTTTATTTTAATTTGACCAGAGCCACCAGGTCCAGGACACGACTGTCCAGCACTCTTAAACACCACACCTCCTACCGGCCCCATCTTTAAACACTTTTTAACGGTGGCTATTTTAACAGGCATCATCTTAGCAATCACATCTCCATCTTTCTTTTCCCTAATGATCCTCCTTTTCAAAAGACATTATTATTGGGACCAGCGGTTAGCATAATGGCTATGTCGTTGGACTCCCACATAGTCGACACCGGTTCCGTCCTGGGCCTGGTGGCTTAAAACTCACACCGGGCGCATGTGTGTGCGTGCCCAAGATCCCGAGAAGAGAATGGAGGAGAAGGGATTGTGGTGTGGCCATCCCCCCTGGGGGGTGATTTCTCGCTTTCTGTTTCTCTGTCTCTCTCTGTCTGTCTGGCGAGCGCATGCGCCATATAGCAAAAACCTCTCCAAAAAAAAAAAAAAAAAGACATTATTATTAACTTCATAAAACATTCTTTTCCCCTTACCATTTATAAAGGAAAAAAGAAAATTCCAACTTTTTCTACCTTCTTGTTTCCTCTCTCTGATAATTATCAATGGCATTCTTAATTGGTAATATTGTTATACTTTGCATAATGGTTTATTCCACCACATCATGTTTTCAAATTTGATCTTAGTGGGCAGTGATTAGATGTCCCCCAGAAATTCCTGTGAGGATTTGATTGTACTGTGAAGGTGTTAAGTGGAAGCTTAATCCCTTCATGGTGTCCCAGGGTATGATAAGAGTTTGGGTATGAGGGACCAACAGTTAGCGTGATGGCTATGTCACTGGACTCCCATGTAGTTGACTGCAGTTTGAGTCCCAGACCCGGTGGCTTAAACTCATGCTGGACATGTGTATACGTGCCCAAGATCCCGAGAGAAGAATGGAGGAGAAGGGACTACAGCGTGGCCATCCTCCCAGGGGGTGATTTCTCACTTTCTGTCTCTCTGTCTCTCTCGCAAGCGCACATGCCCTATAGCAAAAAAAATCTCTCCAAAAAAAGAAAAAAAAAAGAGTTTGGGTATGATAAGGTCATTAGGGAGAGGTACTTACGACTGAAGCCTGGTGGTTTATAAGCAGAGGATGAGATCAGGACAAGAGAAAGAAACTCATGGATATAGACACATTCTGCTCTGCTGAAAATTCCCCCTCCGCCAGTTTGTAATGCTTCTAATTCCAAGCCACCAGAGTGATAACTTTTACAAATAAGTCTTTATTTTCTTTCTTTCTTTTGGAGAGGTTTTTTGCTATAGAGCGTGTGCACTCACCAGAAAGACAGAGAGAGACAGAAAGCGAGAAATCACGCCCCCCACCCAGAGAAGATGGCCACACCGCAATCCCTTCTCCTTCATTCTCCTCTTGGGATCTTGGGCACACATGCACACGCGCCCGGCATGAGTTTAAGCCACCGGCTCCAGGACTCGAACCACAGTTGACAACATGGGAATTCAGCAGCATAGCCATTACACCAACTGCTGGTCTCAATAAGTTTTTGTTTTCTTTATGAATCACCCAGTCCTAGGTATTTTTCTTAGCAATGCAAGAACAGTCTAAATATAAAATATTTCCTCAAGATTTAGTGGTTCAAAACAATCATTTATCTAGTTCAGCCAGAGCCCAATATCTTGTCTGTGCTCCATGTAGTATCAGCTGGAGCACCCCAAAAGCTGAGAGCCCAGATCATGGAGCCCCTTGCTCCAACCTGTGACTAATGCTGGTTATCAGCTGGCATGGCAACTGGGGCTGCCAGCCAGAACACCTACCTGTGGCCTCTCTTTGTAGCTATTTGGCTCCTTCGCAATGTGGTGGCTGTGTTCCAAGAAATGAGAGGTACAAGCCACCAGTTTATTAAGGCCTGGGCCCAGAAACTGGCACAAAAATGCTGTGAATTCTGCCATATTCTATTAATCACGTAGTCACAGGGCATAGGTTCAAGAGGAGGAAGCTGATCCTCTCCGTGGAAGGCATGTCCAAGGATTTAAGGGTCACACATAAAACTCCACACTTTCTTCGAAAACACCTTTTCACTGTATTGTGCCCACGTTACTATAAAGGCGACTTTGGGACCAGCAGTTAGCGTAATGGCTATGTCACTGGACTGTCATGTAGTCAACCGCGGTTCCAGTCCAGGACCCAGCGTCTTAAACTCAAGCCGGGCGGGTGTGCATGCGTGTCCAAGATCCTGAGAGGAAAATGGAGGAGAAGGGATTGCAGCCATCCCCCCTGGGAGGTGATTTCTCACTTTCTGTCTGTCTCTGTCTGTCTTTCTGGTGAGAGTGCACGCGTCCTATAGCAAAAAACATCGCCAAAAAAAGAAAGAAAAAAAAAAAAAAAGGCAACTTTGGTCATTTCCTTCCTGTATCTACGTGAATCAGTCAATCACAGCAGCTGACTTGGTTCATCCAACACCTTCGCTGACCATTGAAGACAGTTACAATACCTGGACAACAGAGATGGCAAAAACCATGCTTAAGAGGAACAGGGCTTCACTCGCTTTTCTAGCGTCCTCCAGGGCAATGGGCACATTAGGGCAGCAGGCAATTGCAGCAGCAGGAGCGATAAAGGGCTGAGCTGGACGCCAGAGGAAACTCCCCGGCAATACCAGGCGATGTGTAACATCTAATCACGCTCTGTTTCTGGGACATGCTGCAGTTGGAAGTGGGCCATGATGCCAGTGGGAGGTGAGAATTGGCCAAGAGAGGAATCAAAAGAAAGCAGTCAGACAAGGTCAGCTGGGCTGGTCGTGTCAAAGTGCTCGCCACCCAGTGACAGGGCTGTTCCTTCCTCCTCCAGCCCCGCCCCCACATCACTTGCAGGCTTGAGACATTCGTTCATTCACTCATTCACCGTAGGTAGCTGCCGGGATAGTGAGGCCAGCTGGTAAGTTAAGAAATCCTCTGCTGTCTGTCTGTGTCACGGAGCTGTGGCCAGTCTACCTATCTGTGGCTTCAGCCCAAGTCCCTGGTATTGCCATTCTCCCCATCCTGCCGATTGCCCTCCAAAACACACACACACACCATTTATTTTTCTTTCTTTCTTTTTCTTTCTTTCCTTCTTTCCTTTTCCTTTTTCCCACAAGGTGTGTGTGTTCAGCAGAGAAAGCAGAGAGGGAGACAGAGAAAGGGAGATAAGGAGAAATCATCCCTCATGGGGCGTGGTCACACTGCAATCCCTTCTCCCCATTTCTCTACCATGTCAGGATTGGGGGCACATGTGCACATACACCAGTGTGTTTTTCAAGACATGGGGGCTGGGATTCAAAGTGCGCAATTGGCCATGTGGGAGCCAGTTCCCTTAACATTAGGCCATAGGACTGGCCCCATAGACCATTTCTTGTACCTGATAAACAACTTTTCCCTATCTGGTGCAGTAGGCTCTCCTCCTATCCACGGTGTTGCTTTCCATGGTTTAAGTTACCTGTGGTCAACCACGGTCTGAAAATAAGTGAGCATTGGGACCAGCAGGTGGCGTGGTGGTTAAGGTGCTGGATGCTCCCACATGGCTGACCACGGTTCAAATCCCGGACCTGGTGGCTTGCTTTCTCACCTTCTCTATCTCTCTCTCTCTCTGTGTCTCTCTGGTCAAAATAAAAATGAATGAATGAATAAATAAAGTTAAATAATTAAAACTAATAAAATGTTTAAAAAAAAAAAAAAATAAGTGAGCACTGTGCAATGAGATACACTATGAGAGAGCGAGAGAGGCCACATTCATAAAACTTCTGTTATAATACAGTGTTATAATTGTCTTATTTTATTATGAGTTATTATTGGGAGCAGAAGATGCACTATTGGATTTCCTTCCCTACTTGTCTGCTATGGTTTGAATATATTTATCTCCAAAACTGATGAGTCAGAACCTAATACCCAATGTGATAGTATTAAGAAATGAGACCTGGGACCAGCAGATGGTGTAATGGTTACGTCACTGGACTCCCACATAGTTAACCATGGTTTCAGTCCTGGACCCGGTGGCTTAAAACTCACACCAGGCGTGTATGTGTGCCCAAAATCCCAAGAGGAGAATGGAGGAGAAGGGATTCCGGTGTGGGCATCCTCCCTGGGGGGTTATTTCTTTCTTTCTGTCTCTCTGTCTCTTTCTGTCTCTCCAGTTAGCACACATGCCCTATAGCAAAATTCTCTCTGAAAAAAGAAAATTAAGAAAAAGATGTGAAACCTTTCAGGAGGTGATTAGGTCTGCAGACTCAATTCTCATAAATGGAATTAATGCTGTTCTAAAAGGCTTCAGGGTCTGCCATGGCCCGGTGGGTGAGGTGGCTGGATCTCATACAGCTGACCATATGGCCCGAGTCCCAGAGTCAGCAGCTTGAGATGCACACTAGGTACATGTGCAGGTGTGCCCAAAATCTCAAAAGAAGTGAGAAATGGAGAAGCGATTGTGATATGACCATGTACTATGGGGAGTATTTCATTACTCTCTTTCTCTCCAGCAAGGGCATGTGACCCATGGGTTTTTTTTTTTTTTTTCAAATTTATAAAAAGATGTCTCGATGGCCAACAGGTGGCATGATGGTTAAGGAGCTAGACTCCCAATTGGCCAAATTCAGTTCAAGTCCAAGACTCAGCTGCTTGAAAATCACATTGAGCACATGTGTGGACATTTCCTAAATCCCAAGAAGAGAATGGAGGAGAAGGATTTGTGGTGTGGCCATCGATTCAGAGGGTGATTTCTCACTTTCCCTCTCTCTGTCTCTCTCTGGCAAGAGAGAGAAAAAGAAGCTTCAGAAAGCTGCCTTTCCGTTTGCCCTTCCACTCTTCTGCTATGTGAAGATATAGCAAAAAGGCCATCACCGCACACTGAATCTGCTGGTATTGAACTTGGACTTCCCAGCCTCCAGAACTGTAAGAAATAAATGTCTCCTCTTTATAAATACTCAGTCTAAGGTGTTTTGTCTTAGCAAGCCTGAACTTATGAAGACATGGCTGGACTTTTGTGAATGAATGGCCGAAAGCTAAGTATATTATCTGAGCATATTATCTTGGGGCTGCCAAGGTCAGTCATTTCCCTTACGCTAGCTGATGGCTTAGTCAATACCCTTAGCTCAGAAATGGCCTAGCCCTTCCTGTTCCACCCTCATCTTAATGCCCTTTTCCACTTATTTCCAGTGAATAAGTGTCTGTCTGCTCCTTCTTATAAACAAAAGAAAGGAAAATACTGGCCTCTCGATCCTATGAGGTAACAATTTCCCTAGGACTTCTTTCAGTGGCAGGCTCAATGAATACTGACAAAATCATCTTTGGGTCTTCTAAGAGCAGGATGCAAAGCCAAAACCAGTCTAAAGACAGGCAAAGGCATTCTTGAGCTACGAATTTTCAAATTCCCGAGCATAAATCGGACTAATCCAGAAAATCATGTACCATCATTTCATGGAATCATCATACTGGACACTGATACATATTATGTCAGTAAAGGCTTCTTTGATTTAACACACCTAAGAATCAGTGAGTTCAGGACCAGCAAATTGCATAATGGTTACCTTGCTGGATTCTCACGTAGTTGACTGCTGTTCAAGTCCTGGACCCGGCCACTTAAAACTCATGCCAGGTGCCTGAGTGTGTGTGCCCAAGATCCCAAGTGGAGGATGGACGATAAGGGATTGTGGTATGGCCATTTCACAACACAAGAGGGGGGAAGGTCAGTGTGTGCATGCAAAGAGAGAGACCTGAGGGTGGCCAATTTGCTTTCGTTTTGTTTGTTTGGTTTTTTTAGAGATTTCTTTTTGCTATAGGTTTCATGTACTCCCCAGAGAGACACAGAGAAATGGAGAGACAGGAAGCAAGAAATCATCCCCCAGGGGAGTTGGACATGCCACAATCCTGTCTCCTCCATTCTCCTCCCAGGATCCTGTGCATGCACACATATGCACCTGGCGTGAGTCTCAAGCCTCCAGGTCCAGGACTCAACTGTAGTCAGTCATGTGGGAGTCCAGCAACGCAACCATTTCGCCATCTGCCGGTCCTGGCCAATTTGCTTTTGATGCAATCCACTGACATGGGAAGTAAGCAGGGAAAATGAAGATGCCCTTAATTGGGGCTGGCAGGTGGCGTGGTGGTTAAGGGTGCGGGACTCCCACATGACCAACCACGATTTGGGTCATGGACCTGGCAGCTTGCTTTCTTACTTTCTCTCTCTCTCTCTCTGTCCCTCACTGGTCAAATAAAAATAAATAAATAAATAATTATTAAACCAAGAAAAAAAAAAAAAAAAAACGATGGACCTAATCTATATATGAGGGATCTTCCCCTGATGTCCCAGACACCTCCTGGAGTTAAGGTGCTGGGTCCCACATGGTCAGCTTCACAGTTCCAGTCCCAGATCCTGTGGCTTGAGAATCACACTGGGTGCGTGTGCATGCATGCATGCCCAAAATCCCAAGAGGAGAGTAGAGAAGAAGGGATTGTGGTGTGGCCATCTCTCCTGGAGGGTAATTTGTCAGGTTTTCTTTCTCTCTTGCACACCCATGGCAAAAGCAAAACAACAAAACCCCACCTCCCTCTAGACCCCACTTCCCAGCCCCCCGCCACACTGGGTGTCAGGTTACAGGATCAGGTGTCTGTGGGAAAGCAACACTCAAACCACAGCAAGGTGTTAGTTCAGTGTTCAGTACGTGTCTTTTTCATAGTCATATTTCAATGAATTTGCTTATTTAAGCTTACAATAGTGTGATTGAGTCTATTATGTGCTTTTAGCCATCTCTGTGTAATCTGAAGGGTTTCTTTTCCCTTTTCTTTGAAAGCTCCTTTTCCTCATATAAACTTCACTCCTAAATGTGAAAGACATATGGAAAACGTTTTTTTAAATTGGCACTTCTGGTTAAAAATGGCACACTGAACGCATCCATTCATCTCTCATTCCTCCCAAATCCCATTATAATCAAGTCAAAGAATTTAAAAGGCATAGGCCCATAAAAACAAGTACAAGAAACAACAGTCAACTTCAAATATTTAAGAGAATTGAGGGGGCCACCAGGTGGCATGGTGTTTAAGATGCTAGACTCCCGCTTGGTCAACCATGGTTGAGTCCCTGACCTTGCAGCTTGCTTTCTCACTTCCTTTCTCTCTCTCTCTCTCTCTGGTCTAATTTAAAAATAATAATAATTCTTTTTTAAAAAGAAACAAAATTGATAATATGTAAACTGAATGAGCTGAGGAAGCTGAAGCCTATCTAATGATTAAAAACGAGTTGACTGTTCAGAAAGAATCCTGGCAAAGCTCAGAACAGAGGCCCCAGATAGTGCTTTAGAGTGGGTAAGGCATTAGGCTTACGACTTAGGAACTGATTGAAAACTCTATACAGAGGCTGGCAGGTGGCGTGGTGGTTAAAGGCGCTGGACTCCCACATGGCCGACTGTGGTTCAAGTCCTAGAACTGGTGGCTTGCTTTCTCACTTTCCCTCTGTCTCTTTCTCTGTCTCTCTCTGATCACATTGTAAAATAATAATAATAATAAAGTTAAATAGAAGAATTCTTAAAAAAAAAAAAAGAAAACTCTATATAAAAGAGCCATTAGATTCATTTTGACCCCCACAACAAGTAGTTTTGCAACTCTCTTTTGCTCAGATGCCCAAGAAAATGGGAGGTTTATTTTTCGGGGAAACTGACATCCCCCCAAAAACCCAGGCCTCAGGAATACCAGGCAGAGTGTGGACAACAGGAAAAGGCTGACTACGGGGAATTCATTAGAAGTAAAAGACACCTGGTGGATGCACCAAACCCTTCTCCCACGCTGGCCAATGGCCCATTGTCCACCAAAATTCAGCCCCCGTCTTCCACGACAACTAAGTCCTAACTGGGTATGTGGACGTCCAGCAGGGAGCACATGTCCAGCCACTGCAGCCAAGTGCCACTACGCTCGGAGGGGCCTTTCCTGACCAGAAGTGCACCTTGCTCTTCCTCCTTCCTCAGGCTGAAACATGGCTGGTCTGAGACCTTGTTTCTACCACAAGGAGAAGGAGAATGCCCTGGGGCAGTGATCCTTTCATCTTTTGTTTGTTTGTCTTTGGAGAGGTTTTTTTGCTATAGGGCGAGTGTGCGCTCACCAAAGAGACATAGAGAGAGAAAGCGAGAAATCACCCCCCAGGGGGGATGGCCACGCCGCAATTCCTTCTCCTCCATTCTCCTCTCGGGATCCTGGGCACGCACGCACGCACACGCCCGGCGTGAGTATACACCACTGGGTCCGGGAGTCAAACTGCGGTCGACTACATGGGAGCTCAGCAACATAGCCTTTACGCTAACTGCTGGTCCCATGATCCTTTAATCTTGACACAGATCAAAATTAACTTACGACATGCTAGCCTCACCTACAGAAGTTCTGATTCAGTATGTTTGAATTTCTTTGTTTTGCTTTTCTTTCTTGCTAGAGAGCACTTGCGCTAGCCAGAGAGAGATGGAGGGACAGAGGGAGAGAGAGAGGAGAAAACACTCCCCTGGGGCCTGGCCACGCTGTAACCCCTTCTCCTGTGTTTCTCCTCCTTTCGGGATTTTGGGGCATGCACACACACACGTGGAGTCTTTATCATGCTGGTGGTGATCCTAGACTCGAACCACACAGTTGGCCATGTGGGATCCAGCCAGCTCAACTGCCACACCATAGGAGCTGGCCCAAATTTCGAACAATATTCTCAGTGATGCCGATGCTGCTGGTCCAGGTAACATACTTTGAGAATCAAGGAAACCAGATCACTGAATGACCAGGTAAAGAGTAGTCTGTTTATTATTTGTTTTAAAAAATATTTTATTGGGGCCAGCAGGTGGCGTGGTGGTTAAGGCACTGGACACTCCCATATGGCCAACCACTGTTCGAGTCCTGGACCTGGTGACTTGCTTCCTCACTTTCCCTCTCTTTCTCTCTGTGTCTCTCTCTGGTCAGATTAAAAATGAATGAATGAATGAATGAATAAAATTAACCTAAAAAAAAGAAAAATTTTATTTAACTTTGACTTATCGATTTATTTCACTTTGACCAGAGAGGGACAGAGAGAGAGAGAGAAAGTGAGAAAGCAAGACACCAGGTCTGAGACTCAAACCATGGTTGGTCATGTGGGAGTCCAGTGCCCCCAGTCACCATGCCAGCTACCAGCCCAAGAGTAATCCATTTATAATTTAAGAGAATGGAGGTTTATTCAGCTCACTTTGGAGGCCCAAGATCCAGGGGCTACACTGGTAAGGATTTTCCTGTTGGTGGCATCCCAAGGTTATGCAGGGGAGGTGTCACATCATGAGAAAACAGGAGCGCATGCCTGGATCTTGTCATCCATGGGTGTCCCCTGGTCTCGTTCTCTCTCTAAACCCACCAGGAGACAATCACGGCCCCTGCCCCAATCATTCCTCACTCCCAAAGGTCCTTCCTGTCAAAGCAGTGAAGATACTTAAGTTTCCTTTTAGTATCTTCACAACTAAATCTCAACACATGCATTTCTCAGGGACACCAACCCCAAGTAGTGTGTGAATTATATCTCAATTTTTAAAATACAAGGAGAGGACGGGCTCCAAGGCCTAGTGTTTAAGGCAGCCCCATCCCACATGGCCACTGCATGGTTCGTCCCAAACCCAGTTACCTGAGAAACATGCCAGGCATGTGTTCATGTGTGCCCAAAATCCTGAAACAAGAGAGTGGAAGAGAAGGGATTGAGGTTTGAGTATGCCTCATGGTGGGTGCTTTCTCCTCTCCTCCTTCTCTGTCGCTCTGTATCTCTCTGACTAGTGCACACGCCCTCTAGGAGAAAATGAAACAAAATACCTGGAGATAAGTATCAGTAAACACAGCTGAAGAAGGCGAGAGTGATAGCTTCAGGAAAGCCAAACACAGAAAAGATGCAGCTGATAACTACGCTTGTTTCTTGTCATTTAGTATGTTTGACATTTTAAGCTACATGCATACATTGCTTTGATAAAAATAAACCTTACTCTTGAAACTCACTATCTCAAATTTATCCAAGCCTTAGTGGTGACCAAGGCTAGAATTAAAACATGGTGGGTGGGACCAGCAGTTAGCGTAATGGCTGTGTCACTGGACTCCCATGTAGTCGACTGCAGTTCGTGTCCTGGACCCGGTAGCTTAAAACTCATGTTGGGCGTGAGCGCGTGGGCGCGTGTGTGTGTGTGCCCAAGATCCTGAGAGGAGAATGGAGGAGAAGGGATTGCAGCATGGCCATCCCCCCTGGGGGGGTGATTTCTCGCTTTCTGTCTCTCTGTCTCTCTGTCTCTCTCTGTCTCTCTGTCTCTCTCTGTCTGTCTGGTTAGCGCACGTGCCCTATAGCAAAAACCAGCAGATAGCATAGTGGTTATGTCACTGGACTCCCACATGGTCCATCTCAGTTTGAGTCCCAGACTCAGAGGCTTGAGAATCATGCTGGGTGCATGTGCTTGTGAGCTCAAGATCCCAGGGGGAAAATGTAGGAGAAGGGATTGCAGTGTGGCCATCCTCCATGAGGGGTGATTTCTCACTTTCCCTCTCACCGCGTCTGTCACTCTCTCTCTCTCTCTCTCTCACTCCCCTCTTCACTACAAGCACATGAGCCCTAGGGCAAAAAACCTCTAAAAAAAAAAAAAAAAATGGGGACCAGCAAGTGGCAAGGTTGTTAAAGCACTGAACACTCCCACATGACAGACCACGATTGGAGTCCCAAACCTGGTGGCTTTCTTTCTCACTTTGTGTCTCTCTCTGGTCAAATTAAAATAAACGAATGAATAAATAAAAATTAAAAAAATAATTTTTAAAAATTGTAAAAAATATTATTGGTGAATTTTGCAACTCTTTTAAACAAAAAATAGCTTTTTACTTTTACATTAGAAATGGAATCTACTTTCTTGCCTGCACTATACTTTCTTGAATTTAACATCTAGGAAGGTTTAAGGAAAAAGGAACCAAAATAAAAGTGACATTGGTTAAATTGAAGCCAATGAAAAACTAAATCAAGGGAAAATTTAAGTGAGCCAAGAGCTTTCTTTTATTAAATCGATTTAAACACTTATGTTTGAAAATGAAGTCAAGAAAAGGGAACTATTGGGGTCAGCAGGTGGTGTGGTGGATAAGGGTGCTGGACTTCCGCATGACTGACTACGGTTTGAGTCCCGGACCTGGCAGCTTGCCTTCTCACTTTCCCTCTCTCACTCTGTCCCTTTCTGCTCAAATGAAAATAAATAAATAAATAATTAAAATCAAATATAATAATTCTTTAGAAAAAAGGAAACTATTAAATTGTAAAATATCTGTACTTACCAAATGAAAACAAGAATATTCTGACTGAATATGCAATCAGAAATAAAGTGGGCCAGCCCTGTACCTGGTGGTTAAGGGAGCCGGATTTTACCTGGCCAACTGTGCAGTTCAAGTCCCAGCTCTGGCAGCTTGAAAAACACGCCAGATGTACGCATGTGTATGTCTGCATGTGTGCACGTGTGTGTGTGTGTGCCTAAAATTCCAAAAGGAGGGAGAGATGGAGGAGAAGGTATTTGGCATGACCGTGTCTTATTGGGGGAGGAGAGTCTTTTCTCCCACTCCCTCTCTTTGTCTCTCTCTGTCTCTCTCCAGAGAGTGCACATGTCCTCTGGCAAATTAAAAGGAAAAAAGAAAAGGAAAAACTGGTCCATATATTGGTACAGAACTGTGGACCAACTTTGAGAAACACACCTCTAGAAACTGTGTGGAACCAGATCTTGAAACTGTAAATCTTTTTTTTTTCTTTCTTTCTTTCTTTGGAGAGGTTTTCGCTATAGGGCACGTGCGCTCGCCAAAAAGACAGAGGCAGAGAGCCCAAAAGCGAGAAATCACCTCCCCAGGGGGGATGGCCATGCTGCAATCCCTTCTCTTCCATTCTCCTCTCAGGATCTTGGGCACGCAAGCACACGTGCCCAGCGTGAGTTTAAGCCTCGGCATGAGTTTAGGTCCAGGACTCGAACCGTGGTCGACTACATGGGAGTCCAGCGACACAGCCATTACGCTAACTGCTGGTCCCAAAACTGTAATTCTTAAAACAGTTTCAGAGGCAAGAGGCTACTAAGAACATTAATGTCAAACAGCAATCATACCAGAAAAATAAATGTCTGATGACCTTGCAATAAACCATTCCATAGCTGCCACTCGATTATAGAAAGCTCTGGATTATTTTATAATGGCAAAAATCAGGGTGCAAATTAAAGGGACATTAATCCAGATGGTCAGAAATGATTGTACATCCATACTATGGAATGCAATATAGCTGTTTGAAATAATGAGGTATATTGCTATATATTGTTGGCATAGAAAGATGTCTACATCACTTTATTGAATAAAAACACCATTATTGAATGAAAACACCCATAAAAACAAGTTCCATGGCAGGCACAGCCCATATGCATGTATTTACATTGTAAAAGGGTAGAAAAATACAGGGACCAGCAGTTAGCGTAATGGCTATGTCGCTGGATTCCCACGTAGTCGACCGCGGTTCATATCCTGGACCTAGTGTCTTAAAACTCACACCGGGCGCATGTGTGTGCATGCCCAAGATCCTGAGAGAAGAATTGAGGAGAAGGGATTGCGGCATGGCCATCCCCCCTGGGGGATGATTTCTCGCTTCCTATCTCTCTGTCTCTGTCTGTCTGTCTGGTGAGCGCACGTGCCCTATAGCAAAAACCTATTAAAAAAAAAAGGGTAGGAAAATACTGAAAAAGTATGTACCAGATTGTTTCCCTTCACTACCCTTAGAAGCTGGAAGGAAAAAAGAAAGTAACCCACTTTTCATTTATTTATTTTTAATCATTCATTTTACCTTATTTATTTTTCACTTTGGTATAGGGTACATGTGCTCACCAGAGGCAGAGAGAAAGTGAAAGGGCAAGTGAGAAAGCAAGCCGCCCAGCCATTACGCTAACTGCTGGTCCCAAAACTGTAATTCTTAAAACAGTTTCAGAGGCAAGAGGCTACTAAGAACATTAATGTCAAACAGCAATCATACCAGAAAAATAAATGTCTGATGACCTTGCAATAAACCATTCCATAGCTGCCACTCGATTATAGAAAGCTCTGGATTATTTTATAATGGCAAAAATCAGGGTGCAAATTAAAGGGACATTAATCCAGATGGTCAGAAATGATTGTACATCCATACTATGGAATGCAATATAGCTGTTTGAAATAATGAGGTATATTGCTATATATTGTTGGCATAGAAAGATGTCTACATCACTTTATTGAATAAAAACACCATTATTGAATGAAAACACCCATAAAAACAAGTTCCATGGCAGGCACAGCCCATATGCATGTATTTACATTGTAAAAGGGTAGAAAAATACAGGGACCAGCAGTTAGCGTAATGGCTATGTCGCTGGATTCCCACGTAGTCGACCGCGGTTCATATCCTGGACCTAGTGTCTTAAAACTCACACCGGGCGCATGTGTGTGCATGCCCAAGATCCTGAGAGAAGAATTGAGGAGAAGGGATTGCGGCATGGCCATCCCCCCTGGGGGATGATTTCTCGCTTCCTATCTCTCTGTCTCTGTCTGTCTGTCTGGTGAGCGCACGTGCCCTATAGCAAAAACCTATTAAAAAAAAAAGGGTAGGAAAATACTGAAAAAGTATGTACCAGATTGTTTCCCTTCACTACCCTTAGAAGCTGGAAGGAAAAAAGAAAGTAACCCACTTTTCATTTATTTATTTTTAATCATTCATTTTACCTTATTTATTTTTCACTTTGGTATAGGGTACATGTGCTCACCAGAGGCAGAGAGAAAGTGAAAGGGCAAGTGAGAAAGCAAGCCGCCAGGTCTGGTACTCGAACAGTGGTTGACCATGTGGGAGTCTAGTGCTCCAACCACCACGTCACCCTGAAACTCACTTTTTACGTTCATTGTAATTCATTCACTCAACAAGCAAATACAGAGCATCAACTGTCCTAGGACAGAAGAAAACAATGATGACAGACAATAGATAAGGAAACAGAGAACATGAAAAGGAAGCATATCGGAAGACGGGAAGAGAAGAAGGGACAGAAAGGAGAAAGGGAGTAAAGCACGTTTCAGCACAGTAGACGCTGTTTATTAACAGTCCCATTCGTGAGAGGGTGGGCCCACTCTGTGTGTATGTGTGTGTGTGTGTGTGTGTGTGTACTTTAAAGATTTTTTCTTTTTCTTTCTTCCATAAGCAAGAGAGACAAAGAGAATGACAGAGACAGATTCCCGATAGGGTCCTCACTCTACAGTGCACTCCCAGTTCAATCGGTACCAGATTGAAGGTTTCCAGACAAGACCTGGGCCCCCTCTCATGTGGGTCAGCCTCGCAGACCATCGCCTTACCTGCTGTGCCATTGTCCAGCCACACACATACATAAGCTCACACACACACATACGCACGCACTCATAGGAGGAAGAAAGGTGTGTGGGAGAAGCAGGGAGAAGTGGGAAGAGCTGAAGGTAAAGGGAGGCTGGGAGTCAGGCCGGGGCCAGGTAGCGGTGTTAGTACCATCTGAGAATGGCGCTGGAGCTAAGAACATGAATGGGACGAGATTTGCAAAGAGCACTAGGAAGCGTGGTCTGTGTGCCAGCGTCCACACACCTGTTTGATACTTTTAGCAAGTACCTATTACTATTGTTTTTTTTTTTTTTTTAATGTCAGAGGGTATGTGCCTATGCAAGAGAAAAAAAGAGAGTGAGTGACAAGAGACCCTGTCTTTCTCTAGTGACAGACACACAGAAGAGAAAGAGGCAATGTGAATACAGAAGCAGAGGTTAGAGTGATGGGCCACAGCCAGAGATTGCATAAGAGAGAGAGAATGTGTGTTAGAGAAAGAGAGAGAGAGAGAGAGAGAGAGAGAGGAGTCTCCTCCCCAGGGTATGGTCATGCTGTGATTCCCTTCCTCCATTCCTTCAGCCCTTCAGATCTTGGGCACTTGCGCACATGCCTGGCATGTTTTTGGCCAACCCAGCTAGGGATTCAAACCCCGGTCACCTGACGCGATCTGGCTTTGGAGCAGCGCATTAGTGCTGCACCACAGAACTGGCCAGAATCCCTATTGTTTTAATCCACCAAGTTTGTGGGAATTTGTGACAACAGACACAGGAAATTAATGTACTGCAATTACAGTAAAATTAAAATACTAAAACCAAAAATGAATGCAATTGAATGAGAAATGTTTTATTCATGTTAATTGAGTATTGGGAGAGAAGCATGTTTAATCAATGATGGCTAACATCTATAGACACTTTTTTTTTTTTTGAGAGGTTTTCGCTATAAGGGCGTGTGTGCTCACCAGACAGACAGAGAGAGAGACAGAGAGACAGAAAGCGAGAAATCACTCCCTAGGGGGGGTGGTCACGCCACAATCCCTTCTCCTCCATTCTCCTCTCGGGATCTTGGGCATGCACGCACACGCGCCCGGCGTGAGTTTTAAGTCACCGGGTCCGGGACGTAAACTGCGGACGACTATGTGGGAGTCCAGCGACATAGCCATTACGCTAACTGCTGGTCCCTATAGACACTTTTTTAAAGGTTTTGCCATAGGTACGTGCACCTGCTGGAGACAGTGAGAGGGAAAGTGAGAAATTACCCCCCACCACCCCCAGGGAGGATAGCCATGTTGCAATCTCTTCTCCTCCATTCTTCTCCTGGGATTTTGGGCATGTACATACACGTGCCCAGCATGATTTTCACACCGCCAGGCCTGGGACTCAAACCACATTCAGCCATGTGGAAATCAGCACCTTAGCCATTACACCACCTGCTGGCCCTGTAAACAACTTTTAAAATTTTGCTATAGGGTGCATACGCTTTCCAGAGAGAGAAAGAAATGAAGAAATCACCCCCAAAGTGGATAGCCACACCTCAACCCCTTTTTATTCATTCCCCTCTCGGGATTTTGGGCATGTTTTTCAAGCTGCCAGTTTCAGGACTTGAACCACACAATGAGCCATGTGAGATACAGCCGCCTTAATTACCATGCCACCAACTGTTCTTATCAACAATTTACTATAAGCGCTTTAATGTGTTAGCCCATTTACTTCTTCTAACAGTCCTATGAAGGAAGCACTCTCTTGTCAGTATCTAGAAAGGAAAGAACAAGGTGCAGAGGTTAAGTAATGTCTGCAAACATCCCACACAGCCATGATGTGGAAGGGCCGGGATCTGAACTCCTGCAGCCTGACCTGAGTCTATCACTCTCGGATGCTACCTGCAGAGAACTTTTATCCCTTTTTGTGTGTGTGTGTGTGACTCCAGTATTTGCAAGTGTTTTAGAGTTAATAGCACTGAAGAAAGAAAAAAAAATTAATAGACTATTTTTTAGAGTAATTTTATGTTTATAGAAAAATTGAGCAGCAATTAGAGTTCCCATATGCCTCCTTCTCCCCCCTCCCAGGTTAACATCCCGCATTTAGTGTGCACATTTGTTAAAATCAATGAGACAATGTGGATGGATTATCTCTATTTAAAATCTGTAGTTTATCTTCGGGTTCATGCTTGGCGTTTGGTGCTGTACATTTTTTTTTTTTTTCTAGAAGCCTCATGCACTCACCAGAGAAAGACAGAGGGAGAATAGGAAGCCCTGCTATGGAGGAATGGTCAAGCTGCAATCCCTTCTCCATCTCTCCATCCTGTTGGGATTTGGGGCTGGCATACTCATGTGCCCAGTGTTTCTCAAGCCTTTGAGCCAGGGACTATAATCATGCAGCTGATCATTTGGCATCCGGCTGTCTTAACCACCAGGCCCTAGAACAGGCCCAGATGTTGTACCTTCTACGAGTTTTGGCACATGTACTATGAAATGCACCTACCATTACAATATTATACACAGACCTTTCACTGTCCTAAAAATCCTGCGTTCCACTCATTTATTTGTTTTGCCTATTCTAGAAAGTCATACAGTTGAAATGACACAGTGTAGCCTTGGCAGACTGGCTTCTTTCTATTCTTAATAAGCATTTACTCCCCTTCTTTTCCTGGCTTGATAATCTATTTCTTTTTAGTGGTGAATAATATTCCATTGCCTGTATGGAATATTACACAGTTTACTTTTCCATTCGTCTACCGAAAGACAAATTGGTTGTTATAAGTTTTGGAAATTATAAAGCTGCTATAAACATTTGTATGCAGATTTCTGTGTGGACATAAACTTTCAACTCATTTGGGGTACATACCAAGGAATGTGTGATTGCTGGCTCGTACAGGAAGAGCAAGTTTTAGTTTTGTAAGAAACTGCCAAACTGTCTTCCAAAGCATCTTCCCCATTTTGCATTCCCACCGGCCATGACTGAGAGTTCCTGTTGCTCCACATCTTTGCCAGCATTTGGTGTTGTCAGTGCTCTGGATTTCAGCTAATGTAAGTGTGTAGTTGTAGTTAATTGTTGTTTTAATTTGTAATTCCCTACTGACAGATGATGTTGAATCACACTGCTTTTTTATGCTTGATTTCAATCCAGTACTAAATTCATATGTAGAGTTATACATAAATATGTGCCTTTATATTAAGCTTATAAGAGTATCTCTGAGAAGTAGAATTACAGGTGGTTTTTACTGTCCTTATCGTTATCTGAAATTCACCCTCATGTACTTTAATTGAAGCACTTTATGAGTTTATTGAATTTATTATTTTTCAGACTTGTGACATGATTTTTTTCCTTACTGCGTAGCTGTTCTGTTATTTTTTCTTTATAAAAATTGATATAGGGAAGGGCTGGCAGGTGGCATGGTGGATAAGGGTGCTGGACTTCCACATGGCCTACTATAGTTTGAGTCCTAAATCTGGTGGCTTGCTTTCTTACTTTCCTTCTCTCTTTCACTCTGATCCTCTCTGGTCAAATTTTTAAAATAAATAAATGAATTTTAAAAATCAAGTTCAACAAAATAATTCTAAAAAACATTTTGATATGGAGGGCACCACTCGATGACATAATAGTTATATTACTGGATTCCCATGTAGTCAACCAGTGTTTGAGTCCTGGGCTTACAGGATTAAAACTCACAACAGGCATGTGTGCCGAAAATTCTGAGAGGAGAATGGAGAAGGGATTGCATCGTGGCCATCCACCGGCAGGGACCAGGGGGGTGATTTCTTGCTTTCAGGCTCCTGGTGAGCACACATGCCCTATAGCAAAAATCTCTTTTAAAAAACACAAACCAATATGAGTGCCAGAGGTGGCGTGGTGAATAAGGTGTTGTGGACTCCCACATGGTCGACCACGGTTAAAGTCCAGACCCAGAGGCTTGAAAATTATGCTGGGTGCAAGCGTGCCTGTGCCCAAAATCCCGGGAGAAGAATGGAGGAGAAGAGATTGCAGCACAGCTATTCCCCCTGGGAAGGTAACTTCTCACTCTCTCTCTCTGGGGTGTGCACATGCTTTATGATGAAAAACTTAAACAAAAAATTGATATGGGCCAGCCCCACAGTCCAGTGGTTAAGGAGTTATATCCCACATGGCCGACTGTGGTTCAAATCCCGGCCCCTGCTTTCTATGCGTAACACTTAACTACTGCACCACGGAGCCTACACTCTTCTGGTATTTTTACCAACACACGTGCTAAGTGAATAATAATGCAAAATTTAAATAACTTCAATTATCCTAAGTAGCATTTTGAAAGTTATTTCTACTTCGCTAATTTTAGCACCCATCCTGTCATTTAGTCTATTGCTTATAAAACACGGCTGACACCGAGAATAAAACAGTCCACAAGTAATGTCTGGTCTGTCATCTACGGCACAACTATAGTACACTCTGTATAAGCTCTATGCACCTGCATACATTTAATGATATATAAGTGCCAAGTAGCATCCTATATTCCATCTATACTGTCTAAGGTTTATTGTAGAACGGCAAAAATGTAAAAATGCCCTTGACTTAGCTTTCAGGAGCGTCTTTGTAGATTTACCTGAATGCGGGATGCTTTGCCCTTGGTCCTTTGTCTTTGAATTCTTAGGTCTTGGAAATTACTCTGTGGTCACTGACATGTCATCCGTTTTTTAAAAAAACAATTCTTTTATTTAACTTTATTTATTTATTTACTTAAATTTGAACAGAGACAAACAGAGAGAGAGGGAAAGCAAGCCACCAGGTCTGGGACTTAAACCGCAGTTGGCCATGTGGAAGTCCAGTGCCCTTAATCACCACACCACCTGCTGGTCTTGCAAGTTGATTATGTTGTTTTTGGTTTTTGTTTGTTGTTGTTGTTGTTGTTGTTTGAGAGTTTTTTACTATGGAGTATGTGCACTCACCAGAAAGACAGAGAGAGACAGAGACAGAAAGCGAGAAATCACCCCCCAAGGGGGATGGCCGTGCCACAATCCCTTCTCCTCCATTCTCCTCTCAGGATCTTGGGCACGCATGCACATGAGCCCAGTGTGAGTTTAAGCCACCAGGTCTGGGACTCGAACCGCAGTCAACTACATGGGAGTCCAGCGACATAGCCATTATGCTAACTGCTGGTCCCAAGTTGATTATGTTTTAATTTGTGCACTTCCTCATACCCTTTTTCAGGGTATCTTGTCTCATTTTCATTACTTAAAGCCTTCTGTTTTAAGATCTACAGCCAACTACAAATATTTAATGTGTATAATTTGACAAACTTGATAAATGTATACATATATGATACCAAGATAATCAAGGTGATAAGTACACGTCACCCCAAAAAGTTTATTCATGCCTCTATGTAATCTCCCCTTCCTACCACCCTGTTTACTCAGGCAAACACTTACTGATTTGTCACTTTAAACTTGCATTCTCTAGAATTTAATGTCAGTAATACAGGATGTATCCTGTTTGGTTTGTCTTTAACCATCCAGTATAATCGAGGTTTATCAATGCTGTTGCATTTATAGTGCCTTCTTTGTTAGTGCTGAGCAGTATTCCATGCTATGCATACTCTATCCATTCGCCTATCAGTGGATATTTGGAATGTTTCCAGCTTGGGTATATTACAAAGTTGATATAAACAGTTGTAGGGACCAGCAGATGGTGTAATGGTTACGTTGCTGGATTCCCTTATGGCTAACCACAGTTTGAGTCCTGGACCTGGGAGGCTTGAAACTCACGTCAGTTGTGTGCGCCCAGAATCCCAAGAGGAGATTGGAGAAGGGATGGCGGGGTGGCCATCCCCTGGGGGGTGGGGGGATTTATCGCTTTCTTTCTTTCTGTCTCTGTCTCTCGGGAAAGCACATGTGCCCTATAGCAAAAATCTGTTTAAAAAAAATTGCATACAAGCCTTTGTGTGGACACAATTTCTTTTCTCTTGGGTAAGTATCCAGGGTGAGATGGCTGATTTGTATACTATGGATATGTAAAACTTTCATAGAAACTGACATATTATTTTCCAAAGTGGTTACACAATTCTAAATCCCCACCATTGTGTAGAAGAGCTCTCATTACTGCACATAGAACTTCGTATAGCCAATGTGGTGGATGTGTGCTTTATCATTCTTTTCATTTAATTTCCCTAATGACTAATGATGTCGAGCAGCATTTTATGTACTTATTTGCCACCCTTACATCTCCTCAGTTAAGTATCAGTTCAAGGGGGAAAAAAAGCCCATTCATTAAATGGGTTCTTTTGGGTTTTGTTATTACATTTTTTTTCTTTGAGAGAGATTTTTGCTATAGGGCCTATTCACTTGCCAGAGAGTCAGAGATAAAGAAAGTGAAAAATCACTCCCCAGGGGGTATAGCATACCGCAATCCCTTCTTCTCCATTTTCCTTCTGGGTTAGGGCACGCACGAACATGTGCCCTGCATGCCTTTCAAGGCACTGGATCCAGGACTCGAAGTGCAGTTAACTAAGTGGGAGTCAGCGCCTCAACCACTGTATGTCACCTGCTGGCCTCCATTTTTAAGTTTTTTAAAATTCTCAATACAAGAGAGACCAGCGAATGGCATAATGGTTACATCTTAGACTCCCACGTAGTTGACCTCAATTTCAGTCCCAGACCCTGTGGCTTAAAACTCACACTGACGTATATACATGCGTGCTCAAGATTCCGAGAGGAAAACAGAGAAGGGACTGCAATGTGACTGGTTTATTCGCTGATCTAAGAGCTGTAGCCCTGCGAGGTACTAGCTTTAAGTTAGCTTTGGATGTTGCGATGTTGCTGTAGTTGTCAGACTCTGCTCTGGGTGTATCCTGGGGAGCTTTCCCTGCGATATTGCCCACACGGGCTTAGATACATAGCTATTTCCTCTCAATTTCATAAACGCCCTGAGGACAGAACAACTCTTAAGTGGGCTCATCTGTCTGGTAGTGGAAACTGAAGGATCAAATAACCTCAATTTTATCCTCACAAGGACTCATATGTAGCCCCTGGCTTTCTTGCAAAAGTACCCTGTGTCTTCCTCCCACCCGCCCCTTGGCTCTTCACTCCCTATCTACAATTTTTTTCTTTTTTTCTGGGGGGGAGGTTTTTGTGCGTGCGCTCGCTAGAAAGAGAGAAAGCGAGAAATCACCCCCAAGGGGGGATGGCCACGCCACAATCCCTTCTCCATTCTCCTCTCAGGATCTTGGGCATGCATGCAAACATGCCTGGTGTGAGTTTAAGCCACCAGGTCCGGGACTCAAACCACATTTGACTACATGAGAGTCCAGCGACATAGCCATTAGGCTAACTGCTGGTCCCCAGTTTATAATTTTCAAGCCATGACAATACTTTTTGCAAATGACTTATTTCTGTGATAATCAGAAACTGCTATTTTACCCATACTTTTTAGGGCTCAACATTTTTGTACACTTTTTCTACTGTATTCCGTATTGCATAGGCCCTTTGACGATATTTGCCTTCTTTTATCTGCCACATCTCTTGGTATACAACAGATACTAAGTATTTGCTTAATGTCTGTTTTAACCCATATGAGCATCAGATTTGCTTCTAAGAGCACAGACTCCTCAGATTTAGTTTAAAACAATTATTCATTACATTCTTTTTTGTTTAAGATTTAATTTATCATTATTTAATTTGCTATAGGGCATATGTACAAGAGAGAGAGAGAGAGGGAGAGAGAGAGAAAAAGTGGAAAAGCAAGCCACTAGATCCAGGACTCAAACCGTGGTTGGCCATGTAGGAGTCCAGTGCCTTAACCACCATGCAACTGCTGGCTCCAAAACAAATACATTCTTAATTTGTGAATATACTGAAGACAAGCAATTTTCCCCCAGAAAATAAGGTAAGAATGTGAGAAAAAAAGACAAAAATCAATGAATGATTGATTAGTGATTTATTTAAAAGTAACTTCTTTAAGCTCTCGGGGACAGGGACAGTAGGATGTTCTGCTGTAATATTTCACTCAGATGGTGGTCTGGATGGATGTTCAAAACAGAAAGCACCTAAATAATGAGCTTCAGGGGCCAGCAGATGGCATAGTGGTTACATTGCTGGACTCCACATGGCTGACCACAGTTCAAGTCCTGGACCCAGGGCCTTGAAAATCACACTGGACGCATGTGCATGTGTGCGCCAGATCCCAGAAGAGATTGTGGTGTGGTCACCCCTCTGGGGGTGATTTCTCACTTTTTCACTTGCCGTATCTGTTTCTCTCCCCCTGGAGAATATACATGCCCTATGGCAAAAATCTCTTTTAAAAAGTTACCTTGAAAAAACTATGATAGGGACCAGCAGTTAGCGTAATGGCTATGTCGCTGGACTCCCACGTAGTTGACTGCGGTTCGAGTCCCGGATCCGGTGACTTAAACTCACGCTGGGCGTGTGTGCATGCATGCCCAAGATCCCGAGAGGAGAATGGAGAAGGGGTTGTGGCGTGGCCAGCCCCCCAGGGGAGTGATTTCTCGCTTTCTGTCTCTCTGTCTCTCTCTGTCTGGTGAACGCACATGCCCTATGGCAAAAATCTCTTTTAAAAAGTTACCTTGAAAAAACTATGATAGGGACCAGCAGTTAGCGTAATGGCTATGTCGCTGGACTCCCACGTAGTTGACTGCGGTTCGAGTCCCGGATCCGGTGACTTAAACTCACGCTGGGCGTGTGTGCATGCATGCCCAAGATCCCGAGAGGAGAATGGAGAAGGGGTTGTGGCGTGGCCAGCCCCCCAGGGGAGTGATTTCTCGCTTTCTGTCTCTCTGTCTCTCTCTGTCTGGTGAACGCACATGCCCTATGGCAAAAACCTCTCAAAAAAAATTTAAAAATTAGGATAAAAAAATACAGGTAAATCAAATTAATTCGACACATATTTAATGAAAGTCTATATGCTAGGTACTGTGTGCTATGTACCAGGGACACAAACACAACTGTGATGTTGTTCCTGTAATTGAATTTAGAGCAGATGATTGGTGGTGGGGATGGGGCAGGGAGTGTTGAGGGAAGAAGAGACAAAAATGATAACCTTTGGGACCAGCAGTTGGCGTAATGGCTATGTCACTGGATTCCCATGTAGTCGACCGTGGTTTGAGTCCCAGACCCGGTGGCTTAAACTCATGCTGGACACGTGTGCGTGCATGCCCAAGATCCTGAGAGAATGGAGAAGGGATTGTGGTGTGGCCATCCCCCCTGGGGGATGATTTCTTGCATTCTATCTCTCTGTCTCTGTCTTTCTTGCGAGCACACGCGCCCTATAGCAAAAACCTCTTAAAAAAAAAAAAAAGAGATGATAACCTTTAAGCAAATTAGAACTAGTTTTCAGGGAGAAAAGTGGAGGAACATCCCAGGCACAAGGAAGGACACTGACAAAGTGCACTGCAGCCTCGTATTGCTACTACTTATGGAACAAGTTTTAGGGATGCTAAAGAGCAGCCTGGGAACATGGAGGCCAGGTAGTGAAAGGCCATAATGGCGAGGGGAAAGAGGCGAGATATTACAGAGATAGCTTAAAAAGATTCAGATGGGAGACCAGCAGGTGGCATAATGGTTTCGTATCTGTACTCCCACGTAGTCGACCACAGTTTGAGTCCTGGACCCAGCAGCCTAAAATGCATATCAGGTGCATGTGCATGAGTGCCCAAAATCCCAAAAGGAGAATGGAGAAGGGATTACAGTGTGGCCATCCCCCCAAGGGGGTGATTTCTCACTTTCTGTCTCTCTGGCAAGGGCACACTCCCTACAGCAAAACTCTCTAGAAAAAAAAAATATTAAAAACTCAAACTTGAGAACTGTGAGAAGGAGATGACTAGTGAAGCGTCAGATTTTTTGAGTAACTGGGTTGGTTGAGAATGCCATTAAAGACAGACAGGAAATACAAAGGGAACATGCATCTATTGGGCGAGAGTGGAGATAGAGATAAACATTTTTAATGTGGCCTTGGATGTCTTACCCATGTCACATTTTTAATGTTTTAGATATATATTTAACCTATTTAGGTCCTTTAAGGCCAGGTAGACATGAGAAGATATGAGACTTCCAAGTTTATTAAAAAATGAAGTGAAATATAAATTTACTTTGGTTCAAATAATTTTGAAACCCATACATAGTTCTTTCTACATTTTCCATGAACTTTTTTAAAGCATCCATTTACTCTTTTCCTTTTCTAATTTGATCAGAGAGACAGAAAGAGACGGAAAGCGAGAAGGCAAGCCACCAGGTCCAGGACTCAAACCATGATCGACCATGTGAGTCCAGCGCCGTTAACCACTGTGCCACCTGCCGTCCCCTTCCATGAACTTTTGGAAAACTTCCCTCGTATTTCATATTTTTCTTTGGAGGTTTCTGCCTTAGTGTGCATTGCGCTTGCAGGAGAGCGAGAGGGAAAGTGAGAAATCACCCCTCAGGGAGCGTGGCCACATGCCATATTTCCTTCTTCTCCATTTTCCTCCTCTAGGGATTTTGGGCACCCACACTGGGTGTATTTCAAGCCACCAGGTCTGGGACTTGAGCTGCAGTCAGCTGTGTGGGAGTCCAGCGACATAACTGCTACTGGCCCTCTACTCTAGTTTCTTTCTTTTTTTAAAAAAGAGAAGTATTTATTCGATTTTGTTTGTTTATTATTTTTCAATTTGACCGGGGGAGAAGAGAGAGAAGTGAGAAAGCAAGCAGCCAGATCCAGGACTCAAACCAGTCGGCCATGTGGGAATCCAGCACCTTAACCACACACCACCTATCAGCCCCTCTACCCTACTTTTCTATTTTAACTTCCTTATTAAGTATTTCCAGGGCCAGCCAGTGGCATAGTGGCTAAGGCAGCAGACCTCACATGGCTGACCATGCAGTTAGAAGTCCCTGGTCAGTGGCCTAGGAAACACGGTGAGTGCGTGCATGTGCCTGTGTGCTCAGAAGCCTGAAAAGGAGGGAGAAATGGAGAAGGGCCTGTGCCCTGACCATTCCCCATAGGGGATGCTTTCTCACTTTCTTGGGGGAATGTATAAGCCCTCTGACAAAATTTTTAAAAGAAAGAAAGAAAAGTATTTCCACACTTCACTCAACTGTAAAGGGCACACAGATACTCCTGCTTTAGCATAAATCAGGCAATCAATCAAAAAGTCTTGGTAATTTTAAAAAACATTGAGAAGTTCCCAACAGGACTGATAAAGAATCACTGCAGCTCTGAGCCTTATCCAAGTAGGCAAAACCAGTTCTCCAACTCAGCTCATGTTTATCTTTGTTATGTGTTAACATTAGCACAGAATCACTTATCCACAGTAGCTTACTAGTGGAGAAGTCTTGCAAATGACACAAGGAAAGAGCGCTGTCAAAATACAAAGAAAAATGGCCTTGCGTGTATCTAGCCATCTACCAATCTTAACGCCTAATGCCCAGAAGAGCTTGTTGAGATACGGTATGTAGTTGATACGGTAGTTTTCACGGAGGACTAGGGTGCTCCTGGGGCAAGCGGGTCCCCTGTGGAAAGGAAAACTCGTACCAACAGAGAATATGTCATTTCTTCCTGCCAGGAACAACACATGCGGAGATACCCCCTTCTTCTGCTTATCTTCTTCTCGCTTCTTGTAGCTCCAAGAGATTCATTTAAAAACTTCCAGAAGTTCTTTTCAGTATGTTATTAGTTGCACAATTTGAAGTTCAAAAACATCCAGGCTCAGGTTAACAATAAGCAAAGTGCTCGGGTCTCACTTTGTCTTCTCTGAAAATGCCCAATCTTCAATCAGGACTGACTGACTTATCGCATAAAGAACTACTCAAAGAAACTAGCTACGCTATTAAGTAAAGCTGACCTATTAAGTAAATAAGCTTTAGTGACCATCTTCATTCTGTTGCATTTTGGAAATAGAGATTACTGTTCTTATAATACTTTAAAAGAGCAGATCTTTGTAAGAGGAACTACTGTACTGCACAAAGTTTTGTTATTATAAGCTAGAATGAGATCCATCTATCCAATTTAGTATTCAAGTCTACAGAAAAAAAAAATCAGATGACAACTTTTATTATTAAAAGTTACTGAATTCCATAAACCACAAAAAAGTAATCTATATTCAACTAACAAGTTTGATACATGTATTTAAAAATATATAACATAGATTTTCTGTCTTAACATTTATATTCTATTTAAAAAGCTTTACATATTTTGCAACTTGAATTTAAAAAATATATACATTCATTCTCTTGACATTTTCAAGCATGAGCTTCCATTCCTATGAATAAAATGTACAATCTATATCCCTGAATACAGAGAAAAGAGTACCAACTAAAATGAACACGCTCCTTTTACCTGAACATGCAACTTCATCTTGGCTACTGGATAATTAACCAAACAATCCATTCAAACAACTTTTATTTTTATCTCGAGCTGGGCAATTTATATTTATATAAACAATTTATGGTTAACTACAAAGAGATTCATATGTTTATGATATCTGACACAATCTACCAAGCCCCTTCTTGGCAAGTCTTGTTTCAGCCTTGATGTGATGTCACACTTAAGTAAAAGCTCAGTAAGTTTTGAAATCATGCTTTTTGCCTTTGAAAAAATAGAATTATTGTAGGATAAACCTTTTCTCAAAAGCCAGACAGTATATATGGCAAGAAATTGACACAGGTGCCCTTCCCAATCAACTTTTTTTTTTTTTTAAAGAGTTATTTGACTTTATTTATTTTAATTTGACTGGAGAGGGACAGAATGAGAGAAGAGGGGGAGAAGTGAGAAAGCAAGCCAGTAGATCTGGGACTCAAACCGCGGTCACCCATGTGGAAGTTGAGCACCCTTATCCACCACACTACCTGCCAGCTCCCCTAGTCCACACTTCACTCAGTATGTAATATTGGAGTTCTTGAAGTATGCTAAGAAAGACTAGCTTCTGTTCAGGCATTCCTTGTACATATTAAAAAAGCTTGAGATATTATTTTATTAACAAAAATTGTTATGTAAAAAAAAAATGATAGCCAGGGGGAGCAGCGGATGCATAATGGTCACGTTGCTGGACTCCCACATAGTCGAATGTGGTTCAAGTTCCAGACCCTGTGGCTTAAAACTCATTCCAGGCGCATGGGTGCGTGTGTGTGCGTGTGTGTGTTTGTGTCCAAAATCCTAAGAGGAGAATGGAGAAGGGAATTTCATTGTGGCCATTCCCCCACCCCGGGGGGGGGATGATTTCTCACTTTCTGTCTTTCTCTGTCTCTGTGATGAGTGCACTATAGCAAAAATCTCTCTTTAAAAAAAAAAAAAGATAGCCAGGGCCAGCAGGTGGCATGGTGGTTAAAGGCTCAAAGGCATCCTTTTGAGCTAACTCTATCGTTCGAGCCCTGGATCCAGTGGCTTGAAAAATCATGCCAGATGCATGTGTGTGCCCAAAATCCAAAGAGGAGAAGGGACTGTGGTATGGCCATCCTCTCTGGGGGGGAGGGGGTGATTTCTCACTTTTCCCCTCTCTCACTCTCTCTCTGGCAAGCGTATGCACCTCACGGTGAAAACCTAAAAAAAAAACCAACAAAAGATAGCCATATAATCATTCTGGTGATTTGTCACCTAATACAATCCTTAGTATTGACATTTGAAAATTGAAGTTAAATCACATATCAAGATCATGATCAGAACAATAATGTCAACTTTCAGTAGACAGCTAAGTTAGGACATGGTTAAATCCCACATACCTCTAACGATAATAATGGATACAAGTCTATCTTTAAATTAATGCACAATTTATGTTGAGAAAGCAAAAGCCTCTACCAATTACAAAAAATTTTTGCACCTGAAGATGGCTTAGAAATTTAACAGGAAAAATAATTTATTTCATCTGGGCAATAATTAGGTTTTGGGACAGTCCCCATCCAAAAAGTAAAGAAAACCCCCTCCAGATTAGTAATGAAGAACTAAATTATAGTTAATAGTTCATTTATCAAGCAGCCAATTATTCAGTAATTATTTACTGACTGATGAACTAAAATTAGGTATTAGAAATTTTATGGTTTTTTTTTTAACTTATAGGAAAAATAATCTTTATAAAATTAAAAAGAAAATCTCTAATGTACTTTTAATGGTATTCCTTCTCTGGTTTTCCTAACCTAAAATAAATGAGGGAAGTAGGAACAGTGAAAGAAACCTTAGAAAATATCTAAAGACCAACATACTAGACATCTGTGAGAAGAGATGGTCAGGAAGAAATTTTAAAACATACGAAACCGACTGCAGAGAGGACTGGCATGAGTAGGTGCCGATTACCAGGCACTGTCTTCACAAATCTCAACCGTGCAAAGCATGAAAGGCATTAGTGTCGCACAGAACAGTGTGGTGGTAGATGGATAATGAATCCACAGAAAGAAAAAATATGGTTAAAGCCTCAGTTCATTTTGAAAACCAAGTTACATACACAATTATAAATTTGAAGCAGTTAAAATGTGTAGAAAAATTAATAAAGTAAGATCAAGAAATATAACCAGCAGTAACCATAAAGGCTTAGAACTAGTGACACTGAATTCTTTATTTAAAAAAATTTTTGAACACACAGTACCTCCTCTTCTCTTCTATTTTTAGGAAGAAGTTTAACAAGTTTTAAATATCTCAATTCTCAAAAACAATATGCTTTTTTAAAAATAAGACTTGATTACCAGAAACATGTAATATGTAGTTACACACCATTCTCATATCACTATTCATTTCCATTATTTGTCAATTCATCTTTGATGCAATCTGGGAACAATTAAGCAGTCACTAGATACCTGTTTTAGAATCTAAAGAAATTACCTACCACAGGAATCTAATGACATTTATATCTGCATGTATTTAAAATTTCAAAAAGAAAAAGTAATAAACTATCCTAGTTATTTTATACCAAATATGTTTATATCTACTCAAAACGATAGAGATTAAGATTTTTCTCCAGTTGAATTGTTGACTATATAAAAGCTATTTTCAGCACTTTCTTCTGGGGATTAAAAAATGCTTTATCTCCCTGCTGGCTAAATGGAGGAATTACTCATTACAAGTAAATACTTTAGAAGTGAGTATTAATCCTAAGAGAACAGCCATAAAATGTATGTTTAAAAAGTTCTTTTAAAAACTGAAAACAATCCTCTAATTGTAATAATCTACAACCTATGACATTAATTCCTACTTGACAAAAGAAAAATATTTGGGGAGAGGGTACCAAGTTCATGATCTAAGCATGCATAAATAAGGAATTGTGTCTATCACTGACTTAGGAGAATTTGGCAAACCAGAAGAATGGCCTAAAATAAATAAATAAATAAATAAGAGTACACATCTTCTAAATATGAGAGTATAATTCTGCAGACCTATGCACCAAATAGTGCCCAATGAAGGAAATGCCGAAGAGGGAAGTAGCAAGTTCCTATGTACATTTTCTTGGTATTCTTGTTTCTGCAGCGTGTTACAAATAAATATTCTTTTTATTATTACAAAGACATTAATTGCCCTCTGTAGAGCAATGACTCAGATAAATGTCTTAGGACTTTTAATAATGTAACTTACATATAAAAGTAATTTAATTAAATCTAAGTGCAAAGGAGTTTTCGATAATTCCTAAATTCAAGGGAGTAATGTTACTCTGATTCTGAATTTTGAATGGTTGGTACTCCTATACTTTAGAATATTTCATCTCATTTTCTTCCCTTTAAGTCATAAAATGCACCAAAATTATTTTTCTTCAACTTTCCTCTGCTTCATTTTTTAAATGGTAACTATAGGTAGAGATAGAGGTATGTTAAAATACTGTTATAAAAAAAGTAATGGAGACTATATGACCTATTAATTCATAGTATAGTTTGTTGATCTTTGACCTGGCATATTAATTCCTTTGGTGAATAAATCTCACAGGTCATTTCTTTATAAAAGGATTTTAGTAAGAGGACCAGCAATATCAAGAGATTTCTCCCTAAACCCCTGGAAAAAGATCAACCTAATCAGTAGTTTAGGGCAGTTAAGTAAAATATGAAAATACATAATTTACAGCTACAATTTTCATATTAAAAGTGGTAAAAACTAAGAGATAGTCAAAGATTTTGTCTTGATTAAACAGGTGAACTAATAAAACTGAGAGAGATCACCATGAGAACTTAGGTATATCTAGTCATGATAAAACAAAAATGTTTAGTTTTTAGAAGTGGTAGTTGTTAACCAGCAGTATAAACAGTGTCCACAATTTGGTAGCTGGCCATAGCTTTAATTTTTTTTTTTCAAGTTATATCTACAGCAGACATATTTTTGAAGTCTACCCACCCCTGAGTTCAGTAATTATACTTTTAGTGTAAAATTATATGCCCTTAATTAACAACATGTACAAAGCTACAAAATGTTATCTATACAGAGATTAAAAACAATTTTTTAAATATTCTTAACCAATTACTGATTGGATGGTTTTACTGGGGTATACATTTCAAACCTTTTAGCCAACTGGCTTTCTAATTTTAAGCCCAAATTGATTCAAATATTTCACTGCAGGATATTTCAAAAAGAGTGCAACAATAAGGCATTAGTAAAAATAACATTGTAGTAGAAACAGATTTTGCATATGTGAAAAGGTAATTTATAAAATACATTAATCACTTTTTAAAAAGAGAACCTAGTTGTAATATCATTAACTTACATGGTACTGAGAATTGGACCTTTCAACAGTTTTTTTCTATAGAAAAATTTTATCTACCTGTAAGCAAAGTCTTTTCCACAACAAGAAAATAAAACAAATCCCTCCAGGAAAAACGGTATGTTGTGTGAGACAAATAAGCAAACATACTATTTTATAGTGTACTTTTGCCTGAATTTTAAAATAAAAATGTCCACACTCTTTTGTTAAAACATTAAGCCTCTGTCAAAAATGTATTTCTTATTTTAGGGTACAGGATTGAAGTACAAGATGATACTTACAAGTAAAGAAAATCTACAAGAAAAAACTTGACAGTTTTTCAAAGTATTGTAACATTCAAATTTGACTTAAAACATAACAAAGGAAACAAAATTACAAACATGTTTATGAATTTCCAAACATAAATAAATGAAATCATGTTTAGGCAGTAGGGCTCATGCTGACGGCTAGCAGGAAGTAACAGAGTGTAATCTACTTGGAAAAAAATTTTTAATGTATGAAGAAGAAGCCCAAATTACGGACTGCCGCAATTTAATCATGACTGCCATTTCTCTTACTTCCAGAATAAAGCCTTGATTAAACCATTCATATCCTATGTTATTCATACCTTTACTTCAGAGATTGAGGAACTATGTACAACTAATGAATTTATTTTCACCATAGGGATAACATATTGTACCTCTCTGCCAATGTTACTTGAAAACCTTCCATGTCAAAACAATTTGACAGCAGATATAAACAATTAAATAAATACGCAATGATCTTTCATTACAGTCCTTTAAAGATGCATGTTAATTCATGCCGTTAACCTTAAGATCACAGTGCATAGAATCCAAATATAAACAGTTGGGGCAACGTTTAAAGTAATGTTGGATCCCTCACTTTTATTTATAATCCCATTATAACCAATAAGTTCATTTCATAGGCCCTATCATGCATTAATCATTGAGTGGCAGGAGTTAATGAAAACTTTTTCGGTTACAACGTCCATTGCCAGCAATGAATGCTCCAAAACCTCCAAGGAAGTCATTGTTATTGCACAATACATGAGGACCTGGAACTTCTCCAAAAGCTTAAAAAAATAAAAATAAAAAATGGAATTATATTTGACATTTCCTGACACCTGCATTAATACTGTATGACTAATAAAAGCATGTCAGTTGCCTGGACTGAACCAGCGATCAACATGCACCCAGAATGCACACGAGTAAAAAGCAGTGAAAGGAAGTAGTCTTCGTTGCCTATAGGTCACTTCCAGTCAAAGGTTAAAGTTCAAAGACTGAATGATCAAAGTGCTCATTTTCTCAGTAGGACTATCTTCTGCTAGGAGGATGATAACAGTGGCATCAACAAGTATCGTCTTTAAGAAAAAAAGAAAAAAGATAATTAAAAAGTCAAATATACATAAGTAAAAACTACAAGTTAGTCTAATATACAAAAAGTTTCAAGTATTACCAAACAAATCAAATTTTTCTTTCTGGGAAATAGTTCACACAACGTTAAAAATGATGACTTATTAGTATGTTAATCCTATTTACAATAATAAATTGATATGGTATGTTAACACACAGATTATAGTCATCTTAGAAAACTCTTTCATGGGCAACAATTTAAAATTATAATGAGACAAGTAAACTCCTGATGAACACTGACTTGCTCTTTAATACAGAATAAAACATGTCATGGGCCAGTCTCTGATGTAGAGGGTAAGGAAGCCAGATCTTATATGGCTGACCACAGTTCAAATCCTAGCCCTGGCAGCTTGAAAAACAAGCTGGCCTGTGTCCCCCAAGGAGATGGAAAAATGGAGGAGCAGGCATTGTGCTATAATTGTGCCCCAGTGGGTGCTTTCTCTCTCCTTTCCCCTTGCAGCTCTCTCTGGTGAGCAGGCACCTTCTAAAGTATTTATTTAGACTACAAAGTGAAGTAACCCTTCTTTACCAATGATATGCAATCTCCAAATTAAAGAAAATTAACATTAATTTCCCTTTAGAAAATAAGCTTTCAACAGGTATAGATATATATACAAAGGGGGTCATTCAAAAACCCAGTTACTTAGTTATACCTTCTGAAAGCCTCAGCACATCACAGCTATGTAACAATTTTTTGAGTTCATGCCTCATCTTACAAAATTTATTTCATAAAATGTTGGGCTGTCGAAAAGTCATAACACATTTTTGCACAGAAAAATACATCATGACTTTTATGATAACTTAATATAGCTGAAGGATTTAATTGAGGACTGGTTATTCTTTAGAAAGAGTCATCAGAAAGAAATAAGACTGTTGGTGCCGGCAGGTGGCATGGTGGTTAAGGGTGCTGGACTCCCATGTGGTCAACCATGGTTCGAGTCCTGGGCCTGGCAGCTTGCTTTCTCACTTTCTCTCTCCATCTGTCCCTCTCTGGTTAAATTAAAATAAATAAAATTAAACTAAAAAAACACGCATTCTTTAAAAAAAAAAAAAAGAAAGAAGACGTTGGCAACTATTAGGAGTTGTGGAAGTTCTTATGTAGAAAATTCTGAAATTCTGGCTGAAATATTTTAAAATTAATCCATTTTATGATTGATAATATATATATTTTAAAAGCATTATTTATTTATTTAATTCCATTTGTTATTATTTTTTAAAGAAATATTTTAACTTTTATTTATTTTTTTTTTGAGAGTTTTTTGCTATAGGGTGTGTGTGCTCATCAGAGAGACAGAAAGCGAGAAATCACCCCTCAGGGGGGATGGCCATGCCACAATCCCTTCTTCTCTGTTCTCCTCTCGGGATCTTGGGCATGCACCCAGCGTGAGTTTAAGCCACCGGGTCCAGGACTTGAACCACAGTCGACTACATGGGAGTCCAGTGACATAGCTATTATGCTAACTGCTGGTCTCAGAAAGCAAGCCGCCAGATTTGGGACTTGAACTGTAGTCAGCCACGTGGGTGTCCAGCTCCTCAACCACCACACCACCTGTTGGCCTCCTCTATTTATTTTTGATTTGACCAGAGAGAGAGAGAAAGAGAGGGGAAAGTGAGAAGGCAAGTCACCAGGTCCGAGATTCGAACTCGGTTGGCCATGTGGGAGTCCAGTGCCCTTAACCACGATGCCACCTGCTGACCCCATTATTATTATCATCATTATCATTATTATTTTTAATCTGACTAGAGAGAAGAGAGAGAAAGGGAAAGCGAGAAAGCAAGCTGCCCCAGGTACAGGACTCGAATCACAGTCGGCCATGTGGGATTCCAGTACCTTTAACCACAATGCCACCTGCCAGCCCTAGATAAGTAAAAATCTTTAGGAACAAATTAAGTGACAGTTTACTTTTCACATCTGTTCCTTAAATTACTATGGATACAAGACACATGTTTATTATGGATGTAGAACAAACTTAGATAGGAAGTCCCTTAAAACATCATTTCTTCACTATTGGTTCCCTGAAACTAATACCAAAACCACCGACACTAAAATCTCTAAGTTAAAAGATGGCACTAAATTCTAACTAGTACGTCAAATAAGGAGGAATACATTTTAGGATGATAGTAGGTGACAATGTACATAATAAGAAAAGTGACAGAGAGGCCAGCAGGTGATGTGGTGGTTCAGGGTGCTAGACTCCCACATGGCTGACTGTGGTTTGAGTCCCAGACCAGGCGGCCTGCTTTCTCACTTTCCCTCTCTCTCTCACTCTGTCCCTCTCTGGTTTAAATTAATGAATGAATTAATAAAAAAAAAATTTTTTTTTTTGGTTGACAGACTTTTGCTACAGGGTGCGTGTGCTCACCGGGGAGACAGAAAACAAGGAGTTCGCCCCAAGGGGGATGGCCAGTCCACAATCCCTTCTCCTCCAGTCTCCTCTCGGGATTTCGGGCATGCATGTACATGTGCCCAGCGTGAGTTTCAATTTGCCGGGTCTGGGCCTCAACCCACGATCGACTATGTGGGAGTCCAGCAATGTAACCATTATGTCATCTGCTGATCCCAATAAAATAATTAAGGGGGAAAAAAAAAAGGAAAGTGACAGATAAAACTCAATTTGAGGGCTGATACTGTGGCCTACCGATTAAGGGAGTAGGATCCCACATAGCCAACCCTGGTTTAAAATTCTGGTCCTGGAAGTTTGAAGCACTTATCAGATGCATGTGTGTGTGCACCTCAAAATCAACAGGATGGAGAAATGGAAAAGGAGGGATTGTAACGTGAACATGTCACATTGGGGATGCTTTCTCCCTCTCTCTCTCTCTCTCTCTCTCTCTCTCTCTCTCTCTGGGGAGTGTACATGCCCTCTGGCAATTAAAAAATTTCAATTTGAACATAATACATTTAGTAACCACCAAAAAGCTTGTATCTACAAAGACATACTATCTTTGACAGGTAGAAACATAAATATCTGTGTTTTCTTTTGTTAGATTTTTCATTCATTATAGCAAGCTTCAAATGTGCTACACAAAATGGTTAAGAAATCCGTGTGAACATATTGTTCGTGGCCTAATCCATTTGGGTCAAATGTTAAAATGGAATTTAGGACTGATATGATACTATCTGCTATCAATACCCTAGTATATACGCTCCAGAGACAAACATAATAAGTTCTGAAGAGTTCAATGTCTTGACCTAATGGACTTGCAGTATTACAAATCCGTGACAGCTATATGTAATCAAGGATCTACAAGTAGAATGTATTTACGTAGAAAGGTATGATTCAAAGCCATGGCTACTCTTCCTAAACAACAGGACATAACTAAGAAACAAAAATACCCTCATTAATAGAAAGAACATAGTTGACTAGCCAGAAGATAAATTATTAGATACTAGGTCTGACTTACAAAAGAAAAGTTGTTAAATAAATATGTGGCAAGATAATGGCTTGAAAAACTCTCATATTAATCTTTTAAATTTTTTCTGAAACTGCAGAATATCTACTAAAATTACTCTCAAATATTATAATACCAGTTCCAAAGAGGTCACATGACACCCCACAGCTAACTTCATAGGGCTTCTGGAAAATTGTGAATGACAGACAGATATAGTATAGGAAGGTCATTTAGTTTTCCTCATAGTATAAAAACTATCATATCAATATTGGAAACCATCTCCCAAGAGAGAGAACCTCAGGGACAGAAGACTAGAAGAAAAGAACATAGTAACTTAGGTCAATAAATGTGAAGTGAGATGCTACTTCCAAGAGATACACAATATCTACATTTAAGTTTTGTCTCTCAATAGTTTAGGGAATTGAATATAAGTTTAAATGCAGAATTTAGTTAAGTGGTTTTGTAACCCAGAAGGGGAATACAAATAAAAGCTCACAACTAACATGGTAAATCTATGAATGACAGCTATGATACAGGAATTAGTTTGGTACTATTAATCTGAGATAATTTCATGTTCCATCCTCTTATAATCTTTAAAATTGCTCAGGAACGTTCAAGATGAATAGAACCAGAAGAAAGCCTGTGGTTTTCATTTAAATCTTCATTAAAGAAGATATTCTTCTACCCCTCCCCAAATTATAGCCTCTTCAGTTTGTTGAATACACCATCTAATCACTATGCTGGTTTATTTCCTTAAACCTAGGTTTCTGAAGACAATGCTCAATAACAACCTTAACCCATAGTTTATAAGGGACCACTGTTGAGTTTTCTATTACATGAAGGACAACGATTCAAGAACCACAAATCTGATCTCTGTGGAAAACCATCATTTCTGATACTTAAATTGTATGTACTTAACACTAACCTGAGGAAATAAATAGATCATGTAATTTTTTTCCCCAAAATTACTTAATTAATTTTATTGATTACTGTTATTTTAAAATTTTTCCAGAAGAGAGACAAGGAAAGTGAGAAAACAAGTCACCAGGTCCAGGACTTGAACCACGGTTAGTCATGTGTGAGTCCAGTGCCTTAACCACCACGCCACTACATTACTGAAATATTTTTATGCTCTCACACAAAAAAATACTTTGCAACTTTTCTTAGGACAATTATTATGTCCGTCTGATAATACACAACTTGGGAGCCTCATCATTCACTCATTTGTACAGTGAACTGGATGTAGGTCTGTCTACCAAGGAACATGATAGCCTTCAATCACAGGCAAATTCCTCATCTTATCTATATGCTGAGGTGAAATGTGTACTTCACAAACCTATTTTGGTTAGGCTCCTTAATTTTTTTTTAACGCTATTCTTTCTGTTTAATAGACTTTATTTGCTTCAAAATTTTTCCCTTTATTCATGAGAGCATGCACACACATGAATGTGTGCATGTGTGAGATCAGACAGACAGAGATGAACACTCTCCACAGAGTCTGGCCATTCCGTGGTTCCTCCAGGCCTCTGGATCTTGGGCACTCGTGTGTGTGCTCAGTGTGTTTCAGGCTGACTGACAGGCGATCTGAAACACAGTCTCTATGTGGGATGCCGCTTCTCTAGAACAGTGTGTTACTGCTGTACCACAGAACCAGACCTCAACTGATTGTTCAATGCATAGTAGCCACGTATTATAGGAGGCTTCTGCCTTAATCAACAACGTGGTGTATTTCCACAATGACAGTCAACTTCAAGCAACAGTAAGAAATGTGTACTCACATACGAAGTCTTCAAAAAGTTTATGGAAAGTGTGTATTATAAAACTATGCTTGGATTTCAAAAATAATTTTTACACCAAAATAAATTCATACTTCAATTTTCCATAATCTTTCAGAAATTCTCTTGTACCAGTAAAACTTTTATATCCAATGACCTCTAAATACTAATGTGGTGAACTTTTACACTTGAATAATATTAATTATTGTGTACTAAGAAATCTATATCAGGTCTGATGTATACAGAGTAATAGTAAAATAGCAGTAACAGGCTTAATTCTTAAGATACAGTAACAAGTAATGTGAAAGATCACAAATTTAATCCGATAAGTTTTTTTCTCCAAGAACCCAATACTGGTATCAGCAGCTCTGCTCGGCCTGTCAGCCGAAGACTCTTATAAAACTAGGAGATGAAGTAAATTTCTTGTTTTCAATACAAGTCCCTCACCATCCTTTATCTTGGAAGCTCCCCTTAAAGTACACACATTATCACCAACCTAAACCAAAACCTCTCACCTTTCTGCTTACATCTGACAAGCACTCTACTTTGACCCAAATATGTGGGCTAGCACCACACAGGAGGGCTATCGGGCTTGACATCTAAGGAATACAATTCCATTTGGTTTCTAAAAAACTGAAATAGTAAGTATTTCAGAGAGTTTATATAATTCCAAGTAAGCCTTTGTTCACTCTCCAATCTTTCTGTTTAACTTTGCAGGTCACATAAATAAAACTGGTCTGCCCTGTCATCCTCTGGGAATTTATAGACAATGTTAAGAAATAACAAGAATGTGCCAGCACCATGGCCTGGTGGTTAAGGCAGCTGGATTCCACATGGCTGACTGTGGGGTTTGAGTTTCGAACCCCAAGGCTGGAGCAACAAGATTTGGGCATATGTGTGTGCATGCCCCAAATCCAGACAAGAGAAATGGAGGACAAAGGCTTGTAGTGTGAACATTCCCAAAGGGAAGTGTTTTCTCCCTCTCTAACTCTCAAGTGAGTGCAGGATCCCTCTGGCAAAAATTAAAAAAAAACCAAAAACAAGAGTAGTTCTTGGTAACTTGGTGTTATAATGAGAATATGATCAATGAAGATTTTCTGGAATTCTAGCAGCTAAGCAGGAAAAAGATAAGCGGACATGTTTTATGAGTATGACTGCCTTCCAAATTCAACTATAAAGCTGAGATGAGCTACTATCCACACTGCCTCTAAGTGCGATTCTGTTATCTATAATGGAGAAGACAGTAGTACACAGTTAAATGCTTTTGCTATTGTTATCTCTTTGAGAAAGAGGAAGCGAGAGAAATCGGCTGTTTTAACAGGGTCTCACCATATTGGGATCCTTCTGCCCTAGCCTTCCAGCTAGCCAAGACTACAGGTGTGCCTCACTGTGCTTGGCCTGTTTAGGTTCACAGAGAACTGAACTTGGGTATTTCATGTATCCTCAGCCTCCAAATAACAGCATGTGAGCAGCATGGCCCAGATGCTTTAGCTTTTTCAAAGGGATGGCAATGCTTAAGGAAGACAGTCTCTGCAGCCATGCTGGCTGGACAACAGAGTGGCTGCTGTTCCGTCCTGGTGTATACAAACTACCTATGCTTGCTCGACTGCCTCAGCAACAAAGTCGTCCCTTAAGGGGAAGGAGGAGCATGATCCAGGCATCCAGGCTTCCTAAGAGATAGAAAATATATTAGGGATGGAACCAGCAGATGGCGTAATGGTTACATAGCTGGACTCTCAGGTAGTTAACCCCTGTAGTCCAAGTCCTGGACCCAGCCAGGGCATGTGTGTGCGTGCTCAAAATCTGAAGAGGAGAATAGAGAAGGGATTGTGGCATGGCCATCCTCCCACTGGGGGGGTGATTTCTCACCTTTTGTCTTTCTCTGTCTCTCTGGTGAGCACATGCGCCCTATAGCAAAAAATCTCTTAAAAAAAGAAAGAAAATATATTAAGGATAAGAATAGGGTTGATCCTGTAGCCAGTGGGTAAGGGTGCTAGATCCCACATGACCAACTGCATGGTTTAAACCCTGGCAACTCAAAAAACATGCCAGGCATACAAACATGCATGCCCCCAAATCCTGAAAGGGTAATGGAAGAGATTACAGCATGACCATGTCCTACTGGGGGGTGACACTGCCCCACTCCTCCCTCTCTTTGACCAGCACACATGCCCTCTGGCAACTATTTTTAACAAGAGAGAGGATAATTACTACAAGTCTAAGATGTTTTTAAATAGAATTGTCTGTGAATGAGAAAAATGTATCTACCCAGCATTGGAATTAGGACTAGGTATCATGATTCAGGTGAAATAAAATCCTGTGCTTTTAAAAACTGGCTAACATGGGGCTGGCAGGTGGCATGGTGGTTAAGGGCGCTGGACTCCCACATGGTCAACCATAGTTCGAGTCCCAGACCTGGAAGCTTGCTTTCTCACTTTCACTCTGTCCCTCTCTGGTCAAATAAAAAATAAATTAAATAATTCATTCTATTCTATTCTATTCTATTCTATTCTATTCTATTTATTTATTGATTGATTGATTGATTGATTGAGAGGTTTTTGCTATAGGACACATGCGCTCGCCAGACAGACAGAGAGAGAGAGACAGACAGAAAGTAAGAAATCACCAGGGGGGATGGTCACGCTGCAATCCCTTCTCCTCTATTCTCCTCTCGGGATCTTGGGCACGCATGCACATGCGCCCAGCATGAGTTTAAGCCACCGGGTCCGGGACGCAAACCACGGTCGACTATATGGGAGTCCAGCAACATATCATTACACTAACTGCTGGTCCCATAAATTAAATAATTCTTCAAAAATATTAAAAAATAATAACTGGCTAATTTAGAGCCAGCTCATGGAGTGGTGGTTGGGAGAGCTGGATTCTACATGGCCAGCTATGTGTTCGACTCCTGGACCTGGTGGCTTGAAGACAGATCAGATGTGTGTAGGTGTGTGCCCAAAAGCCCAAGGGTAGGGGAAATGGAGGAGAAGGGATTAGGGTGGGGTGCCTTTTCACTTTCCTTCTCTCTCTCTTCTCTCTCTCCAGCAAGCACATGTACCCTCTGGCTGAAAATTAAAAAGAAAGCTAATTTGAACTGGGAAAAAACAGGAGGCTATCTTTAATCTATTAAATATAAGAGGCTAAATTTAATGAAAAAATAAATTCCTATACAAGGTTCGGATTTATTTCAAATGTCAAGAGTTAATTTAGTTTGAAAAGGATTTCTTTTTTTGATACTTATTGACTTATTCAGAGATTAGTCTCCAAACTATAAAAGACCTATACTTCAGTTATGAAAGTATAGATTTCTCAGTTAATAGATGGAAAACTATAATTCTACGCAAAATAACTTCTACTATGAATTATACTTCATTTTAAATAATTAATCCTTATATTCCTGGTTTTACTATAAGACCTTTCACCATTTTTTTTTTTTTCTTTTTCATTAGTTTGCTACAGGGCTTGTACACTTGCCGAGGGGAAAGTCAGGAATCATTCATTCCTTGGGGGGATGGCCACTACAGTCTCTTCTTAATTCTCCTCTCAGGATTTTGCGCACACATGTACACTACCCAGTGTGACCTTCAAGCTGCTGGGTCCAGGATTTGAACTGTGTAGTCATCCATGTGGGATCCAGACACCTTAATTTCTATGCCACTTGCTGATCCCCTTCCCCCACTTCTTATTCAAAAGTAGGTTAAAAATTTTCAGATATATTCTTAGATGAAAGACTTATAAATCCTTTCAACTATTCAATCTACCATCTGAGAAGCTTGAAAGGTATCTTTTAAAAACTTCTCTATTGGAGAGGAGGAAAGTAAAACAAAAGAATAATTCCAACAGTGGGGTGAAAGACTATACTTTCTAAAACAATGTAGTCTCAAGTTTTTAAAACCTTAAGGTGGTTTAAAAACCTTATGGAGGGGGAACCAGCAGTTAGCGTAATGGCTATGTCGCTGGATTCCCACGTAGTCGACCGCGGTTCGTGTCCCGGACCCGGTGGCTTAAAACTCACGCCGGGCGCGTGTGCGTGCGTGCCCAAGATCCCGAGAGGAGAATGGAGGAGAAGGGATTGCGGCGTGACCATCCCCCCTGGGGGGTGATTTCTCGCTTTCTGTCTCTATGTCTCTCTCTGTCTGTCTGGCGAGCGCACGCGCCCTACAGTGAAAATCTCTCAAAAAAAAAAAAAAAAAAAAACACTTATGGAGGTACCAGCAGATGGCATAGTGGTTACATTGCTGGACTCCCACATAGTAGACCACTGTTTGAGTACTGGAACCGGTGACTTAAAATGCACACCGTGCCCAAGATCCCAAGAGGAGAATGGAGGAGAAGGGATTGCGGCGTGACCATCCCCTCTGGGGGGTGATTTTTCGCTTTTGGTCTCTATGTCTTTTTCTGTCTGTCTGGTGAGTGCATGCACCCTATAGCAAAAACCTCTCAAAAACAAAAACAAACAAACAAAAAAACCCAACCTTATGGAAAAGGCATGAAAGAGGGAAAAAATGTTTTTAAATACTTTTTATCATAGGGCGTGTATGCTTGCCAGAGAGAGAAAGAGAGAGAGGGAAAATGAGAAATCACTCCCTTGTGTGTGTGTTGGGGGGGGTTTGGCCACACTGCAATCACTTCTCCTCCATTTTCCTCTTGGGATTTTGGGCATGTATTTATATGCACCTAGCATTATCACGGTTGGCCATGTGGGAGTCAGTGGCTTAACCTGCACACCACCTGCTGGCCCCCAGAAGAGACTGAATCTCAAACAGTGTGACTACTTCTTAAGAACTGTGACCCCTTTAATTTGTTTGACTTAGTGATGTTTGTCAATAATCTTGGTTAGCTAATCCTAAATTTTGATGAATCTGAGAATGTACTACAAAACAGAAAAGGAACAGAGTGAAAAAACAGTTTGGTGTCTCATCCTAAAATGCAAGAGGATACAAAAAAGAATGAAAAGCTAGCAATGTGAAATGAAGTAAAAAGCTATTTAATTAAAGTGGGGCCTTATTAACAATTTTAAGGGACCCTCGGTACTCAGGAAGACTTCTTTAAGCCTGATTATTATTGAGTCTATTTGGAAACCTGTTTTGTCTAAAAATCCCTGTAACAATAGTTATTAATGCTTAATTCCAACAAAATTAACTGGGGCTATCTTAAAAACTCAACAAAACCAGCAATCCAGGCATAGAAACAATGTTTATTAGGTTCCTCTGAGGAAGGAATACTCAACGAGGTATGATGAAAAAGTTCCCAAGGAGACAGGTGTGGCCCAGCTGCAGTGGTGCAGCAGTAGTGCACCACTCTGACATGCTGGAAGCCAGTGGAACATGAGAGTTTTTGTTCCCTGGTTGACCTGGGAACAGGAGAAAGGAGAAAGGATTGCAGTGTGAGCATTCCCAAAGGGAAGTGTTTTCTCCCTCTCTATCTCTCTAGTGAGTGTATGAGCCCACTGGCCCAAAAAAAAAAAAAAAAAAAAAAAAAAAACAGAACAAGAGTATTTCTTGATAACTTTGTGTTACAATGAGAATATGATCAATAAAGATCTTCTGGAATTCTAGCAGCTAAGCAGAAAAAAGATAAGCAGACATGTTTTATAAGAAGTATGACTTATAAAACATGTATATTATATTACCAGAGCAATGTGTCCCTAAGACTCCTGGAAGGCTGGAGAAGAAATGCAACTTGAGACACTGTTATGAGTACTTGTCGAGGGACCAGCAGTTAGCATAATGGCTATGTCGCCAGACTCCCACGTAGTCGACCACAGTTTGAGTCCTGGACCTGGTGGCTTAAACTCATGCCGGGCACGTGAGTGCGTGCCCAAGATCCTGAGAGGAGAATGGAGGAGTAGGGATTGTGGCATGGCCATCCCCCCTGGGGGGGGGATTTCTCGCTTTCTGTCTCTCTGTCTCTGTCACTCTAGCGAGTGCACATGCCCTATATCAAAAGAGTACATGTTGGGACCAGTTAGTGTAATGGCTATGTCACTGGACTCCCATGTAGTTGACCGTGGTTCGAGTCCCAGACCCAGTGGCTTAAACTCATGCTGGGTATGTGTGCATGTGTGCCCAAGATCCCAAGAGGAGAACGGAGGAGAAGGGATTGTGGCGTGGCCATCCTCCCCCCCCCCTGGGGGGGGGTGATTTTTCACTTTCTGTGTCTCTGTCTCTTTGGCGAGCACACGTACCCTACAGCCAAAAAAAAAAAAAAGAGTACTTGTCCTTCTCTCCCTCTCTCTTTCACATGAAAGAAGTAAGTAAACTTAAAAAGGGGGGGGTAGGCAGCAGGTGGCACAGTGGTTAAGGTGCTGGACTCCCATATGGCCAACCACGGTTCAAGTCTTATACCAGGTGGCTTGAAACTAATGCAGGGCACTTGTGCATGCATACCCAAAATCCAGGGAGGAGAGGGGATTGAGGTGTGGCCATCCCTTTGGGAAGTGGGGGTGGATTTCTCACTTTCTCTCTGATGAGTGCACATGTCCTATAGCAAAAAAATCCCTGTCAAAAAATCTTCCACACAAAAAAAGAATAAATAAATAAAAGGGGACCAGCAGGTGGCATGGCGGCTAAGGTGCTAGACACTCCCACATAGCCCACCACAGTTTTGAGCCCTGAATTTGGTGGTTTGCTTTCTCATTTCCTCTCTCTATGGTGAAATTAAAAGGAATGTATGAATGAATAAATAAAATTGAATAAATAATTCTTTTAAAAAAAAAATCTCTCACAAAAATAGTTTGTATAGGGGACTAACAGGTGGCGTGGTGCTTAGGCCAGCTGGACTCCACATGGCTGACTGCGGTTCGAGTCCCAGACTTGGTAGCTTGCTGTCTCACTTTCCTTCTCTCTCTCTCGCTATCTCTCTCTGGTCAACTTTAATAAATAATGACAATGACTAAAATGAAATAATTCTTAAAAAAAAAAAAATTAAAAAGCATGTGTAGGTGCCAACTCCATGTACAGATCCACATGGCCAACTGTGGGGTTTTAATCCTAGACTTACTAGCCTGAGAAACATGTCAGGCACATGTGAATACATGTGCAAAATCCCAAAAGGGTGTAGCAAAGGAAGAGAAGGAATTGCTGTGTGACCATCGCCCATGGGGATGGTTCTTCCAACTAATCCCAATTCCCCTTTAGCAATCCCCAATGAGTTCATGTGCCCTCTAGCAAAAAAAGACAGAAAGAAAAGAAAAAAAAGTGTGGTGGAAGGATTCATTTCAGGCAAATAGCAAATATAAAGTCAGCAGATGGTGGAATAAGAAATAAAGTACGTATTATAAATAGGGCTCTGGTGAACGTTTCACAAACAAAAATTTCTGGCATTAGATGGATTCTTAGAGGCCTAACAGAAACACAGGGTTTGATCTTGAACTTTACCTTTTTTTTCTTTTGGAGAGAGAGAGAGATTCTTGCTATAGGGCGTGTGCAGTACACTTGCCAGAGAGACGGAAAGCGAGAAATCATCTCCCAAGGGGGATAGCCGCACCACAATCCCTTCTCAAACCGCAGTTGACTCCGTGGGAGGAGTCCAGCAAAGTAACCATTATGCCATTTGCTACTCTCAAACTTTAGCTTTTTAATCACTGCTAAACTGTTTACTTAAAGGATTACACTAACTTGCTGTATAACATCAGCAAAGTATGAAAAGTTTTAGTCTATTCTTCACTCGCCTTTAGTACTGCATTCATTTTATTCAACTGTTGACGCAACAATTACAGTTCAAAATCTTAAACTGTATTTTTTTCTAAGCTGTACTTTTTGCCTAAGCTGTTAATTATGTATTCTTTAATAACTGTCATATAGGGTCTTCATTTTTTTTTTTAAACTGATTGCCAAAGAACGCATATGCTTATGAGAAAAGGGAGGGTTAGAAAGTACTTCTACCAGGCCATACCGCAATAAATTTTTCCCTCATTTCACCATCCTGTCAAGATTTTGCATATGCATGCACGAGCACCTAGTCTTTTCTTCAAGCCTTTTGGCAGGTATTTGAACTGCAGTGGTTACATTAAAAGTCAGGGGCTTTTTTTGTTCTCTAAGACAGCTTTTTTGCTATAGGGTGCATGTGCTCACAAGAGACACAGAGACAGAGAAAAAGTGAAAAAGAGAAAGTGAGAACACACACACCATGGGGGATGACCATGCTGCAATCCCTTCTCCTCTTAAGATTTAGGGCGCATATGTACACGCATGAGAATGTTTTTCAAACTTCAGGTTCTAGGATTTGAATTGTGTGGTCAGCCACCTTTATCTACGTGACATTTGCTGGCCCCCAAAACCTCAAAAATTTTTAAAGGGTAATCAACAAAGTAAGATGATATTTCTTTAATGGGGACTTCTAACTTAATAAGGTTCCCTCTCCTTTACTGTTAATGATACCAGAACTAAAATCAGTACACAAGAAATTGAAATTTCTATTTTGAATAACAAGTTTCCCAAAAGTCTAATTTGTGCTAAAGATTAAGGACTGAGCTGACATCTAGTGCTTTCAGGGTAAGAGCAATGACGATGTTCTGCTGAGAAGTCACCCTGGTAGAGTCCTCTCTGTCCTTTTTTCTCTGTCTGTCTCTCTCTCTTTTAAAATTTTTTTTTTTTTTGAGAGATTTTCACTGTAGGGCACGTGCGCTCGCCAGACAGAGAGAGACATAGAGACAGAAAGCGAGAAATCACCCCCCAGGGGGGAAGGTCACGCCGCAATCCCTTCTCCTCCATTCTCCTCTCGGGATCTTGGGCACGCACGCACACGCGCCCGGCGTGAGTTTTAAGCCACCGGGTCCGGGACACGAACCGCGGTCGACTACGTGGGAGTCCAGTGACATAGCCATTACGCTAACTGCTGGTTCCCTCTCTCTTTTAAATTTTTAAGGTATCTTCTTGAGTCTGAAATCCTCCTTTATCTTGGTAATAATCTCCTCCTCTTTCCCACTCCCATCTAAGAAAGGCAAAAAGGGCAGGCCAGAAGACTGAATCCACCATGAGAGCAGAGATCTAGTGCTTTCGCGTAGCATGCTCGCTCGTCGCACGGTTTTCATATATTGTTTTAAAAAATTAACAAATAATTTTTGGTATTTGCTTTTTCCTTTCTTCTCTTTTTTCTTTCTCTCTTTTTCTGTTTTCTTATCCTTTTTCTTTTACTTCATCACTTTGCTACTAAGCTTCCACACACTGAGTGTCTAGATAGGTCTAAGTGAATAGTAGCCAAGCATCCAAATACTATTAGGGTCCTCATATTCCTCAATTCCTACTGAATCTGTGACACGAAGGGAGAAAAACATAATGCCAAAGAGTTTGCAGACCACCTCCTCCTGTGTGCCACTGATCACTCAGATTGAACTCCTAGAAATTAGGAAGAAACAAATAACCCATCAGATAAATAGAAATCACTGGAGAGGCACAATAAATATGGGAAACCAAGAAAACCCCTCTGTCCCAAGAAAAAAGAATAACTCCTTTTCATCCACAGACAGTACAACGGAACTCATTGATAAAGAATTTAGAATATTGGGACCAGCAGTTAGCGTAATGGCTATGTCGCTGGACTCCCATGTAATCGACCATGGTTCACGTCCCAAACCCGGTGGCTTAAAACTCACGCTGGGCGCGTGTGCGTGCGTGCCCAAGATCCCGAGAGGAGAATGGAGGAGAAGGGACTGCAGCGTGGCCATCCCCCCTGGGGGGTGATTTCTCGCTTTCTGTCTCTCTCTCTCTCTGTCTGTCTGGCGAGCGCACACGCCGTATACCAAAAACCTCTTCAAAAAAAAAAGAATGTAGAATATTCACAGTGACAAAGCTGACGGAGGTGCAAGAGAAAAAAGATGATGAGACAATGAGACAATGAACACCAGAAGAAAAGAGCTGATGAGTTCCAGGAGGTGAGGAAGTTCTTGCAAGAGCTGAAGGAGGAAATACACACCATAAAAAGGAATCAAATTGAACTGTTAGAGATGAAGGCTACAATAAAGGAAGTCAAAACTTCCTTTGAAAGTATTAAAAGCAGACTACATCATACAAAAAATAGAATTTCAGATGTAGAAGACAGAATTGCTAGACTGGTAAAATCTACCATGAAGACTGAGAAAATAGCAAAAAAAATGAGAACAATATACGATAAATATTGGATACATCCAAACATCTGGATAATTGGTATCCCAGATGGTGAAGAGACTAATAAGGGCATTGATAATCTATTCCATGAAATCCTTGAAGAAAACTTTCAAAACTTTGAGAGACATTCAAAGATCCAGGCCCACAAAAAAAAAGACCCCAAATAGTATAAACCCAAGAAGATCTTCTCCAAAACACATTAGAGCCAGAATGACCAAAACCACAGATAAAAACATGATAATAAGATTGGCGAGAGAGAAATGTCAAGTTACCTACATAGGATATCCCATCAGACTAATAGCAGACCTTTCGTCAGAAACAAGGTGAGCTTGTAAAGAATGGGAAAATATACTCAAAGTGCTGAGTGAAAAACAATTTCAACCAAAAATACTACATCCAGCAAGATTATCCTTCATATGGGAAGAGAAGACAAGAACATTCTCAGATTAAAAAAAAAAAACAAAAAAACTGAAAGAATTTACCAACACCAGTTCTCTAAAAAGTTCTGAAGGAGTGCATGCCAGGAAAACTAAAGTCAGACACAAAGAAATAAGAGTTCTAAAACAACTAAGAAAATGGCCAGCCTAATAGTAGGGACAAGTCCAGAGTTGAACGTTACCTTCCAGAATTAAAACGGAAAGATCAGATCACAACAGAAGATAAAGTACATGAGTTTGAACTGGTGAAATAGAATTTTCTGACTTTTAACTAAAACGTTACTGATTTTCTATGCTTTGTTTTCCAGAGTTAAGGATTTTTGGCTTCTCTTGAGTTGTGGACAGGTCCATGTACCTACTATTCGAACAGAATCCTAACCTGTTTCCTGGCTTTAAGTACTAACCAAAGTTCTCTTAATATTTTTCAATTTATTAAAGCTAAAACTGCCTTTCTTAAAATTAAAAAATATATTTTAAAAATACCTATTTAATGACCACACTTATATTGCCTTCAGTAGGTGCTACTTTATAGTATATTCACTCTACCCACAGAGTTTCATGCCTAAAGTCAACATGAGTTCACAGATATGTATATATCAGTTGAACTTACTATTGAAAGTATTTAGACTAATTAAAATATTTTGGGAATTAATGAAATGTGGAAAAGAATAAAAGAATGGAAGGCAACTACAGATACCAGAGATAGTGTAGGAGGAGGGTGAGATATGGCAGAAGTTGAGAAATGGGGAAAAATATATATACAAAAAACAAGAAATGTAAAATTATTTGTTGACGATAACAAGTATGATTAAGCCACTTAACAGTGTATTCTGGATGGGAAATCCCATTTTGTATGCTGCAGTGATTTTCAGTGAAAGAATGCAAAATTAATTAATTAAAAAAATTATTGGAACCAGCAGATGGCGTAATGGCTATGTCGCTGGACTCCCATGTAGTTGACTGTGGTTCGAGTCCTAGACCCGGTGGGCTTAAACGCACGCAGGGCACGTGTACATGCATGCCCAAGATCCTGAGAGGAGAATGGACTGCAGTGTGGCTATCCCCCCAGGGGGTGATTTCTTGCTTTCTGCCTCTGTATCTCTGTCTGGCGAGCACATGCGCCCTAGCAAAAATCTCTCAAAAGAGATTATTAAGGACTACATTTTGTAATATAGTGATATAGTCTCAGAATGTTAAAGTTCACTAGTACAATGATTATGATTTTGTTGTTCTATTAAAAAGCTAAAGGATCAGCCTATGACATGGTGATTAAGGAAACTGGATCCCACACGGCCAAGTATGCAATTCAAGCCTTAAATGGTGGCTTGAAAATCAAGCTGGGCACGTGTCTGTGAGTGCCCAAAAGCCCAAGAGGAGAAGAAACAGTGGCATGGCCACCCCCATGGGGAGTGTTTTCTCACTTTCTCTGGCAACCTCATGTACCCTATCAATTTTTTTTTATTAAAAAAGAGCTAGACTGGGGCAACAGGTAGTATGGTGGTTTAGGTGCCCACTCTCATATGGCTGACTGTGGTTCGAGTCCTAGACTTGATAGCTTGCTTTCTCACTTACTCTCTCCCTCTCTCTGTCACTCTCTGGTGAGAACACATGCTATACAGAAAATTAATAATAATAGGGACTAGCAGTTAGTGTAATGGCTATGTTGCTGGACTCCCATGTAGTCGACTGTGGTTCAAGTCGTGGACCTGGTGGCTTAAACTAACGCTGGGCGAGTGTGCGTGCATACCCAAGATCCCGAGAGGAGACTGGAGGAGAAGGGATTGTGGTGTGGCCATCCCCCCTGGGGGGTGATTTTTTGCTTTCTTGTCTCTCTCTTTCTGGTGAATGCATGCACCCTATAGCAAAAAACCTCTCTCTCAAAAAAAATTAAATTAAAATAATTCTTTTTTTAAAGAATTATTTTATTCAACTTTCTTTTCTTTTCTCTTTTTCTTTTCTTTCTTGCCCTCCCTCTCTTTCTTTCTTTCTTTGACCAGAGAGGTACAGAGCAAGAAAGGGACCAAGAGTGAGTGAGTAAGAAAGCAAGCTACCAGTTCTGGGACTTGAATTGCAATCAGTCATGTGGGAGTCCAGTGCCCTTAACCACCATGTCACCTGCTGGCCCCTAAAATAAATAATTCTAAAAAAAAATCTAACTTAGCAAGACTAACTTATCTATAAAACATCATTTTATATATACATACATACATACATAAATATATATATATATATATATATATATTTCTTTTAAAGGTTATTTCTTTTTTTTCTGTCATAGGACATGTACACTCAGCAGAGAAAGACAGTCACAGAGAAAGTGAGAACTCACCCCCCAGAAGGATTGCCATGGCTCAATCCCTTCTCCATTTTCCTGACATTTGGGGCTTGCATGCACAGGTGCCTGGTGTGATTTTTAAGCTGCCAGGTCCAGGACTTAGAACTGGGGTCAGCCATATGGGAATCCAGAAACTTAACCAATACGCTATCTCCTAGACCTCATCATACATTTTAAAGAATTTCCACTTTACAAATACCATTTAACATCAATTTTACCTTTCTCCTTTTTCCCCCAAGCCTTAGCAAACATAATTTTTCAAACTAAAATGTTAAAAAGTTATCTTTCAAATTAAAACTGCTTACCATGATACCACCATTTTGTTTTCTTTGGATTCTTGTTACACGTTCGCACATAAAAAGAATTATCTGGTGGTCGTCTCTGAAACAAAAAGAGTTCAAACAGATAAATGTTGTAAAATAGGGAAACTATGGGGTAGATAGTATGGATAAAAGTTTAAGCAAAACTGCTACAATATAAACACCAATTGTTAACTGAAAGAATAAATACTATAAATGTACTTCCAGAAAATGTACACTATTAACACCTAAAAAAATTGTTTTTAAACAGAGGTGCTTGTGTACGGTCTGGCTTGTGCTCCAGTGAAATGCCCAGAGAATGACTATCAACTAAGAATGACTATCAACTAAAAGTAGCAGCATTAAGTTGTAAAAAATTCTAGTTTCATGAATCTTGTTATCACGTTAGATAGAATTTATTAGTTTTGTGAGCTAATTAAAACAGAGAAGTCTACCTAGTTATTAGGTTTGTCTGCAAATCTATAGCAACTTACAAACATTTTCAAAAAAATTATTATTTTACTACATTATCACGAGGATGAGACCAAAGGATTCAGTTCTAAACAATATGTAAGAGGAAAAAAAATACACTGACATTTCTGATACATACATGCCGTCACTAAAAAAAGAGGATAAATATATGGATGATCTGCAAGGAGTTACGTCAGAAATAGGGATACTAATCTTAACAACACCGAAGTCAGACTACAGAACATTTATCATGAAAATTATTATTTTCATCTTTTAAATTTGTTGGAGGTATATGTGCTGGGGGGCAGCGCAAGGAGAAAGCACTCCTCCCCCAAGGGGTGTGGTCATGCCACAATAACTTCTCCTCCATTTCAGCTCCCTATCAGGACTTTGGGCATGCACATATACATGATGGCGTATTTCTCAAGCCAGCAAGAAAGGATTTTTGAATCATGTGGTTGGCCATGTGGCATCTGGCTCCCTTAACCACCAGGCCCCAAGGCCACAACAAAAACATATCACTTTCTACAAAGATCTAGAAACATGACACATTTACTAAATCTACTGAAGGAAGGTTTATAGATACATACAACAGATATCCTTATACCTTAGTCTTTCTGCCTACTTTCTGAACTATTAGGACTGATAATCTGATTTTTTCCTACACTTAAATATTTTATGGCGTTTATACAAGGTGTTTTTAGACTTAATTCTGTTTCTCTAACTCATGAAGATGAGATATGAAGGGAATCCTTTCACCTACTTGCTCCTATTCAAAAGAAGTAGATTTTTTAAAAAAGAATTATTTACTTGCTATTATTTTTTAAAATTTGACCAGAGGGAGACGAGAGAGGGAGAGAAAGGGAAGTCAGAAAGCCAGCCACCAGGTCTGGGACTTGAACAATGGTTGGTCATGTGGAAGTCCAGCACCATAACCACCATGCCACCTGCCAACCTAAATTTAAAAAAAAAATTTTTATTTAAATTTATTTAGTTAAATTTAGTCAGAGAGACAGAAAAAGAGGAAGAGAGAGAGAGAGGGGGAAAGCAAGAAAGCAAGCCACCAGATCCAGGACTCAAACCACACTCAGTCATGTGGGGTCCAGTGCCCCTAACCACCACGCCACCCATCAGCTCCAAAGTAGATTTTTTCAGATATCATTTAAGTAACGTCCATCCACACGACAATTGTGAGTAGTAGTACTACTAGATAGCAGGAAGGAAAACAGCTAGTCAGAATGCCCAAGATTAAAAGAAAACAAATGATAAGTGCTAGCCGGGGGTGTGGTCAAAGAGAGACTCTCTTACACTGCTGGTGGGAATGTAAATTGGTCCAGCCACTGTGAAAAACAATTTGGAGATTCCTCAAAAATCTA
>NW_006159428.1:6012017-6075406 GCF_000334495.1 Tupaia belangeri chinensis
TCGAACAAAAAAAAAAAAAAAAAAAAAAAAAAAAAAACAGTAAAACTGTGGCTTTTGACAGGAAGTGAATGAATATGGAAGACTTACTGATGAGTGAAGCAAGTCAGGCTATGAAGGAGAGGCATTATATGTTCCTGCTTAATATATAGAATTGTCTACACTCTATGACCGAAACTAATTCACTAAAGGATATAGAAACACAGTATATAGATGTAAATACCAGATATAGTATGTATGCAAGAGGAGGGTCTGAGGAAGGACATTTAGAAGAAAAATAGGGAGGCAAAGTATTGATGTCACAGGGAGGTGTGGTATTGTCTGTTGAGGATGTTTTGTGGTTTTTGTCAACTGCGTTGGGGAGAGATGTTCACCTGATGAAATATCCATTTTGTAAGACAAACAATAATGTGAATGTATAAAAGAAAATGAAATGAAAAATAAATAAATAATAAATAAATAAATAAATAAATATTGGGGCCAGCAGTTAGCGTAACGGCTGTCACTGGACTCCCATGTAATCGACCGCAGTTCAAGTCCTGGACCCGGTAGCTTAAACTCACGTCAGGTGCGAGTGCGTGCGTGCCGAAGATTCTGAGAGGAGAATGGAGGAGAAGGAACTGTGGTGTGGCCATCCCCTTTGGGGGACGATTTCTCGCTTTCTGTCTCTCTGTCTCTTTCTGGTGAGCACACGCACCCTATAGCAAAAACCTCTCAGAAAAAAAAAAATTAAGAGTTCAACCCTATGGATGGTGATTAAGTGCTATGTGAAAAGAACTGGATGTATTTCGAATCTCAGCCTCAGAGGCTTAAAAACTACACTGAGTACATATGCATACATTCCTAGGACCTTAATGGGACAGAGGAATGGAAAAAAAGGGATGTGGTGTGACCAAGTCCCACCAATAAAAGCCACTCTCTCTCTTTTTCTCTGATTTATGCATGTACACTTTGGCATAAAAATAAAAAACACAGTGGTTAAGGTGGCTGGATCCCATATGGCCAAATGCATAGTTTGAATCCAGAATCCCGTCACTTGAGAAACATGCTGGGCAGGTGTGTGTGCATGCCCATGCCCCATTAGGGGGGACAGGGGTTGCTTCTTCATTTTCTCTCTCTCTCCCCCTTTCCTTCTCTGTCTCTTTTTGGTGAGTGCATGTGCCCTCTGGCAAAAAATTTAAAAGTAAATAAATAAATATTTAAGAAAGGAAAACACTTGGGGCTGGCAGATGATGTGGTGGTTGAGGTGCTAGACTCCCACATGGCCAACCACAGCTCAAGTCCAGGATCTGACTTCAACTGCCTTACTTTCTCACTTTCTTTCTCACTCTCTCTCGTCAAATTAAATATAATAACAAACAAATAATTACACTTTAAAAAAAAGAAAGAAAGAAGAAAAAAAAAAAAAACTCATTCTAATTTACATCGCCAGGCAAGCCCAGAAGCCAATGGTTAAGTCAACTGAATTCTACACAGCTGACTGTGGTTTGGATCCTGGCCATGGCAGCTTGAAAAACATGCCAGGTGCATGTGTGTGGAGGCTCCCAAATCCTGAAAGGATGAAGAAATGATGAAGAAAGGACTGCAGTGAGACCACACACCCCATTAGAGGGTGTTTTTTTCTCCTCTTTCTTCCTTGCTTTCTCCCTAATAAGTGCATGTGCCTTCTGGCAATTTAAAAAAGAATATAACCAAACTGATAAGTGATCTTAGAAAAAAGAGCTATTACCTGGAGTACTTCAGAAAAGTCCTACCTTTTCTTTGCAGCTGGAGAGCATGCTAATAATGCTAAGACACACTGACTGCACTGAGAGCGCCGGGGACCAGTCTTCTGTCAGGATGGATAAACAGATATGACCATTGCTATAAACGTGAGGATGAACAGGAATATTTTCACCAGTAAACATGACCTGAGAAAAAAGAAAATTCCATTGTCACTCAAATAGTCTCTATTACCAAACACTAAAATATTCTGCACAGAGAACAAGTATTACTTTTGAAAAACAAACCAATCAAAGTCAGTATCAGGAATGAGATGAACTGCTTGTTTGTGTGTTTTCATTAACCCAGCAAGTATCGTTTCCACTGTATGGATATCCATATAGTAGGAGGGAAGACCTAGATTATATTTCAGTTATTCATAAATTTCCTGAACAATTTCTAAATTATTACTTATTTTTTTACTAGTGAAAGACATCTACATTTATAAGAATGGTTTTTCAAATTTTATGTAATCCGCTCTGTATATTCTAAACCAGAGTACTCAATTTTGAGACAAAATGTATTATACATGGTAAGAATACCCTCAAATACCTGGACCAGGGCTAGCATCTAAGGTACCATATACTGGGTTGTCAGAGAAGCCATGATGTATTTTTTCTATGCAAAAACGAGTCATGACTTTTCTAACAACCCAATCAAAGGGATATGGACTGTATGCTATACATCCCAACCCCCTCTAAACACACACACCATTAAGATGGGCACAAACTGTTAGGTATTAATCAGCAAATAACTACGTCAAGATTTTTTTTAAAAAGTCAACTAAATATCCCAATTGCGTGTTTTTCTCTACTTTTCCTCTTATTTAACTTTCTAATAGTTTTTCCTTTCCCTGTCTTTCCTCTACACTGTTTTGAAAGTAGTAAATCTATTATTTCCTTCATTTGCTCTAATAATGCAACAAATATCCTAACACTAATATTTCTTAAACTTGTCAACCTAAGTATCCAAAGAGCTGGAGAATAAATTCATACATCCTGAGGAATCTACCTACAGGCATAGTCCAAAGTAGTTCTGTGAAAGCAGAAATCTTATCTTTAAGGATATAAACATGTTATTCTCCAGAAGTTTACATAAAATATATTTTGTTTATATTTGACATAATCCACTAATCTTTAGGTAAACTGTATACTATAGCACTATATTTATTCTGTAATTTGGCATAATTCCTCATTCCTGACCTTACCATTAAAAAATTTAAAAATCAGGGGGCTGGCAGGTGGCATGGTGGATGAGGGCGCTGGACTCCCACATGGCTGATGGTGGTTTGAGTTCTGTACTCGGCAGCTTGATTTCCCACTTTCTCTCTCTTTTCCTTCCTCTATGATCACATTCAAATAAATAAATAAAGTTAAATAAAATAATTTTTTTTTGGGGGGGGAGAGGTTTTCACTATAGGGCACGTGCGCTCGCCAGACAGACAGAGAGAGACAGAGAGATAGAAAGCGAGAAATTCACCCCCCAAGGGGGATGGTCATGCCGCAATCCCTTCTCTTCCATTCTCCTCTCGGGGTCCTGGGCACGCACGCACACGCGCTCGGTGTGAGTTTTAAGCCACCGGGTCCGGGACGCGAACCGCGGTCGACTACGTGGGAGTCCAGCGACATAGCCATTACGCTAACTGCTGGTTCCCAATAAAATAATTCTTAAAAAAAATTTTAAAATCAAATGAAGACCTGGTTAGCAAGCAGGTGGCATGGAGGTTAAGGTGGTTGGATTTCCATAGCTGACTGAGTGATTCTAGTCCTGGACCCAGGAGTTTGGTAAACAAACTCGGTGCACGTGTGTGCATGCCCAAAATCCATACAGAAGGGGTTTCAGTGTGGCTATCACTCCAGCAAGAGATTTCTCTCTTTCTCTCGTCAGCAAGCACACACACCCTATAGCAAAGTTAAAAGGGAAAAAAAAGTAATTGTATATATAATAAATACAACTTTAAATTCCAGAATGCAACTTTCAGATTCTGATTCAGTAGATATCATGAGATTTTTATAAAGTTCATTGATCTAAACCAATAATTCCCAAATTAATTTGCAGTATCTTTCAGTCCTGCAAACTATCTCTCATCCAAGTACAGAAGAACAGCAGTAAGAAAAAAAATCCTGCTTTAAGTTACAACAGAATCTGATGAAATATATATTGCTCTAGGCATACCTTCTTCTTTTCTTTATACAGCAGAAGTAAGTAGCTACAATAGTGTAGTAAGTGTGGCTAGGTTAAGATATACTATAGTTCAATATAGAATATGCCTTGTGAAATTATCATAAGCTAAAGATCTGTAAGTATTTTAACATCAACCTAGAAATCTGATTTTATTACAATTTTGCTAATATTTACATTTTTTAAGAATGTGGACTAATTATTTTCTTTAAAGAATTTTTTTTTTTATTTAACTTTACCTATTTATTTTAATTTGACCAGAAAGACAGAGAGAGAGAAAGTGAGAAACCAAGCCAGCAGGTCCAGGACTCAAACCACGGTCGGCCATGTGGGAATCCAGCACCCTTAACCACCACGCCACCTGCTGCCCCCACTAATACTTACATCTTAACAAAGCACTATTTCATACAAGTAGGAATCTTCTAATATTTCAAACATACTAACATATGGGACTCATTTTCTTGGCTCAAGCTAATATAAGACAGCAAAAGGAATTTTCTTCAAAGGAATGAGTTTCCAAACTTGTATACAATTCTTTTTCTTTAAATTTTGACTATCCACCCTCTATTCCAGCTAAAATAAAGCTGAAAAATTAGACCCTCAAATTAAGGAAAATCAAGTTACTTGTATAGTCCAGTTGCAGAAGATCCCCTGAAAGGACTCTGATGTTGGAAAGGCCATGTGATAAACATGCCATTTATCTCAACCATATCAGTACTAGTGCTCTCCGTCAACACTCTTTGCTAAAAAAGTACTGCTCTTATACGGAAGTAACTGCTTAAGTGGCCATGTACTTCCATACTTTAAGTATGCCCGCATAACTTTTTAATGAAATTTTATTCTTTATGAATGTGAATAGCTTATTATGTTATATGCATTTGATATTCCCAGAATGTGTTATGGATGTCTGGAACAGGGCTTTACAATCTCAAAGAAAACGCATCTGCTTTGGGTTGTTTTGCTACAAAAAGCCACCCGATCAGTAAGAAATTTTCATTAAGAACACAGGTAATGCCTGAGTTGATTCCCAGGCCACAAGGATATTTTTCTTCCCAGTAAAGTCTCTTTATCAAGAGTCCATGGGATCAGTAGTTAGCATAATGGCTATGTCACTGAACTCCCACCTAGTCGACCGCGGTTCGAGTCCCAGACCCAATGGCTTAAACTCACGCCGGGTGCGTGTGCGTGCGTGCCCAAGATCCCAAGAGTAGAATGGAGGAGAAGGGATTGTGGTGTGGCCACCCCCCCGGGGGGTGATTTCTCGTTTTCTGTCTCTGTCTCTCGCTGTCTTTCTAGTGAGCGCACGCAACCTATAGCAAAAACCTTAACCACCACGCCACCTGCTGCCCCCACTAATACTTACATCTTAACAAAGCACTATTTCATACAAGTAGGAATCTTCTAATATTTCAAACATACTAACATATGGGACTCATTTTCTTGGCTCAAGCTAATATAAGACAGCAAAAGGAATTTTCTTCAAAGGAATGAGTTTCCAAACTTGTATACAATTCTTTTTCTTTAAATTTTGACTATCCACCCTCTATTCCAGCTAAAATAAAGCTGAAAAATTAGACCCTCAAATTAAGGAAAATCAAGTTACTTGTATAGTCCAGTTGCAGAAGATCCCCTGAAAGGACTCTGATGTTGGAAAGGCCATGTGATAAACATGCCATTTATCTCAACCATATCAGTACTAGTGCTCTCCGTCAACACTCTTTGCTAAAAAAGTACTGCTCTTATACGGAAGTAACTGCTTAAGTGGCCATGTACTTCCATACTTTAAGTATGCCCGCATAACTTTTTAATGAAATTTTATTCTTTATGAATGTGAATAGCTTATTATGTTATATGCATTTGATATTCCCAGAATGTGTTATGGATGTCTGGAACAGGGCTTTACAATCTCAAAGAAAACGCATCTGCTTTGGGTTGTTTTGCTACAAAAAGCCACCCGATCAGTAAGAAATTTTCATTAAGAACACAGGTAATGCCTGAGTTGATTCCCAGGCCACAAGGATATTTTTCTTCCCAGTAAAGTCTCTTTATCAAGAGTCCATGGGATCAGTAGTTAGCATAATGGCTATGTCACTGAACTCCCACCTAGTCGACCGCGGTTCGAGTCCCAGACCCAATGGCTTAAACTCACGCCGGGTGCGTGTGCGTGCGTGCCCAAGATCCCAAGAGTAGAATGGAGGAGAAGGGATTGTGGTGTGGCCACCCCCCCGGGGGGTGATTTCTCGTTTTCTGTCTCTGTCTCTCGCTGTCTTTCTAGTGAGCGCACGCAACCTATAGCAAAAACCTCTAAAAAAAAAAAAAAAGAGTCCAATAGAGCAGTGTTCAGGCAGTGCCAAAAGATGAAGACCTGACTATCAGCAACTATCGTGGACAGAAACACACAAAGGCTATTACAACATGCTTTGAGTGGCCAATTCTGAGCAGAAGGAAAGTAGTATTCTTCTTGGGGAGAACTGGTTATAATTACATCACATGGACTGAGAGCCAAGATGTGTATGTGAACCAAGAGAAAATGACAGAAGAGGAAGACAAGGGATGAGTGGCAGTAGAAGACACCAACAGCAGAAGCAGCAGACGTTCTACAAAGAGGAGAGCCAAAAATCAAGAAGACAGAAATAGCTGTGAAGTCAGGGAAGATGAAAATAAAAATAAATCAGATCTCATTAACCCTCAAATAAAAAAGGTTATTTATAAAGGGCTTTAAGTATGCTGCATGTAGGGCAAATACAATCACTCTGAAAGTTTTAGTGACCAAAATTAGAGATCTGCACATGTTACAGGTAACCCCTAGGGCCTAACTGGCCAGATACAGAACTTTAGAAGTTTGTCTAAACATGGAAAGGGTGGGTTTACATGTCAGAGATGATTTCTTAAAATAAAAGAAAAAAATATTTTCAACAGTTTATTCATGTAGAAAACTTTACAGTTTCCACAGTTTTATTGTAAACTTTGCTACTCTGGTTCTCTGCTTGATATTAAGGGAAGAATAACCAAGGCTGAATTTCTTCAAGTGCATAATGTTAAACATCCTTAATTAGTTAATACCCAGCACAAGACAATGCAGAAAATGAACATTTCAAGGGCTTTTAAAAAAATTTTTTTTTTTAAATGCAGCAAGTATGTCCTGAAAACTGAAAAGATTTTGTTTCTAGAGTTCAGGAAACATTTTTGCAGTCCCAAATAGCTACACCTGATGTGACAATACATCTTAATACACAGTATGGCTTTGACATCATAAGAACTTACCACATTTGATTTTAAGCAGGCCAACATCTGGCTAACTTCTGGGTACTATGAATACATTTCAAAAAACAAACTAAAATTTACAAAAAAACCTGCCACAGTGATAACAATCTAGCATAAGAATGAATACCACTCAAATGTAAAAGTCTGAGAAGAGTTCAGACAGTTCCCAGTATTTACAACGATATCATTAAAATACTGATTAATGACTGAAACTAGACCTGAAATTGTACACTTTCATATGTCTTTTTTCTTTCTTTCCTTTAAGTTTTCTGCTATAGGGTATGTGAACTTACCAAAAGAGACAGAAAGAGAGGGAAAGTGAGAAATCATCCCTCTGGGAGGATGGCCACACCACAATCCCTTTTCTTCCCTACCAGTTTCCTTGAGATTTTGGATACACATGTACAGATGCCAGGGATAATTTTCAAGCTTCCAGGTCTGGGACTTGAACCATGCACCCAGTCAGGTGGAATCCAGTGCCTTAACCTCCGTACCACCTGCTGTCCACACTTATATATGTTTATACAGTTTCTCAAAAACCTTTACATTAGTGCTAAGAATAAAATAAAAGATGGGGATTAAGTAACTTTCTAATGTAAAATTCAAGAATTTCCACACAGTGAGCCCACTACTGAATTAACTCAAATTGAGAGCTTTTTGGGTTCAAATCAGTGGTGCAGAGGTAATTAGAAATCAGTCACCTGGGCCCAGCAGGTGCCACAGTGGTTAAAGCGCTGACTCCCACACAGCCAGGCATGGTTTGAGTCCCAGACCCAGTGACTTAAAACACACACGCTCAGTGCGTGTGATGTATGCCCAAAATCCCAAGAAGAATGGAGAAGAAGGGAATGCAGTGTGGCCATCCCCCCTAGGTAGTGATTTCTTGCTTTCTGTCTCCTTGGCATGTGCGCAGCCCTATAGCAAAACACTCTCTTAAAAAAAAAAAAAAAAAAGTGGGACCAGCAGTTAGCCGAATGGCTATGTCGCTGGACTCCCACGTAGTCAACCGTGGTTTGAGTCCCAGATCCATTGGTTTAAACTCATGCCGGGTGTGTGTGCGTGTGTGCCCAAGATCCCGAGAGGAGAATGGAGGAGAAGGGATTGCGGCGTGGCCATCCCCCCTAGGGGCTGATTTCTCACTTTCTGTCTCTCTGTCTCTCTCGTCTGGCGAGCGCACATTCCCGATAGCAAAAACCTCTACACACACACACACACACACACACACACACACACACACACAAGTCCATCATATAATATAGTGGTATCAAGCTCAGTCAAAACACACTACATACACAATAAGCAGTACCAAAGCGGCTGTAATTATAAAAGGCAATCCAAACGTGGTACCAAGGTTTCTCCAGAAAATGTTTTCTCTGATTAAAATGATAGACAGATAATAGTATTTAATAGGCAGTTACAAAACTGAACATACAAGCAGAAAGACTGTAACAAAAACTAAGTTGGATATTCATTCATTCGTTCATTCATTCATTTGTATTTTTTGGAGAGGTTTTTGTTATAGGGTGTGTGCCCTCACCGAAGAGACAGAAAGCGAGAAACCACACCCCAAGAGGGATGGTCACGCCACAATACCTTCTCTTTCATTCTCCTCTTGGGATCTTGGGCATGTTTGGGCACGTATGCACACGCACCTGGTGTGAGTTTAAGCCACTGGCTCCGGGACTCGAACCATGTTCGACTACATGGGAGTCCAGTGACATAGCCATTATGTCAACCTTTTGGTTATTTAATTATATATATATTATATAGGTAGCTTTGTATAAATGGTGGTGAGTTTTTATTTTTAGACAGTCTAACGATTGTGCCAAGGTCAGCCTCCAGCTTGTAGTCTTCCTAATTCAGCCTCCCTGAGTTGCTGAGATTACAGATGCACATCTGGTCTTTCGGTTGGACCAGAAATCAAACCTAGGCCTCCTCTGTGATCTCATCTTACCGAGCACACAGTCTAACCAGCACATTCCACAGTACCTGAGCCAATGGTAAATAGTTGGCAACAATGACCGGGAACTGGAGTTTTAGCAGAGTTTCCAATTAAATTCTCCCATTTCAGTCCTCTACTATGTATCAGCAGTATCAATATTAATAGTTTTCCTTGGTATTCCTAATTACCACTACCATGCTTCTGGACATATATTGCAAAGACAAAATTCTTTGGCACAACAAAACTAAACTTGGATTCCATTAGATGGTAACTCCTCTTCCCTTTTACTCTATGATCTTCTAGCCCCCCTGTGTTCTCTTCTCTCTGCTTTACCCCAAGCCTAAATGGATAGCATCTCTTCTTTGTCAGGGGTCCTAGATGCTAGACAATTTAAGGCAATAAACTTCGGAAAGTCTGATCACCATCGCAGGAAAAAACCAGACCAAGAATAAAAAGAAAGGATGAAGACACCATAAAAATAAGTTCTGGGTCTTTGCAATGAATAAATTTTGAGCAACAGAATAAAAAGGTCTGTGTTAAAGCAGCATGTATGGGGAAGGGAACGAGAATGAGGGGGAAAAGTGATTACTTGTGCCCTAATATTTCCAAGGCAAGTTCATTTACAGCACTACTCCTACTATCAATCTTGTTTTGGGGTCAAAAGACAGTGTTTCCTTCCCTCTAAAACAGTTTCAATCCTATTTCTAAAATACTTACAATTTCCTCAACAAAAACTAGAGTTGAAAAGCCTAAAAATAAGTATAACTGGGACATTTACAAGGTAATATAGATACATTTCAGATTTGTTTCATTCAAATACAATGTTTTGACAGAGGAAGGAGTTTTAAATAGTAGATATTGGAAAAAGAGGGACAGCCCCTAATTGTGAGGAAAGAGGTAGAATGGCAGAGAAGCAGAACAGTAAGCACTCTCATAGTACGGCACCGAGCTTGAGGACTTCATCCTTTGGATGGAGATTGACCACGCCTCCTAAAGTTTATGAGACAAATCTCCAACTTTCGCATTGGAAGATCTTCTTGTATTAGCCCCAAAATATCCTTACACTCTCTACCTGCTGGAATAGCCCTCCATGCATCTACACGTAAAACTTTTTTCATAAAGCAAATATTCACAAATCTCAGAAGAGATAAAGTGCTTTCATGCCTTTCCCCACACTTTTCCCATAAACTCTCTTTCGCTTTGAAGGACCAGTTCAACCAGATCAAACATGCGGTCAAACTTTGTCCACTTACTCTAAATCAGTCAGGTGCTGCTTTCCTTTTCACTCTCAAAGCACACGGTTATTTTTAAAAACTGCTGGAGAGTGCACGTGATCGCCAGAGAGGGCTAGAGAGAGAAAGAGCGCGAGCACCACCCATACTGTGGTGTGACCATGCGGCAATCCTTTTCTCCTCCATTTCTCTGTCCTCTCGGGCAGGACTCTGGGAAGGCAAGTACAGATGCGCAGCATGTTTTTCAAGCTGCAAAGGATTTGAACTGCAATTGGCCATGTGGGCTCTTGCTCCCTTAATCACCAGGCAATCAGGCCAGCCTCAATCTGTTCTTTAATTTATCCAGTTACACTGGCCAAAACTCAGGATGTTTTCTTTGATTTCTCTCCTTAACTCAATCTCCACATCAATCCATTTGCATACCCTCTTATCTAAACCTTTTTTTTTTAATTTGCCAGTGGGCACTTGTGCTCACCAGAGGGATATAGAGCAACAGTGAGAGCAAGAGCAAGTGAGAAAGCACCTCCCAGGGGAGATGGTCACTGCGATCCCTTCTCCATTCTCCCTTCAGGATATTAGGTATGTACACACATAAGTCTGGCATGTTTTCCAAACTGCCGGGTCTAGCACTCAAACCGTGCTGTCAGCCATATGGGATCCAGCCACCTTAAACACCACACTACTGGCTGGGTCCCTCAACCTTTAAAATAGGTCCAAAGTTTGGTGACTTTCCAAAGCCTCACTGCAACATTTTTTTTTTAGAGAGGTTTTTGCTATAGGGCGTGTGTGCTCGCCAGAGAGAGACAGAGAGACAGAAAGCGAGAAATCACCCCCCCGGTGGGGGGGGATGGCCATGCCGCCATTCCTTCTCCTCCATTCTCCTCTCACGATCTTGGGCACGCATGCACATGCGCCCAGCGTGTGAGTTTAAGCCACCGGGTCCAGGACTTGAACCCCAGTTGAATACATTGGAGTTCAACGATGTAGTCATTATGCTAACTGCTCAGGTCCCTCCACTGCAACACTTTTGATGCATGTAGCTATCATCTCTCACCTGAGTTACTACAAAAGCCTGTTTGGTTTCCCCATACCCTGTGCCCTCAATACACACACACACAACAGCAGGATTTTCCTCCACTTTTAAATAGGATCATCTCAAAAGCTTCCAAAGGCTTCCCATCTCAGAATAAAAGCCAGAATGTCCTATACAACAGATGATTGATCCTCCAGCCCTAATTATATCTCTGACCTGTGCCCTACACTCCTCTCTTTTGCTTACATAGAACTTCAAGGACCCACTCTATGTGCTCCAAACACAGGACTTTGCCATTTGTTCTCACTCATTCCTTCTCTCCAGTCTAGAAATGTCCTACGCAATCAGCTGAGTGGTCAGGAAAGTCATGATGTGTTTTTCTATGCAGAATGCATCCTGACTTTCCTGATGACCTAATATGATGGACCTTCCAGCCCAAATTGTATCTCTGACCTATGCCCTATGCTTTCCCGTCTGCTTATACACCACTCCAGGCACGTACTCTGTGTGCTCCAAATATAGGCCTCTGCGTTCTGTTCTTGCCTGTTCCTCCTCTCCAGTCTTCTGCATGGCTCACCTCTTTTAGTTCACTCTTCAAATGTCACCTTCTCAGTGAAATATTTCCCAATCACTCTATCCAACACTTTAACAGCCTTATTCCTCTTTTCTCTATTTTTCCTCCCACTGTCTTCCACACCCCATGTGTATTACTTATGGTTTGCTGTCTCTTCTCCACAAGAATGCAAACTCCACGTCAGGATGATTTCTTTTGTTGTTGTACTTTGGTAACCAATGAATCACCTCTACCTAGGCAGAGGCTGTCCTGCGGTATGTGCCAAATAAATGCTCAGGGAACAAATGAGAAAATATCTACCTATCTAAACACTTAACAGATTGTAAGCTGTTTAATGGCAGGCCCAATGCTGTTTCAAATATTTGTATTTTCTCCCGTCTCTCAAGTACAAAAGAACAATATCCGGTATACAATACATCCTCAATACAATTTGAATTAGCTAACCATTTACCTATATCTAAACAAGGAAAGTATTAGGCTGTCAGGAAAGTCATGATATGTTTTTCTATGCAAAAATTTGGCATAACTCTCCCAACAACCCAAGAGAATATATAAAGATATTTTCTGTATGGCTGACAGTAAAGATATATTAGTAAAAAAACACTGATGAAAAGTTATCTCATCCGTGTTCTCAACAGTAACAAAGAAAAACCCCTTTTGCTATTGTTCCTTCTTTTAAACTAAATAACTGAACCAAACATACTTTAGATAGGCAGATTTCTTTTTCTCTTTCTTTCTTTTTGGAGAGGTTTCTTCTATACGGTGCATGCACTCGCCAGAAAGACAGAGAGACAGAGAGACAGAAAGCGAGAAATCACCCCCCAGGGAGGATGGTCACACCATGACCCCTTCTCCTCCATTCTCCTCTCGGGATCTTGGGCACACACGAATACGTACCTAGCCTGAGTTTAAGCCACTGGGTCCAGGACTTGAACCATGGTTGAATACATGGGAATCCAATGACATAGCCATTATGCCAACTGCTGGTCCCATTAGCTTTTTTCAACGTAAAGCGAGACACATGAGAAATCCTAACTGGTAGGAAGAAAAAGAAGACTGTAAAGGTATATAATGTCTTACAAATCTCATTTACAAGAATGAAAGCAGTGGGACCAGCCATTGGCATAATAGCTATGTTGCTGGACTCCCATGTAGTCAGTCACAGTTTGAGTTCTGGATCCGGCAGCTTAAACTTATGCCGGGCGCATGTGCGTGCGTGCCCAAGATCCTGAGGAGAATGGAGAAGAAGGTACTGCAGCATGGCCATCCTCCCTGGGGGGGTGATTTCTCGCTTTCTGTCTCTCTCATCTTTCTGGCGAGCACACGCGTCCTATAGAAAAAATAAAATAAAATAAAATAAATACCTCTCCATAAGAAATCCTAATTGGTAGGAAGAAAAAGAAGACTGTAAAGGTATATAATGTCTTACAAATCTCATTTACAAGAATGAAAGCAGTGGGACCAGCAGTTGGCATAATGGCTATATCGCTGGACTCCCATGTAGTCGACAGTGGTTCGAGTTCCGGACCCAGCAGCTTAAACTTATGCTGGGCATGTGTGCATGCGTGCCCTAGATCCCAAGAAGAGAATGGATGAGAAGAGACTGAGGTGTGGCCATTCTCCTGGGGGGTGGGAGTAGGGTGGTGACTTCTCGCTTTCTGCCTCTCTTTCTGGTGAGCACACATGCCCTATAGCAAAAACCTCTCAAAAAAAAAAGAATGAAAGCAGCAATTTCACAAGACTAGTATATTTGAGAGTTACTTCTCAAACTTTATTCTTGTAAGTAGCAATGAATTCAGTACTGCATTTTTAAAAAAAAGAAAGAAAGAAAGAAAGAATTATTTTATTTAAACTTTATTTATTTAATTTGACCAGAGAGGGACAGAATAAGAGAGAAGGAGATGGGGAGAGAGAGAAATTAAGCCACTAGGTCCAGGACTCAAACAGCAGTAGGTCATGTACGAATCCAGCACCCTTAACCACCACACCACCTGCCAGCCCCCAGTACTGCTTATTGAGTAGGAATATAAGACTGATTGACCTAACAAATACTTATGCTCTGGTTTCATCTAATAAAATTTTTAGTGAATGAGGAATAAAACATTTTACTGCCCCAGAAGAGTGGTTTCAATCAATGTTTCAAAGCAATAGACCTCTGAGAAGTTTTTGTTTTTAAAATTTTGCTATAACATGTATGTTCAAGGCAACAGAGAGGGAGAGAGAAAATGAGAAAGCATCCTTCCCCAGGGAGAGGGCCACACCACAATCCCTTCTTCTCCACTCTTCTCTCAGAATTTTGGGCAAGCACGCACACTCTCCCGGTATGTTTTTCAAACCACCAGGTCCAAGACTTGAATTATGCGGTTGGCCATGTGAATCCAACTGCCTTAACCATCATATCACCTGGCTGGTCCAGGCTCTGGAAAGTTCTTATTGGAAAAAAAGCTCAACATCTATATTCTTGTCAAACATTGTTTGATGGACCCATTATAATTAAAGTTATACAGATGATGTGATTGATAAAAAACTTAAACTGTCAGTTCTGTTATTTTTTTTTCCCCTCAATCAACAGATGTTAGACTGTACATGTTCTATGACATGGGCAGGACTACGAAATTAACTGTTGTTAAAAAGGGGGAACCAGCAGTTAGTGTAATGGCTATGTCGCTGGACTTCCACGTAGTTGACCGCGGTTTGCGTCCCGGACCTGGTGGCTTAAAACCCACGCCAGGTGCGTGTGCGTGCGTGCCCAAGATCCCAAGAGTAGAATGGAGGAGAAGGGATTGCGGTGTGACCATCCCCCTGGGGGGTGATTTCTCGCTTTCTGTCTGTCTGTCTCTGTCTGTCTGGCGAGCACATGTGCCCTATAGCGAAAACCTCTCAAAAAAAAAAAAAAAAGGAATTCCCAGGGCCGGTAAGTGATTAAGGGTGCTGGACTCCCACATGGCTGACCATACTTGAAGTCCTGGACCTGGCAGCTTGCTTTCTAACTTTCTCTCTCTCTCTCTCTCTCACTGTCACTGTCACTCTGTACCTCTCTGGTCAAATTAAAGATGAATAAATAAATAAATAGTTAAATAAAATAGGTTTAAAAAATTATATATAAAAAAGGGATTTCCATATTCCAAAAAGAGTGAGAACATCTGCTGTAGAGCTTATGAAGGTATCATTCTACATGTAATCTTTCTGTTTCAGAGAGAAAACTACTACGTGGATAAACAGGTATTTCCTCCACACATCATTTACATATAGTTTTACTCAAACACAATTAGCAGTATGGCATAATTCAAGAAAAGAACTGGGTTCTGAGGACTGACTGTTCTCTTGACTAGCTAGTAATCCATGGACAAGACACTTCATGCCTTAAAGGAAACCTAGTGGCACTGTGAAAGGACATACAGTAGAAAGAACTGGAAACTATTTAACAGTCCAACTGAGGGGCCAGTCCATCAATCAATGTTTCAAAGCAATAGACCTCTGAGAAGTTTTTGTTTTTAAAATTTTGCTATAACATGTATGTTCAAGGCAACAGAGAGGGAGAGAGAAAATGAGAAAGCATCCTTCCCCAGGGAGAGGGCCACACCACAATCCCTTCTTCTCCACTCTTCTCTCAGAATTTTGGGCAAGCACGCACACTCTCCCGGTATGTTTTTCAAACCACCAGGTCCAAGACTTGAATTATGCGGTTGGCCATGTGAATCCAACTGCCTTAACCATCATATCACCTGGCTGGTCCAGGCTCTGGAAAGTTCTTATTGGAAAAAAAGCTCAACATCTATATTCTTGTCAAACATTGTTTGATGGACCCATTATAATTAAAGTTATACAGATGATGTGATTGATAAAAAACTTAAACTGTCAGTTCTGTTATTTTTTTTTCCCCTCAATCAACAGATGTTAGACTGTACATGTTCTATGACATGGGCAGGACTACGAAATTAACTGTTGTTAAAAAGGGGGAACCAGCAGTTAGTGTAATGGCTATGTCGCTGGACTTCCACGTAGTTGACCGCGGTTTGCGTCCCGGACCTGGTGGCTTAAAACCCACGCCAGGTGCGTGTGCGTGCGTGCCCAAGATCCCAAGAGTAGAATGGAGGAGAAGGGATTGCGGTGTGACCATCCCCCTGGGGGGTGATTTCTCGCTTTCTGTCTGTCTGTCTCTGTCTGTCTGGCGAGCACATGTGCCCTATAGCGAAAACCTCTCAAAAAAAAAAAAAAAAGGAATTCCCAGGGCCGGTAAGTGATTAAGGGTGCTGGACTCCCACATGGCTGACCATACTTGAAGTCCTGGACCTGGCAGCTTGCTTTCTAACTTTCTCTCTCTCTCTCTCTCTCACTGTCACTGTCACTCTGTACCTCTCTGGTCAAATTAAAGATGAATAAATAAATAAATAGTTAAATAAAATAGGTTTAAAAAATTATATATAAAAAAGGGATTTCCATATTCCAAAAAGAGTGAGAACATCTGCTGTAGAGCTTATGAAGGTATCATTCTACATGTAATCTTTCTGTTTCAGAGAGAAAACTACTACGTGGATAAACAGGTATTTCCTCCACACATCATTTACATATAGTTTTACTCAAACACAATTAGCAGTATGGCATAATTCAAGAAAAGAACTGGGTTCTGAGGACTGACTGTTCTCTTGACTAGCTAGTAATCCATGGACAAGACACTTCATGCCTTAAAGGAAACCTAGTGGCACTGTGAAAGGACATACAGTAGAAAGAACTGGAAACTATTTAACAGTCCAACTGAGGGGCCAGTCCATGGCCTGGTAGTTAAGGGAGCTGGATCCCATAGCTGACCGCGTGGCTTAAATCTTGGACCCAGTGGCTGGAAACACACTAGGAGTATGTATGTGCATGCCCCAAAATTCCCAGGAGAGAGAAAAATGGAAAAGGAAGAACTGTAGAGTGATGATGTTGAATGCAGAGTGCTTTTCCTCTTTTCCTCTCTCTGGCTAGCACACACGCCCTCTGGCAAACAAAGATAAAAACTTGAACTACTCCACTGATATTAAGATAAAGAAAGGAGTGAACTGACTAAAGCACTGCAAAAGGACCTGGAAAACCACATGTTTTACACTGAGGGAAAGGAAATAATTTCACACAAAGGATGTAAGTGGCCAGTAATCCAAGATAAAAAATAAAAAATCTTTCTCCTGACTTCGTTACTGGAAAAAGGTGAGTTTAAATGTGTTAAACTTGAGTCTGCAGGTACTCGAGTAGATATGCCCAAAAAGAATGTGAAGTTAGGACCAGCAGATGGCACAGTGGTTACGTCGCTGCACATGGCTGACTGCAGTTTGCAGTCCCTGACCCAGTGGCTTCTAACTTATGCCAGGTTCGTGCCCAAGCTCCCAGGAAGAGAATGGAGAAGGGATTAGACACGGCCATCCCTCTTGGAGGGTGATTTCTAACTTCCCCTCTCACTGTCTCTGTCTCTCTCTCTCTATGGTGAGCTCACATACCCTAAAGCAAAAACCTCCTTAAACAAAAAAGAATGTGAAATAAAACCTTGGCAAGAAGATGTGTACCTAAATCTGTAGATCTAGAAGCTATCTGTTTAAGCTAGACTTTAGATGAAAGAAGAGTAAAGGCTAACTAAAGATTCTAGAAACAGACCAGCAGATAGCATAATGGACTCCCATGTAACTGACTGTAGTTCGAGCTCCACACCAGGAGGTTTAAACTCACACCAGGCATGTGTACGTGCATGCCCAAGATCCCAAGAGAGACTGGAGGAGAAGGGAGTGCAGAGTGGCCATCTGCCCAAGGGGTGATTTCTCGCTTTCTGTTTGTCTTTCCAGTAAGCACACATACTCCATAGCAAAAACTTCTTTTAAAAAAAAAAAAAAAAAAAGAATCTTTTTTTTTTAAAAGGTTTTTGCTATACGGTGTGTGCGCTCACCAGACAGAGACAGGGGGATGGCCACGCCTAATCCCTTCTCCTCCATTCTCCTCTCGGGATCACGCGCCCGGCGTGAGTTTAAGCCCCCCAGGTCCGGGACACGAACCGTGGTCAACTACGTGGGAGTCCAGCAGCATAGCCATTACGCCAACTGCTAGTCCCCCCCCCCAAAAAAAAGATTCTTGAAACCAGCAAGTGGGCTGGTGGTTAAGGCAATGAACACTCTCACATGGATGACAATGGTTCGAGTCCCAGACCTGGTGACTTGCTTTCTCACTTCCCCTCCCTCTCTCTCTGTCACAATAAAAATAAATGAATAAATAAGTAAAATTAAATGATTATTTAAAAAAAAAAAAAAAAGATTCTAGACAACACCAAAATCAGCATCGTGGGCAAATGGCCCAGCTTCAGTGGCACAGTCTGTAGTGTGTTGAATTGCAATGTGGAAAGCCACATGGCCAACTTAGGGTTCAGATCCCTGGCCCAACAGACCTAAAACACAGTATGTGCACACATATCTAGGTTTCTGACAAGCTAGAAGGAAAACACTACATGACAAAAGCCTGTCAAGGGTACTTCTCTGTCTCTCTTACCCTTGCATGTGTGCACGTACTCTCTTTCATAAACAAAATAACCTAAAAAAAAAGAGTAAGTTGGCACCAGGAGATGGTGTAATGATTATGTTGCTGGACTCCCATGTAGTTTACAGTGTTCAAGTCCAGGATCTGGTAGCTTAAACTCACGCCGAGTGCATGTGGGTGTGTGCCCAAGATCCTGAGAGGAGAATATAAGAGAAGGGAATGCTACATGCCCATCCCCCTGGGGGGCATTTCTCAGCAAGAACACGCGTGCCATACAGCAAAAATTTCAAAAAAAAAAAAAAAAAAAGACCAAGTAGAAGTGAAATTAGAGAGCAGAACAGAAAGAATTTAAAGTAAGATGAAAGGAAGAATTTAATCACAAATTCTGTAACTTAGAGAAATATTAAAGATAAAATTCAAAATATTTAAGTTTGATATTTGATTTAGAATTAAACACTCAGGAGGGAACATAGAGAACATTTTTAAAACTTGGTTTCATATTTATACAGATATTATTTTGTGATGAAAAATAAGTAAAATGCCAGCGTAAACCTTCTTCAAAATTCCCCTAGACAAAAGCTTCTGAGTTGTGTGTGTTGTACTTTCTTCATATATCTTCAATAAACTTAGGTGAATAAATAACTGAACGTGATGGAGGGAGGAATACTAGACAGAAATGATGCTGACAAGTCAAAGTGAAGATAAATCTCTGAAGCAAAGTTTGCTTTGGCATTTGGTAATAGTCTGTAGATACTTCTTGTGGACACCTGGAGGTCACGACAGTACATACCCATTCATTTTAATTTTATGAAAAAGGTGAAAATGAGCCCCCCTTCCCTGGGTCAGCAGGTGGCATGGAAGTTAAGGTGCTAGACTCCAACATGGCTGACCACGGTTCAAGTCCCTGACCCAGTGATCTGAAACTCACACTGGGTGCTTGTGCATGCGTGCCAAGAATTCCAAGAGGAGAATAGAAGAGAAGGGACTGTAACATGGCCATCTTCCCTGGGGGTGGGGGTGATTTCTCACTTTCTGTCTCTGTCTCTCTGGTGAGTACACATGCCCTATAGAAAAAAAAAAAAAATCTTAAAAAAAGGGGGGGGGGAGGCAGTAGACAGTGTAATAATTATGTCGCTGGACTCTCACGTAGTTGACCCTGGTTTGAGTCCTGGGCCCGGCAGCTTAAAACTCACTCCCAGCTTATGTGCATGCATCCCCAAAATCCCAAGAGGAGAATGGAATAGAATGAATGGTGATGTGGCCATTTCCCCTTGGGGGGGTGATTTCTTACTTTCTCTCTGGTGAGCACACACATCCTATATCAAAAGTCTCTCTTAAAAAAAAAAAATAGGAGTCCTCGCTGTAAGTCTTTCTCCGCACATGAAAACTTTAGACTGAGGGAATTAGTATGCATTTAATCCTATGCTTTAGAACAATTATCTCTATCTACAGGATAAAACAATAATGGATTCCCATATGTTCTCCTACACAGCCAAGAAAAGATTGAGTTATGTTTGGTATGCTATTTAAAGTGTCAATGAAATATGACTTTCCTCAAAATGGCATATTTTATTTAGCACCTAACAAATTGATTTTAGGTATGTGGAGAATATTTTAGGTATTTTGTTCATTTTCCAGACCCTCTCATTAGCTAGCAATACTAGAGAAAGCTGGTATTATGTCTTATCATTGTAGCCAACAGATCTTGCAAATATTAAAGATTAAATACTTTGTTATAATAATTTTTTGAAGAATAAGTCATTCTAGTAACTCATTTATCCATCTTATGAAGCCAGAAATCTGGAAGTCTTTCTACAGTCTCCCCTTCTCTTAACCTCCGATTAATCATTTATGACAGTTAAATGGCTCTCAAGGAATGTTCCCCCACCACCATTATCCTTGTCTAACTATTAAGCCATTAACTAAACTGACTGTGTCTCAAATTGTAATGATCAGATGTGGGGCTACTGTCTAGATACTTAACATCTGGTAATGTACTCTGCATTGGCAGTACTAAACGGTGCAAAGATAGCATGGCAATGCAGAATCAAATGAGTACTCCTTCCAACAGAGCGCTCGCCTCCACACCATGTCACCCTGTCTTCTGATCTAGGAAGCAATGCCTGCAGTTATTCTGAAGTGCTTACTTCTGGAACAATCCAGAGCCCTGGTTAGACTTCCACCCCCCTTTCTGCTAACATTTATGGATAAAGAACAACCTTAAGTTCTTAGAAACACAAAAAGCAACAAATCCCTAACCTCAATAAAAGTAAAATGTTTGTACGATTTGTTTGATTACATTATAAATAAGACAATGACAGAACATATCTGTTTACATATTTTTAATAAATTTCCTTTATTTTTTATTTTTATCAAAAATCACTAACTTAGCATTTTGCTATAATCTAAAAATATAAGTAAATATTTAAAAGCAAAACAATTACCTGAGGAGAGTCAAAAGGATATCGACTACTAAATTTAAATAGAAGTTGAAATTTTTCCCCTTCATATAAGGTACCTGGTGCACCTTCCATGTCTACGATCCACCTAGAATAGAAAAAAAAAAAAAAATTGAAAACTTAAAGAGAAAATGGATTGGTGAGAGGGAGAAATGGGAACGTCAACTTCTTCCTCTATGCCAGGCAACTGGGCCAGGAATCATGTAACATCACATTTCATACTCCCAACAACTCCTGAGTGGGTAAAACACTCCGTGCCCTAGCCCCTTCTCTGACACTCAGGGGTTAAATAGCCTGATCAAAGTTAGACGGCAAGCAAAGGACAGAGTTAAATTGTACCCAGATATGAAATCAAGCACAACATAAAAACCCAAATGTGGGTGTACTGATACCGAAGCCTGTGCTCGTCCTACCTGATTCATATTTTTCTAATGACTGATAAAATTTTATAGATTATATTAAACTAGTCAATCGCCTTTCTTTTTATCTTAAGAATTATTTTATTTAACTTTATTTATTTATTTTTAATCTGACCAGAAAGGGACAGTGGAGGGGTAGATTTAGAAAGCAAGCCGCCAGATCCAGGACTCGAACCACAGTTGGTTATATGGGAGTCCAGCGCCCTTAACCACCATGCCACCTGCTAGCCTTTCTGATCAAGGAATGGAAAGAGTAGGTATAAACAATGACGACAGAGCGGTCAGACCTATTTTCTCACCAGCATTTAAGGAAAGACTAAATAGGAAAAAGGATGCTAGGCTGACATCAGTCTATATCCTCTGATGACTAAGCAAGGCACTATACTGCTTTTCCCTCTCTTACTGTGTTCTGTTTAATAAAGTACAGGACAGATTTCTAAAGCATCTATGTATGCCAACTTTGTTTTCATCCACAGATTGAGGATCTCTTATCTGGACTGCCTGGGACAAGAAAGAAATATTCTAAATTTTGGATGTGTTCAGGTTTGGAAATATTTGTATATACATAATGAGATCCAAGGGACTTGAAGACATTTGTGGGAAAATGGAATTAAAGTGTATGCTTATTTAGGGAAAAAAAAAATCGAATTCCATGCAAAATTTATCCATAATACACATTTTCTACAAACTTTTTGGGACCAGCAATTAGTGTAATGGCTATGTCACTGGACTCCCATGTTCGAGGCCCGGACCTGGCAGCCTCAACTCATGCTGGGCGTGTGTGCGTGCATGCCCGAGATCCCGAGAGGAGAACGGAGAAGGAGTTGTGACGTGGCCATACCCCCTGGGGGGTGATTTTTTGCTTTCTATCTCTCTGTCTTTCTGGCTAACGCATGCACCCTATAGCAAAAACCATAAAAAAAAAAAAAAAATCAGTTGTTCCAAATTTTGTTTGACATAAATGGGAAATTGAGAATTCAGCAATGTTTTTATAGAGCTATAGATCTGTACTGTTTTTGGTAGTTAATATATCCATTCAGTATATTCATTCTTAACATTCCTGTTCTTTAAAGGAATTATTTATTCAATTTTACTTATTATTATTAATATTTAATTAACCGGAGAGAGATGGAGAGAAAGGCAGAGAATGGAAAAAGCAAAAGCAAGTCACCAGGTCCAGGACTTGAACTATATTCGGCCATGTGGGAGTCCAGTGCCTTAACCACCATGCTACCTGCTGGCCTCATTATTCCTGTTCTTAAAGCTCTGGGGAAGGCAGGTGATGTGGTAGTTAAGATGCTGGACTACCACATGGCCTAATGTAGTCAGAGTCCCAGACCTGGCAGCTTGCCTTCTCACTCACTCTCCCTCCCTCCCTACCCCCCCATCCCTGTCCTTCTCTGGTCAAACTGAAGAATAATAATAAATAAAAGAAAAGAATTCTTAAAAAAAAAAAAAAATTTTTAAAAAAAAAAAAAAATTTTTAAAAAAAAAAAAAAAAAGCAAAACAAAAAAATTCTTTGATCCCTGTCATAAGTACTTGACTCAAATGTCAAAGGTAACTAAAATGGTTTCTGGGAATATTAAGTATTTCCCATTACATGAATTTAGGTCCCTTATTTTTTTAAGAGAGATTTTTGCTACAGGGTGCATGAGCTTACTGAAGAGACACAGACACAGAAAAGAAGAAATCAGTCCCCCCAGGGGGGTTGGCCACAGCACAATCCCTTCTCATCCATTCTCCCTTGGGATTTTGGGCATGCATGCACACATGGTCGGTTGAATTTCAAGCCTCTAGGCTCAGGACTCAAACTCCGGTCAGCCATTGGGAGTACAACAATGTAATCATTAGCCCATCTGCTGGTCCCTAAGTTCGGTCACTTTTACTTCCCGGAACTAGAATACAGCTAAATATATGAATTGGCTCCATTAGTCCCACGTGCTGCTTTATAGTTAATTTTTATTTTATTGGTTTCTTTTCTATGCTTTTGGAAATTCTTTTTTCTTTAAAGAAATATTTATTTGTCGTTGTTATTATTTTTTTTAATTTGCTACAGGGCACATGTGCTTACCAGAGAGAGAAAGAAAGGAAGAAAGAAAAGCAAGCAAGCAAGCAAGCTGCCAGCTCTAAGACTCGAACTGCAGTCAACCATGTGAGAGTTCAGCACCTTCAGTACCTCGCCACCTGCTGGCCCCTGGATATTCTTTTTTAAGTGGAGGATTAATTATTTTAAATCCCTCTCCCATTTCAGAACATTTACTACTAACAAAATTATTAAATCAAAGGTACAGCAAGGACTGAAGCTATTGATTGTTGAGATCTCAGAGCAATACTCTAAAAAACACTTTTTTTATTTAAAGAAGTAATTTTATTTTTTAACTTTTATTTATTTATTTTAATTTGACCAGAGAGAGAGAGAAAGAAAGTGAGAAAGCAAGCTGCCAGGTCTGGGACTCGAACCGCAGTCAGCCATGTGGGAGTCCAGCACCCCACACCACCTGCTGGTCCATCAAACACTTTTTTTTTTTTTTTGAGTTTTTGTCTCCCCTTATAGAGCATATACCAGAGAGACAGAGATGGAGAGACAAAGAGACAGAGAAACGAAGTGAGAAATCACCCTCCAGGGGCAATGGTCACACTGCAATTCCTTTTACTCTCAGGATTTTGGGCATGTGCTCACACCTGCCCAGCCTGAATTTCAAGCCACCAAGTCAGGACTTGAAATGCAGCTGAACATATCGAAGTCCAACTCCTTAACCACTATGCCACTTGCTGGCCCCTCAAATGCTCATTTTTAAAGAAAGGGCACCCTTGGAGCCAGCAGGTGGTGTGGTGGACTCCCACATGGCCGACCATGAGTTCCTGGTTTGAGTCCCAGAACTGGCAGCTTGCTTTCTCAATTTGTCCCCACCCTCATGGTAAGTGCACATGCCCTATAGCAAGTAAAATAATAAACAACACAAATGAATAAGCAATTCTAAAAAATGTCTTTAAAAATATCTGAGAAAGGCCTTTGGCTCGACTTTGAGGAAAGAGCTGAATTGGAAAGAACACTTACGTGTCTACCTATTTCTCTTTTTTTTTTTTTTGGAGAGGTTTTTGCTATAAGGCATGTGTGCTCACCAGAAAGAGAGACAGAAAGCAAGAAATCGCCCCTCAGAAGGGATGCCCACATCACAATTCTTTCTCCTCCATTCTCTTCTCGGGATCTTGGGCACACATGCACATGCGCCTGGCGTGAGTTTAAGCCACTGGATCTGGAACTCGAACCATGGTCATGTGTCTATTTCTACTCCTCCTTTACCTTTTCATCCTTATTAGAAATTTTCCTTTCTTTCTTCTTTTTTTTGGATAGGTTTTTGCTATAGGGCATGTGCACTCACAAGACAGACAGAGAGACAGACAGACAGAAAGCGAGAAATCACCCCCCTCTGAGGATGTCCATATTGCAATTCCTTCTCCATTCTCCTCTCAGGATCTTGGGCACACACGCACAGGTGCCTAGTGTGAGTTTAAGCCATGAGGTCCAGGACTCGAACCACGGTCAACTACATGGGAGTCCAGTGATACAGCCTTTACACCATCTGCTGGTCCTGAAACTTTTCTTTCTTTCTTGCACTTTTTTTTTTTTTAAAAAGATTGTTGGGAACCAGCAGGTAGCGTAATGGCTATGTCGCTGGACTCCCACGTAGTCGACCGCGGTTCGTGTCCCGGACCCGGTGGCTTAAAACTCATGCCGGGCGTGTGTGTGTGCGTGCCCAAGATCCCAAGAGGAGAATGGAGGAGAAGGGATTGCGGCGTGACCATCCTCCCTGGGGGGTGATTTCTCGCTTTCTGTCTCTATGTCTCTCTCTGTTTGTCTGGCGAGTGCACGCGCCCTACAGAGAAAATCTCTCAAAAAAAAAAAAATTAAAAATTAAAAAGATTGTTATCATAAGGTATATGTGTTTCACTGGAGATAAAGGGAAAGTGAGAAATCACGGGAGGAGGGAGCATGTCCTTCTTCTCCATTTTCCTCCAGGAATTTTGGGCATGCACGCACACATGTCTGGAGTGATTTTCAAGCCTCGAACCATGGTTGATCATGTAGGAATTCAGCCCCTTAACCACCATGCCACAAACTGGCCCCAAACTTTCTTTTTAATGAGACTGGTGAGAGTTTGGCTTTCAAGACATCCTGTAGTGGACGCAAGTAATACAGTAAGGAAATGGGATACCCTTTGACTGTAACTCTCTTTAATGTCCTAATTTTTAATTAGATAACCTCACACTAAACTGCACTATTGTATATGAGAATCAATTCAGAAACAAAGTCAGACAGAGTTTATTTATTTATCTATATAGGTTTCTGCCATTGGGTGTGTGTGTTTGCCAGAGACAGACAGAGAGAGAGAAAGTGAGAAATCATCCCCTTGGGGGATGGCCACCTCTCCATCCCTTCTCCTCCACCCCTCTCTTGGGATTTTAAGTACACAAGTACAACACGCCTGGCATGATATTAAGCTACCAGGCCCAGGACTCAAACTGTGGTCAATTATATGGAAGTTGAGCGCCTTAATCACCATGCCATTTGCAAACTCACACAAAAGTTTTTGAATGCTACCCTGTTAGCAAGAAACTTTTTAAAAACTTACTAATGAAAGACAGGGTTTTTAAAAAATACTTTATGGGGTCGGCAGGTAGTGTGGTAGTTAAGGTGCTGGGCTACCACATGGCTGATCATGGTTTGAGTCCTGGACTTGGGCGCATGTGCACGTACTCTCTCTCTCTCTCTCTCCAAATTGAATAATAATAAAAAATAAATAAAATTAAATGAATAATTCTAAAAAATTGCTTTGTGAATTATACAACAATGTGTATGATACAGTAATATAAAACAATTATGAATATAAATGCATAAAATAAGGTATGTTTATTTACTTCTTAATGTATGACAATGAAGTATGAAAATAATTTTATATTTTCATTACATCAGTAACAAAAAAATAAAAGTACTTTAAAAATTAAATACTAGGGGACCAGCAGTTAGCGTAATGGCTATATTGCTGGACTCCCACATAGTCGACCATGGTTCAAGTCCCGGACCCGGTGGCTTAAACTCACGTGTCAGCGTTGGTGCCCAACATCCTGAGAGGAGAAAGGAGGAGAAGGGATTGCGGCATGACCATCCCCCCAGAGGGTGATTTCTTGCTTCCTGTCTCTATGTCTCTCTCTGTCTTTCTGGCAAGCGCACATGCCCTATAGCAAAAACCTCTCAAAAAAATAATAATAATAATTAAATACTAGGACCAGCAGGAGGTGTGGTTGTTAAGGCACTGGACACTCTTCACGTGGCTGACCATGGTTTGAGACCTGGACCTGGTGGCGTGCTTTCTCACTTACCCACACACCCCCTGCCCGTGTGTCTCTGTCTGGTCAAATTAAAATAATGAATGAATAAAAATAAATAAATAATTCTTTAAAAATAAATAAATAGTAAAAATTAAATACTTACTGTGTAATTGAATTTTGAACACTTTTTTCATTTAAAGTCATCCCAGGAGGTGGATCATTTTGCAAAGCCAACAGTTCTTTCTGAAGTCGTTTCTAGAAAAGAACATCAAGAGTAATTTGTACTTTTTCTTTTTTTATAGTATAATATCCTTTTTTTTTCCACTAAAGGTTTTTGCCATAGGTACAGGTGCTCACCAGAAAGGAGACTTGAGATAGAGAGAGATTTTTGCAAAGCCAACAGTTCTTTCTGAAGTCGTTTCTAGAAAAGAACATCAAGAGTAATTTGTACTTTTTCTTTTTTTATAGTATAATATCCTTTTTTTTTCCACTAAAGGTTTTTGCCATAGGTACAGGTGCTCACCAGAAAGGAGACTTGAGATAGAGAGAGATACTGTGAGAAAGAAAGTGAGAAATCACCCCCCCCCCCTACACCATGCCATCCTCCCCTCCATTTTCCTCTTGGGATTTTAGACACGCATGCACATGTACCCAGCAAGGTTTTTCAAGTCACCAGGTCTAGGACTCGAACCATGGTCAGTCATGGGGAATCCAGTGCCTTAATCACCATGCCACCTGCAGTCCTCCAGAAATCACTGAATAATCACCTCTAAATGCTGATACCTTTGCCCTATATCTTTTATATTGTATATAATTCTCAAAAATTGATATATATATATATATATCCTATAATGCACAATCTATTGTTAAAACATTTCAACATTTTTGCTACAAAGTGGTTATGAAGGACAATCAATTATCTACCAAGCATCAAATTTCTTCAGGACTTCATAGCTACTCTACTGAGGTTATAGATCTTAACCTATAACTCACACACACGTACCCTGTGTAAGTTTCAAGCCACCAGGTACAGGACTCGAACCACCGTTGACTACATGGGAGTCTGGCAACATAACTATTATGCTATCTGCTGGTCCTTGTACTTGTTTTCTTTTTTAAAAAAATATTTATTTAACTTTATTTGTTGCCATTATTTTTTTAATTTGACCAGAGAGAGAAAGAAAGGGAAAATGAAAAAGCAAGCTAGTAGTAGGTTTGGGACTCTAACCACAGTTGGTCATGTGGGAGTCCAGCACCTTAACCATCATACCACCTGCCAGGCCCCGTATTTGGTTTTGGGGTTTTTTAAAGATTTATTTATTTTTAATTGTTACAATCACCATCCTTCATCTTTGACCAGAGACAGACAGATAGAAAGGGAGAGTGAGAAAGCAAGCCACCAGGTCCGGGATTTAAACCGTGGTCAGCAATGTGGGAGGGAGTCCAGCCCCTCAATCGTCACGCTACCTGCTGGCCCCTGTATTTGTCTTCTTGACTCAGATCATCTGTACATAATTTAATCTTTCAAGGTTACTATCATGAACATAACTTATTGTACAACACAGCAGGGCCTGAGATGTGTAAGGTTATTTTCCCACATTCTAGATGCCATAAATGGCTACATATTTTCCATTCTTATTTGTACAGCTTTTACATTCCCTTCTTCCCTCATTAACATCAGTGGACATTCATTCCCAGTGTATAACAAAACAAAACCAGAACAGCCTCTAATATATGGGTTTAAAACAAATCGAATAACCAGTGTTATTATAATTGCATACAAGATTGTAAAGTTGTTTTGTTTTGTTTTTGAGAGATTTTCCTTATAAGGCAAGTGCAATAGCCAGACAGACAGAAAGAGAAAAATCATCCCCTGGGGAGATGGCCATGCTGCAAGCCCTTCTCCATTTTCCTCTCAGGATTTTGGGTACGTGCACGGACACACACCCAGTGTGAGTTTCAAGCCACCAGGAACTTGAAACGCAGTCGGTCAGTGGAAGTCAAACATCTTAACCACTACGTCACCTGCTGGCCCTGTAAAGGTTCTTCATAAGCATTATGTTCTTGAAGTAAATAAGGTAAACATGGGTTTCTGTTCGTAACACAAGAGCTCAGCTTATAAACTGGCTTCAGGGGCCAGCCAGTTGGCACAGTGGTTAAGGCAGCTGAATCCCACTTGGCCGACCGTGCAGTTCAAGTCTCGGACCCAGGGAACCAGCAGTTAGCGTAATGGCTATGTCGCTGGACTCCCATGTAGTCAATCACGGTTCGCGTCCCGGACCCGGTGGCTTCAAACTCATGCCAGGCGCGTGTGCGTGCGTGCCCAAGATCCCGAGAGGAGAATGGAGGAGCAGGGATTGCAGCGTGACCATCCCCTCTGGGGGGAGGGGGTGTGATTTCTTGCTTTCTGTCTCTCTGTCTGTCTGGCGAGCGTACGTGCCCTATAGCGAAAACCTCTCCAAAAAAAATAAAAAATAAAAAGTTAATGGGAAATATTATTTAAAAAAAAAAAAAAAAAAGTCTCGGACCCAAAAGCTTGAAAAGCGTTTTTTTCCTCTTTCTCTCTCTCTGTCTCTGGTGGCACATGCACCCTATACCAAAACTAAAAAACAAAACCAATTTCTGATATTGGGGGGCAATGATATCAATATAGCAATGTTTTAGGTCTTTTACATTCATGACATCATGACTGTGACCAAGGTAGGCAGCTGTGTTTTCCTCTTTCTCTCTCTCTGTCTCTGGTGGCACATGCACCCTATACCAAAACTAAAAAACAAAACCAATTTCTGATATTGGGGGGCAATGATATCAATATAGCAATGTTTTAGGTCTTTTACATTCATGACATCATGACTGTGACCAAGGTAGGCAGCTGTGGGATGGTGGCCCTGGATTAGGGACTGTGGCGGTAGGCGGGGACTCCACTGCGGTGACTACAGCACTGACGAAAAACTACTAAAGTTCCTGTAGAAGTGCAAAGTAGAAGTTCATAAGAACACAATGGATGGAGAGAAGAAAACCTATGGTGGCTGTGAAGGCCCTGATGCCACATATGTCAAATTGGTATCTTCTGATGGTCACGAATTTATTGTAAAAAGAGAACATGCACTAACATCAGGAACAAAAAAGCCATGCTGAGTGGCCCAGGTCAGTTTGCTAAGAACAAAACCAATGAAGTCAATTTTAGAGAGATTTTTTTCACATGTGCTATCAAAAGTATGCATGTATTTTACCTACAAGGTTTGCTATACTAACAGCTCCACCGAGATTCCTGAATTCCCAATTGCACCTAAAATTGCACTGGAACTGCTGATGGCTGTGAACTTCCTGAACTGTCAAATAAAATAAATTATAATAAAAAAAATTCATGACATCGTTATGTAAGTTCAAAGTCATCTAACACCACTAGATTTAAAAACTCCTTTCTTTGCTATAAATTACTGTAATAGACTCAAAAATGTTATGAATTAAAATCTTTTCCTCAGATTCAGCAATATAATAGTTATAATAAAAATAAGATATTGTGGTTGAAATATCTTAGTAATGATTACATACAACTGCTGACTCCAGCTGCTCCCTAAAGTGCAAAATAATTAGAGACTAAAAATTAGTTAAGGACTTTAATTATTCAAGATATGGAAATAAATTTGCCTAAATAATTTGCTTTGAATCAAGTTTGTTTACAACAAACTTCTACATCAGAGCAGGATTTTTTTTTTCTTTTTTAAGATTTTTGCCATAAGATGTGCTTCACACACTGGAGAGAGACAGCAGGCAAGTGAGAAATCCCCCAGGGGAATGGCCATGCTACAATCCCTTTTCCTCCATTCTCCTTCCAGGATTTTGGTTATGTGTGCCCACACACCCAGCGTATTTTTCAAGCTGCTGGGGTCTGTAACTCGAACCACAGAGTTGGTCATGTGGGATCCAGCGTCTTAACTACCATACTACTTGCTGGCCCCTAGAACAGGGTTTTTAATTTGTTCTTCTGATTTTAACAAATGTAGGTTCTGTAATCAAGAGAATCTTTTTTAAAAATTGGGCTAAACAGAAACTTGTTTCTTCAACACAAGACTTCTCATAAACTTCTGATACACTAACTCATACAAAGATTCTCCAAAAAAAGGTGACATGAGGTTTCAAAAAATAATGGAACCCTTGGGACCAGCAGATGGCTCAGTAGTTAAGTTGCTGGACTCCTAGCTGCTGGCTGATCGTGGTTCAAATCCCAGACCTGAGGCCTGAAACTCAGGCCAGCGTGTGTGCATGTGTACCCAAAAATCCTGAGAAGAGAAAGGAGAAGGGATTGCAGGAGACTATCTCCCTGGGGGATGATTTCTGTCTCTGTCTTTCTCTGTCCATCTGATAAGCATATACACCCTATAGAAAAAAATCCCTCTAAAAAATAAATAAATAAAAATAATGGAATCCTTGGGTCAGCAGGTGGCATGGGGTCAAGGTACTGGATTCTCATGTGGACAACCACAGTTTAAGTCCCAAATCTGTTGGTTTGCTTTCTCACTTTCCCTCTTTCTCTCTCCCTGTCTCCCTCTCTAGTAAAATTGAAAATAATAATAATAAATAAAATAAAATACATGATTATGGAACCCTCTCAGTGTAGAACATCTCAGAGAAACCTTGTTTCAATGACCACATTTTGGGAACCTCTGCTCTAAAAATCCTCCAGATCTTGGTAACTTAACTAGCACAGGAAAGATAGCCCTTGTTGGTGCAGCGAGAATATAAATACATAGCTACCAACTGAAACAAGATGAGAGTTTTACTGGGGCCAGCAGATAGCATGGTGGTTAAAGGAGCCAGATCCCAGTCAACTATGTGGTTCAAGTCCTGAGCCTAACTGTGTGAGAAACATGAGTATGCGCACAGCTACACGTATGGCCAAATCCCAACGGAATGGAGACATAGAAGAGAAGAGACTGCAATGTGACCAGACCCCAGCGGGCAGTGCTATCTCTTCTCTCTCTCATCTGGCAAGTGTATATGCCCTCTGTCAAAATTTTAGAAAAAGAAAAAAAAAAAAAAAGAGAGAGAAAGGAAAACCTTTGTTCCTACATTGAAACTACTTTTATGTTTCATAATGGGATCTGTAGTAGCCAACTTCCAAAAGCACTCCCAGTTAACTCTGCTTCTTGGCATTAACACTATTGTGCTGTTTCTTCCCACACTGTACCAGAGTATGGTCTGTGTGACCACTGGAATACAACAGAAGTGATGGTATGTCACTCCCCAAATTACGCTATAAAAAACGATGGCTTCCAGACCAGCAGATGGCGTAATGGCTACTACGCTGCTGGACTCCCATGTACTCGACCGCAGTTCCAGTCCTGGACCCAGTGACACACGCCAGGCACATGTGAGTGCGTGCCCAAGATCCCGAGAGGAGAATGAAGGAGAAGGCATTGTGGCGTGGCCATCCCCCTTGGGGGGGTGATTTCTCGATTTCTGTCTCTCTTTCTGGCAAGCGCACGTGATTATAGCAAAAACCTCTTAAAAACAAAACAAAAAAGGGACCAGCAGTTAGCATAATGGCTATGTCGCTGGACTCCCATGTAGTCAACTGTGGTTCGCGTCCCAGATCTGGTGGCTTAAAACTCACACCGGGCACATGTGTGTGCATACCCAAGATCCTGAGAGAATGGAGGAGAAGGGATTGTGGCGTGGCCATCCCCTTGGGGGGCGATTTCTCGCTTTCTGTCTCTCTGTCTCTGTCTGTCTGGCGAGCACACGCGCCCTATAGCAAAATCCTCCCCAAAAAAAAAAAAGAAAGAAAGAAAAACAAAACAAAACGATGGCTTCCATCTTGATCAGTCTCTCAGGTTACTTGCTATGGAGGATTCTATCACGTTAATGAGCAGACCGATTCAGAGGCCCACATCATAAGGAACTGAAGTCACCTGCCAATAAACATGCGAGTCATTTGGAAGCGAATCCTCCAACTGAAGTCAAGCTAACAGATGTAGACCTGGACAATACCTGCCTGCAAGCTCAAGAGACACTGCAGGCCAGTCAATGGCAACGCTGGCTAAGGTGGCTGGGTTTCACACAGCCAACTGGGATGTTTAAGTCCTGGCCTCAGCAGCTTGAAAAAACACACTGCACATGCATGTCCAAAATCTGAGAGGAGATAGAGGAGAGATTAGGGCATGCCCATTCCTCTAGGGGGTACTTTCTTTTTCTTCCCCCTAAAATTATTTTAATTAATGATTATTATTAGTTTTTTTTTTTTAATTTGTCCAGAGAGAGACAGACAGAGACAGAGAGGAAAAGTAAGAAAGCAAGTCGCTAGGTTTGTACCCAAACCCGGGTCTGCCATGTGGGAGTCCAGCACCTTAACCACCATATCACTTGCCAGTCCCTGGGCGTACTTTTTCACTTTCTCTGTCTCTCTTTGGGGAGCACAAGCGCCTATAGCAAATTTAAAAGAAAAGAAAAGAAAAGAAACTTTAAGCCAGAACCATCCAACTAAGCCACTCTGATTCTTAACTCTTCATACTGTGTTAGATGATGGATGTTCAGTAAATTGCTAGAGCTGTGGGTTACCCAGAAATAAATAATGCAAATAGGACCTTCTGCTCCATCTTCCCTCCATAAGAGACTACCATAGACTGGTTCATTTCAGTATAGCCAAGTCAGAATCCAAGATATTCAATGGAACATGTTTTCACTGAGGTGGTGGAGTCATTACATTAAAATGACAATTCAGGTGAGCCCCACGCTGTTATCTCCTAGGGAGTTGGATATCTTGGACAGTCACATCCCTTGCAAGAAAGAGAAAGCAAAGCGAGCATTTTGGTGGTTAATGAGCAATAAGCTCACTAATAAAATCAGTAACTATTTACTACTAAGATAGTTTTTAAAGATACAAAGTCAAACAAAATATCTGTTTGGCCTATTCACAAGAACAGAGTTCACCCTTAAGTGTATATACTTTCTGGAACAATAGCTCAGTAGAGGGCAGGAAAAATCTTGGAGCAAATTATTAGGCCCAAGAGAGTCCTCTGGCTCTTCCAAGAAACTAATTCCTGGTTCTCTGTGGACACAGAACTAGAAGAGAAGGAATCAAAGAGTGAAATGTAAAGATAAATGAAAATTCATATTCCTTTGAAGATCCATAGAACTAGCATAACTCTTAGAAGTCACAGTCAACTGGAAGATATAATCACAATCACAAGAGGAGGCATTCACCTTCTAACCGTGAAGAGTGAGTATCCACAAAAGTATCTGAGAAACACTAGTGTCAGGACAAAGACCAGCAAAAGCAATGATACTCCCCCTACTCCTTACAGAAACACCACGGTCATACTGGCCCGCTTTCCCAGATCATAGTAAAAGAGCAGCTATAGGCTGAGGTAACCGCAAAATGGAAAACAGCTCTAGAAGGTAACTCCTGTAACTAAAGCAGCAGAAGCACCAAAAAACCATAGGGCGCAAAAGGGGAGAGAACATGAAAAACTAGAGTTCCAGTAGTCACAACCAAGTATCACCCTGGTCTGTCCCTATACTGGAGAGGTACAGGAATGTTAATTACAAATGTACCATGGTTGACTACATGGGAGTTCAGCGACATAGCCATTACACTAACTGCTGGTCTCAATACACACATATTATTAGGATGTGGGAGAGTCATGCCTTATTTTTCTATGCAAAAATGCATCATGACTTTCCTGATGAGCCAGTATTACTCTTAGCCTCATAAAATTTAAAACCCTTGGAAAGCTCAAGCTACAGTTTATGTACAAGAGGAAAACAATGTAAAAAGTAATCAGTTTGGGGACCAGTAGATGGCATAATGGTTATGTCGCTGGACTCTGATGTAGTCAAGCCAAGTTTGAGTCCTGAACTCAGTGGCTTTAAACTCACACTGGGCATGCACGTGTATGCCAGTGCCCAAAACTCCAAGAGAAGAATAGAGAAGGGATTTCAGGGTGGCCACCCTCCCAGGGGGCGTGATTTTTCCCTTTCTGTCTCTTTGTCACTATCTCTCCAGTGAGCGCATGTGCCCTATAGCAAAAATTTCTTTTTAAAAGAAAAAAGTCATCAATTTTAAAATGTTGGGCCAGCTGGTGGCATGGTGATTAAGGTGGTAGGATCTCACATGGCTGACTAAATGGTTTGTATCCCAGAAACAAAGGCTTGAAAAATATACCAGGTGCGTGTACCTGTTTGCCCCAATTCTAATCACTCTTGCCCTCTTTTTTTTTTTTTTTAACTTTTTTTTTTCTTTCATAAAAATGAGAGACAGAGGGAACCAGCAGTTAGTGTAATGGCTATGTCGCTGGACTCCCACGTAGTCGACCGTGGTTCGCGTCTCGGACCCGGTGGCTTAAATCTCATGCCGGGCGCGTGTGCATGCGTGCCCAAGATCCCAAGAGGAGAATGGAGGAGAAGGGACTGCGGCGTGACCATCCCCCCTGGGGGGTGATTTCTCGCTTTCTGTCTCTATGTCTCTGTCTGTCTGGCGAGCGCACGCGCCCTATAGCGAAAACCTCTCCAAAAAAAAAAAGACAGAAAGACAAGCATCCCCAAGAGGGTCCCACACCACAATCCTGTCGCCCCCAGACCCAGCCGGCCAGCCAGGATCATGGTGTTCATGCTCAGCGTGTACAGGATGACCAGGGAACAGAACCCACCATCTTCTATACAGACCCAGCACTGATGGAGCAGCATGACACTACTGTACCACTAGCTGATTCTTTCTTTCCCCTCTTTCTCTCTCCTTTACTTGCTGTCTCCCTTTTTCCAACTCCCTTTCCACATTACTTAATGATTGGATTTATTTATCTTAGTGAATAAATCACATTATTTTGATGTAACGAATCCCATCTCATTTTCAGGCTGGCATTAGCATTGGTTCACATTTATTGCTTTATAGGCTCTTTAACTATACTGGCTTACTAAAACCAGAGAAATTACCAACACATCTGCTACAATTTGGATGTGTCCCCCAAATGTGTTGAAATTTGGTGAGTCACTGCACTGGTATAAGAGGAAGAAACTTACCTGATTAAGGTGTCGCGAGATGGGGCCCCCAGGAGTTTATGGGGTTGGATAAGGACATCAAGGGGAGCATCACATGAAATACTCCTAATTAAAGCCAATATTCTAGGGCCAGCTCCACAGCCTAGTAGCTAAGGGAGCCAGAGTGACTCCTAGTAGCTTATTTTAAAAAGTAGATACATGGGGCTTACATGTGATGCCCTACGCTGCCTCAGAACTCTACAGAGTCCCCACCAAGAAGACCCTCACCAGATGTAGGTCCCTGAACGTGGAACTCCAAAAACATGAAATAAAAAACTTCTATTCTTTATAAGTTACTCAGATTTAGGTATTCAGCAGCAGGTGGCAAAAAAGCACACTAAGATAGCAGTACCCGAGACATAAAATGAAGAGCACAGTCAGTAACGGGTCCATAGACCACAATGCGTAGCACAGTGCTAAACAACTGAGGCTGTCTTTGACTTACCTCCTAAAGATTTTCAATGGCTATGCTTACATATTAGTTTTGAGTTTTTTGCTGTTTCAAAGAGCTGAGAACGATAGGTATGCCAGTATAGAAAAAGCATTATTACTGTTTTTTAATAGTAGACACTATTATTTATTTATCTTTTAATTGTTAGAGGGCAGGTGTGATTGCCAAAGACAAAGAATGAGAGAGAGAAAAAGGGAGGAAGCCTCTCTGAATTTGTGTGGTCATGTCGCAATCCCTTCTCCTCCGCTTCTCTCTTCCGTCAGTTAGGACTTGGAGCGTGCGTAGGCAAGCGCCTGGTGTTTTGTTCAGGCAGGGGCCAGGATCAAAACCATGGTTAGGTAAGTGTGATCCAACCCCCTTAACCACTACACTACAGAGCTGGACCTGAACATTACTACTTAGGTTGAAAAAGACACTACATCACATAAAATGTTCCTAATTAAAGTCAATATTTTAGGGCCAGCTCCATAGCCTAGTAGTAAAGGGAGGTAGATACCACACTGCCAACTGCACAGTTGGAGTCGTAGCCCCAGCAGCTTGAAAAATATGCCAGGCTTGTGCACATGTGTGCCTAAATTCCCAACAGGATGGAGAAATGGAGAAGGGATTGCAGTGTGACCAAGTCCCACTAGAGGTGCTTTCTACCTCTTCTGACAAGTGCATGTGCCCTCTGGCAATTAAAAATTTCACAGATGACAAGGGCCAGGAAGTGCAGTAGTGGTTAAGGTGGGTGGATCCCAAATGGCCAACTGAGCATTTCAAGTCTAGGACTCGGCGGCTTGAAAAACATGCATGTGTGGGACCAGCAGTTAGCGTAATGGCTATGTCGCTGGACTCCCATGTAGTCGACAGTGGTTTGAGGCCCAGAGCCGGTGGCTTAAACTCACGCTGGGCATGTGTGCATGCAGACCCAAGATCCTGAGAGGAGAATGGAGGAGGAGGGATTGCGGCATGGCCATTCCCCCTGGGGGGTGATCTGCTTTCTGTCTGTCTCTCTCTTTCTGGTGAGTGCACGTGCCCTATAGCAAAAACCTCTCAAAAAAAAGAAAAATGTGCATGTGTGACCAAAATCTTGAGGGGAGAATGGAAAAGGGAGTGTGGTATGATCATCCTCCAGGGGGTATGATTTATCACTTTCCCTTTCTCTGTCTCTTTCTAGTATGCAACGTACCCTGTAGCAAAACTAAAATAATAATAATAAATTCACAGATGACAAAAAGAAAAAAAGGACATAAAATGACTATCCTAAAAGTTTACCATAATCAGGACCAGCAGTTAGCGTAATGGCTATGTCGCTGGACTCCCATGTAGTCAACTGTGGTTCGTGTCCCGGACCCGGTGGCTTGAAACTCATGCCAGGCATGTGTGTGTGCGTGCCCAAGATCCTGAGAGGAGAATGAAGGAGAAGGGATTGTGGCATGGCCATCCCCCCAGGGGGTGATTCCTCGCTTTCTGTCTCTCTGTCTCTCTCTCTCTCTGGCGAGCGCACGCGCCCTATAGCAAAAACCTCCCCCCCCCAAAATGTTTATCATAATCAAGTTTATAAGAAAGCAAAAAATAATTATCTAAGCCTGTATCAGCTTTTATTCTGGGAGATGGCACACACATATTCATATAAATATATACACACAACGTATAAATACATACATATAAAGCTTATTTAATGAGAGGAGAAAAACACACATCCACACCAAACAAGTACCTGCAACAGGGTCTCATGCTGTAACCACCCTGAAGCCTTCTCGGCCAGCTAGAATCTTGGACATGTACACATGCTACCCTGCATGCAGACTGATGAGGAAACTGAACTGTGATCATCTACAGGGTTCCAGCATTGTTTGAGCAATGTGTTACTGCTGTTCTACTGAGTTAGCCATGGGGAAATATTTTCAAATAACAAATTTCAGCTTTTCTCTCAGCTAAAATATCTAAAATTCATCCCAAGTGTTCTAGATAGTCTCCAAAGTACTTTAACGAAAACCTTTCTTTTAAGCAAAAATTCTAAATATGGAATGACAGCAAACTGCCAACTTGTTCCCCCATTTTTAGCCAATAATTCAACCACCACCACTCTATCCATATGGTCACTCCCCAGTTTTTCCCTTAAGAGTTTCCTCAAAATCCTACTTCTCTTTTCTGTAACTCGTCTTATCAACTCATTGAAGATCCTAGTCTCTTAATTATCCATTTGGCTTCTAACAAATTCATCCTTTCTCATTCCATAACCTCTGCCTATTGCTCATCAAATGGATCTTCTCTAGCTCCAAAACAAAATCACTAGTTTTCTGTTTTTGTTTTGTTCGAGGACCAATGCATTCACCAGAGAGACAGAGTAAGAGAGAGAGAAAAGAAAGTACCCCCAATGGGAAATGGCCATGCTCCAATCCTTTCTCCTCCATCTCTGTCTCCTTTCTGGACATTGGGCATGCACACACATGTGCCCAGCATGTTTCTCAAGCAGCTGGATCTGGTAGTCAAACCACGTGGTCATCCACGGGAGATCCAGCTGCCCCACCCACCAAGCTAAGGAGATGGCCTGTCATTATTTATCTCCTATCTCCCTCTATTTCTACATCTCCTTTTGTGATCCAACTTGACAAACTCAGCCAACATCTACTGCCTCTACCTCTTCTCTAATAGTCACTTAAGCTTCATCATCCCACAAGCTTTTCAAGGTTCAATCCACTTGCATTTAACTAGGGGGTCTTATTTCAATGACTTACCACTTATCTTTCATACATTGGTCTGGCCTCTGGTTCTATTACTTCAAATTTGGCTATCTTATTTCTGCTATTCTATCTTACTTGTTAGCCCCTCTTTTTAATAGGTACTTGCAAAGCAAAATAGTTGTCTTTTTTTTGTGAGCTGCTTCCCTATGACTCTTCTTTGTTGGTTTTTTTTTTTTTTCTTTTTTTAGGTTTTTGCTATAGGGTACAGAGCTTGTCAGAGAATGACAGAAAGAAGGAAAGTGAGAAATCACTTCCCATCCCCAGGGGGATGGCCACACTGCAATCCCTTCTCCATTCTCCTCTTGGGATTTTGGGCATGCGCATACAGGCGTCTGGTGTGATTTTCAAGCTGCCAGGTCTGGGACTCAAACCATGGTCCACCATGTGGGAGTACAACACCTTAACCACCACTCCATCTGCTGGCCCCTAGTTTATACTGATTTTTAAATAACTGTTTCCTAATCCAACACAATTCTTTAGTTCCTTTAATTGGGCCAGGGCACAAGCAAGAGAGAGGCATCAATGGAATCAGAGATAAGGCAAGAGGGAAATACATCCAACTGTGTTCCTATGACTTCTGACCTATTTTGAAAACATTATTTACCTGAGTCTCAGAAAAATATTTTAGTGCTTATTGCCAATAAATAGAGAATTGCCCTCACTGAGTTAAAAATCTAATAATGACCAAGTAACTTTATAAGAACTATAAATAAGTGAAAAATCCTACAGAGGAGGTAAAACGTGCTATGGGAGCACATGAACTAAGGAAAAAATGTGCGTAGCTGTGATGAGAGAGGCTAAGTTTCATGAATTCTTATGTGAGGTTCAAAGCTGTAGAGAACTGAAGTGGGGCCAGCAGATAGCATGTGGTTAGGGGTGCTGGATTCCCACATGGCTGACTATGGTTCAAGTCCTGGCCTGGTGGCTTGCTTTCCTACTTTCTCTCTCTCTCTCTCTGTCCTTCTCTGATCAAATTAAAATAAATAGAGTCAAATAAAATAATTCTTTTAAAAAAAGAACTAAAGTAGATTTTGAGTAAAAAGCTGAATTCAAAGACCAGCAGTTGGCATAATGGCTATGTCGCTGGACTCCCATGTAGTCGACTGCAGTTCGAGTCCCGGACCTGGTGGCTTAAACTCACGCCAGGTATGTGGGCGTGCGTGCCTAAGATCCTGAGAAGAATGAAGGAGAAGGGACTGTGGTGTGATCCCCCCACCACCACCACCGGGGTGGCCCTATGGCAAAAACCTCTCCAAAAAACAAACCAAAATTAAAAAAAGCTGAATTCAGATAATACCAAGAGTGGAAGGGCTAACTATATAATGACAAGTAAATTTTGTTTTGTTTTTTTTGAGAGATGTTTTTGCTATAGGGAACATGCACTCAACTGGAGAGACAGAGAGAGAGAAAGCAAGAAATCACCCCCAGAGGGGATGGCTACTCTGTAATCCCTTTTCCATTCTCCTCTTGGGATTTTGGGCATACACACACATGTGCCCAACAAGAGTTTCAAGCTGCTAGGTCCAGGACTCAAACCACGGTTGATTATGTGAGAGTCCAGCAATGTAACCATCATGCCATCTGCTGGTCCTAACAAGTAAATTTTTAAAATCTAGGAACAATGAAAACACAAGAAAGGGAACTCTGCCCAGAGCTGAAAAGAAAGTGACTGTAAAGAGTTGCTTATTACTCCAAGCAAGTAAAGGACACTTACAGAATTTACACATTTGCAGTAATACCCTTCAAACTAAGGAAGTTCAGGGCCCTGAGCCGTAGACACCCTGGCATGCTTTTTTTTTTTTTTTTTGTGGGGGTTTTGTGTTATCGCCAGATAGAGAGAGACAGAGGAACAGAAAGCGAGAAATCACCCCCCAGGGGGGATGGCCATTCCGCTATCCCTTCTCCTCCATTCTCCTCTTGGGATCTTGGGCACGCACGCACACACACACGCCTGGTGTTAGTTTTTTTTAAGCCACCAGGTCTGGGACGCAAACCGCGGTCGACTACATGGGAGTCCAGCTACATAACCATTACGCTAACTGCTGGTCCCCACCCTGGCATGCTTTATAAGTCACTGAGTCTGGGACTTAAACAACAGTCGGCCACATTGGAGTCCAACACCTTAACTACTGCAAGGCCCCTGCGCTATTCATTTTTAAATAGAGATCTGAGATTAGTTTTTAATAACATTTTCACTCATATTCAACTCCAAAGACTTATAATATAAATAATCCTTATGTTTACCTATTTATACACTACTGAGATGAAAGAAGAATCACTCAGCTCATAACCGGGCCTTATGGGAATATCCAGCAGTCAAACCTTAATATATGTATTATGTTGTCAAGAAAGTTATGTGTATGGTGCGTGCCCAAGATCCCGAGAGGAGAACGGAGGAGAAGGGATTGCGGCGTGACCATCCCCCCTGGGGGGTGATTTCTCGCTTTCTGTCTCTCTGTCTCTCTCTATCTGTCTGGCAAGCGCACACGCCCTATTGCGAAAATCTCTCCAAAAAAAACCAAGAAAGTTATGATGTATTTTTCTATGCAAAAATGCATTATGACTTTACAGACAACCTAACAGTTCTCTAATCCTGCTCCACAAAGAACTTTCATGGCAAATGATATTTTGTTTCTTTATATAAAATAGCCATTGAACAATTAAAAAAATCCCTAAAGTTGGTAAGAGAGTTAACAAATGCTATGATAGGCACAGGAAATAGTCTTTCATAAGTCTATAATTGTGCAGAGAGCCAGTAAGATGGATAAGCATTACTAGTCTGGGGCCAGCAGCTGGCATAGTGGTTAAGGCACTTGATTGCCACATGGTAGAATACAGTTAGCAAGTCCTGGACCTGGTGGCTGGCTTTCTCTCTCTCTCTCTCTGGTCAAATTAAAATAATAATAACAATAAATAAAATTTTTAAAAAATTCCTAGTCCATGGGATCAGCAGATGGTATAACGATGATATCACTGGACTTCCATGTAGTCCGGTTCACATGGTTTGAATCCCAGCCCCGGCAGCTTAAAACTCATGCTGGGTGCGTGTACATGCGTGCTCAAAATCCCAAGAGGAAAATGGAGGAGAAAGGACTGTGGCACAGTCATCCCCCTGGGGGGGTGATTTCTCACTTTCTGGCTCTTGTCTCTCTGGTGAGCACATGCACTCTATAACAAAATCTCTCTTAAAAAAAAAAAAAAAGTCCAAATTGGATTCTAAAGGTCATTCCAGAGAATTAAACTCTGAATGTCTACAGTCTCCTGCTCTAAATCTGCTCCAAAAGATGTAGACAAATTATTCAATTTACACGTCTGGCACACTTAAATTGTCAGACAGTAGTGAAAACTAACCATCAGTGTAGGTTGCCCAGGAGAACTGGTTAAGAAACTAAGAAAAAATTCCAATACTCAAAATGCATGCCAGATCAATAAATCATACTCAGGGGATACTCAGGGGATAGTATTTTTTTTTTTTGGAGAGGCTTTCACTATAGGGTGCGTGAGCTCACCAGAAAGAGAGAGACAGAGAGACAGAAAGTGAGCAATCACCACCCAGGGGGGATGGTCACGCCGCAGTCCCTTCTCCTCCACTCTCCTCTCGGGATCTTGGGCACGCACGCACACGTGCCCAGCGTGAGTTTAAGCCGCCGGGTCCGGGACTTGAACCACGGTCTACTACATGAGAGTTCAGAGATAGCCATTACACTAACTGCTGGTCCCTCAGGGGATAGTATTTTTAAGACTCCCAGGTGATTTAAAAATGATGCCAAAGTTAAAAACATCTGATCTGAATTGTGTGGGTCAACTCGCAAAAAAATTGGGGGCAAGTGCTGACCTACAACAGAAAATGGAATGAGGAGTCAAAAAAAAATAAAGGAACGCAGCTACATTATCATTACAGATTTTACCAGTTTTAATCTAGCACCAATACTTTTAAGTCAAAATACAATACACTTTCATTATTTATGATAGGTAGATTCTTTATAAAGTCACAGTAAACAATGAATCAGGAAATAGCAAAACCAGTGCTCCTAGAGGAAATACAAGGTTAGGTTCCAGCAAGCCTTTGGTCACACTGCTATCAATCAGTAATTACCTCATTTTGTGCTTAAACCCCTCTTATTTACTATGTATCACGGACTCATTAACACTGAGTTTGTATCAACAGCACTATAATTCACACCTAAGCATCAGCACTATAATCTCACACTTACCTAATATGCTTATTTCCTCCAAAATGCACATCACAACCTTCATGTATTTAGACACTAGACAGCTCACCAGTAATATGCCCAGGGGACATCTTGAACAGTGAAATTAACCATGAAAAGCACAAAAATGCAAAAAAGAAAAAAGGTAGCACATAATAGACCTCAGACAGGACACTTGTTTATAGCTCAAGTTGAAAAAGACAGCAGAGGATCACAGACTTGTTTGATCCACAGCCGTGAAGTGTGCATCATATCTCAAATTTCTCCTGCACTGCAAGTATGTAAATGGCCAAAAAAAAACACCCCACTATAAATATCAATTCTAGAGTTATGAATTAATTTTACCAATTACAGGCATAACTTGAAGACACTGCAGGCTTAGTTACAGACCACCCTAACACATATAGCAATAAAGTGAGTCACATCAATTTTTTTTTTGCTGTCAGTACACATGTAGTTATGTTGGTGAGCCATCCGGTGGTGTAGTGATGAAGCAGCTGAACCCCAAATGGCTGACTGCACAGCGTGAGCCCCCGATCTAGCAGCCTGAAAAACACACCAGGCTCATGTGCATGAGTGCCCAAAATCCCAAGAGAAGAATGGAAAAAGAATTGCAGGCGTGGCCATTCCCCCATGGAGGGATGATTTTCACTTTCTCTCTTGCTCTGTCTATCTGTCTCTGGTAAGTGCACGTGCCCTACAGCAAACCAAGCAGGGGAGATTTTTTGCTACTGGGCCTGTGTACTTGCCAGAGAGAGGAAATATGAGAAATCACTCCCAAGGGGGAATAGCCACACTACAATCCCCTCTCCTCCATTGTCCTCTCAGGACTTTTGGCACACATGCGCGGAATCAGTTTCAAGCCACCGTGTCCAGCTCTCGAACCCTGGGCCATGTGGAAGTTCTGTGCCTCAGCCACTACACCATATGTTGGCCCTAATAATAATCATGTAAAAAATAAATACATAAATAAATAAATAAAATAAAGTTATGTTGGGGACCAGTTACATGGTATGATGGTTCAAGCATTCAGATCCCACATGGCCAGCCACAAGGATCAACTTTCAGACCTGGCAGCCTGAGAAACATGCTAGGCATGTGTGCCCAAAATTCCAAAAGGAAGAAAAATGAATAAGAGATTAAGACATGCCTGTTCATCATATGGGCATGCTGTCTCCTTCTCTCTCTGGAAAGTGCACATGCCCTCTGACGAATAAGGGAAAAAAGTGTGTTTATTGCTGGGCCCATGCATGGGTGCTCAAGATCTTGAGGAACTAGAGGACTGCAGAAAGAAAATCATGGTATGATAAAACCCTATCAAAGGTTCTCACCTTATCTCTTGTGTGTGTACATGCACTATCATAAAAAGAAGTTATGTTTACAATATACTGTAGTTTATTAAATGTGTAATAGCACATTGCCTAAAAGTGCAACATATAAAGACCAGTAGTTGGTGTAATGGCTATGTCGCTGGACTCCCATGTATTCGGCCACGGTTCGAGTCCTGGACCCAGTGGCTTAAACTCATGCAGGGTGCGTGTGCATGAGTGTCCAGGATCCTGAGAGGAGGATGGAGGAGAAAGGACTGTGGCATGGCCATACCCCCTGGGGGGTGATTTCTCGCTTTCTGTCTCTCTGTCTCTCTCTTTCTGGCGAGTGCATGCATCGTATAGCAAAACCTCTCCCCAAAACAAAACAAAACAAGTGCAATGTATGTACTTTAATTATAAAGTACTTTATTGACAAACTACACTAAATATTGGGGCCAGAAGGTGACATGGTGGTTAGGAGCTCTGGATTCCCACATGGCTAACTGTGCTTCGAGTCCCGGACCCAGTGGCTTGTTCTTTCTCTCTTTCTTTCACACTCACCCTCACTCTGTCCCTTCCAGTCAAATTTAAATAAATAGTTCAATAAAATAATTCTTAAAAAATATATATACTAACAACATACGGTCTTGCTTCCATTATGGTGACTGCTGACTCATCAGGGTGGTGGTTGACGTTTGAAGGTTGAAGGTGGAACAGTCAAAACACACTTTATTAAGTTTGTCTTATATGGGTGTGGTAAGTAGAATCTCAAAACAATTACAATAGAACAAAGATCACTGATCATATCACCCATAACAAAGACTAATAACGAAAAAGCCTGAAAAAAACTAACATTTTTTCTCATACCAACTATATATTAAATAATCTATATACTTAACTGGTTTTTTATGAAGTTTTTGCCATAAGGAGTGTGTGCTCACCACAGAGAGAAGGAAAGTGAGAAATCACCACTCATGGGGATGGGCACACCACAATCCCTTCTCCTCCAATCTCCTCTTGGGATTTTGGGCAGGCAGGCACATGCACCTAGCATGATTTTTCAAGCCACAAGGTACAGGACTTAAACCGTGGTCAGTCATGTGGGAATCCAGCACCTTGTCTACCACTCCACCTGCTGGTACTTGATTGCTTTTTTTTTTTTAAAGAGAGATTTTTGCTATAGGGAATGTATGCTCACCAAAAAGACAGACAGACAGAGAGAGAGAGAGAAAGAGAAAGTGAGAAATCACCACCACCCCCGGGGAAAGGCCAGGCCACAATGGCTTCTTCTCCACTTTCCTCTCAGGATCTTGGGCACGCATGCACATGTGCCTGGCTTGAGTTTTAAGCCACCAGATCTGGGACTCAAACCACAGCTGGCCATCTGGGAGCCAAGCAATGTTAACCGTTACACCATCTGCTGACCCCCAGATGACAGATGACTTCTAAGATTCCCTATGACTCAAAGATTTTATAAGTCTGGGACCAGCAGTTAGCGTAATGGCTATATCACTGGACTCCCATGTAGTCGACCGCGGTTCGAGTCCCGGACATGGTGGCTCAAACTCATGCTGGGCACGTATGTGTGAGTGTCCAAGATCCCAAGAGAAGAATGGGGGGGGGGGGGTTGCGGCAAAGCCATTTCTCACTTTCTATCTCTCTGTCTCTCTCTGGCGAGCGCATACGTCCTATAGCAAAAACCTCTCAAAAAAAAAAAAAAAAAGATTTTATAAGTCTAAAAACTAAAGTTACCATGCCACTTTTAATTACAATAAAGGGTGATGTAGGGATACATGAATAATACCTATAACAGTTTACTATGATTACAGTAACATTTTTAGCAGTAGAGCTGCAACATAAAATTCTCATCTGAAAGGGACCAGCAGTTAGGGTAATGGCTATGTCACTGAACTCCCATGCAGTCGACCACGGTTCGCGTCCTGGACCCGGTGGCTTAAAACTCACGCCGGGCATGTGTGCGTGAGTGCCCAAGATCCCGAGAAGAGAATGGAGGAAAAGGGATTGCGGCGTGGCCATGCCCCATGGGGGGGGGGGTGATTTCTCACTTTCTATCTATCTCTGTCTGGTGAGCGTACGCGCCCTATAGCAAAAACCTCGCCAGAAAAAAAGTTTTCATCTGAAAAACAGCTCTCCACTCACCTAGAAATAACTTGAATTCAGCTTGATACCATCAAATCTGAGGGGAACCTCAGTGTAGACCTACACAACTTCAAAGGAGAACAAACTGCCATTTCAGTACTACACACCTAAAAATGGCTTACCCATAATTCAAAAATTAACTCAAAATGAATCAAAGACCTAAATGGAAAAGCTAAAACTATTCACGTTCAGGAGAAAACAATGATATAAATCTTCATGACCTTGAATTAAGTGATGATTTCTTAGATACATTTCTTAGATATGACACCAACTGCACAAATAAGAGAAAAAAAAAGATAATATGACTTCATCAAAATTAACAATTTTTATGCTTCAAATGATACCGTCAAGTAAGGAAAATAGAACAATTGCCCTAGCAATGAAGGGAGCTGGATACCACATAACTGACTGTGCAGTTCAAGTCCCAGCTCCTGTAGCTTGAAAAACATTCTGGGTGTATGTGTGCACATGGCCAAAACCACAACCAGAAGGGGCCAGTGAGGTGGCGAGGTGGTTGAGGCAGCTGAATCTCACATGGCCAACTGCACAATTCAAGTCCTGGAACTGATGGCTTGAAAAATCACACTGGGGGGACCAGCAGTTGGCCTAACAGTTGTCGCTGGACTCCCATGTAGTCGATCACGGTTCGAGTCCTGGACCCAGTAGCTTAAACTCACTCCGGACATGTGTGCGCAAAATCCCAAGAGATGAATGAAGGAGAAGGGACTGTGGAGTGGCCATCCCCCCTGGGGGGGTGATTTCTCACTTTCTGTCTCTGTCTGTCTTTTTGGCAAGTGCATGTGCCCTATAGCAAAAACCTCTCCAAAAAAAAAGAAAAGAAAAGAAAAATCACACTGGGCATGTGTGCGTGTATGCCCAAAGTCCCAAGGGGATAAGAGAGGAGAGGGAATTACAGCGTGGCCATCCCTGCTGCAGAGGGTAGGGGGGATTTCTCACTTTCTCCCCCACCACCTTCCACGCCTCCTTGGCTCTGGCAAGAGCACATGTCCTATAGCAAACAAACAAACAAACAAACAAACAAAAACAAACAAAAAAAACTCCAACAGGATGGAGAAATGGAGAAGGAAATTGCAGCATAACATGCCTCATGGTCGGAGGGGGGCATTTTTTCCTTCTGCGTGTGTTCTCTTTCTCACTTTCCCTCTTTGTTTCTCTCTCTCACTCTCTCTCTGTACCTCTCTGGTCAAATTTAAATAAGTAAATAAATAAAGTTAAATAAAATAATTCTTAAAAAAAAAAAATAGGGCCAGCAGGTGGCATGGTGATTAAGGGTGCTGGACTCCCACACGCCCAATCGCAGTTTGAGTCCTGAACCTGATGGCTTGCTTTCTCACTTTCCTTTTCTCTCTCTCTGTTCCTCTCTGGTCAAATTAAAATAAATAAATAAAATTAAATAAAATAATATAAAAAATATTTTTAAAACACAGTAATGAAAACTGGCCAGAATATATAAAAATTGGAACCCTTACACACTGATGGTAGGAATATAACGGGTGCATCTCCTGTGGAAAAGTCTGGCAGTTCCTTAGTGTGGTATTGAAATTTATGAAATATGTATTTGGTCTTTGCCCAGTGTCCTGGCACACAGCTCCTAAAGCCTTTGGAATCTTGGAAGTGTCTTTTTGTAAACTAGTGAGATAATGGGGTCTGCAATAGTCGCTGGACCAGGAAATATTTGCCAGAAGCCTATCGATGTGGTTAGAGAACTGGAACTTCCAGTCTCACACTCCTCAACCTCCAAGGGAGGGGGAGGGAGGGGCTTAAGGGTGAATTTAATCAATAGTGCCTAGGTAAAGTAGTCTCTGTAAAAATCCAACAGGGCAAACTTTGGAAAGCTTCTGAATTTGGTGAATAAGAACACATCCATGTGCCAAGTGTGACACACTCTTAACTCCACGCAAACAGAAACTCCTCTGGCTAGGACCTCTCTGAATCTCTCCCTATGAATAGCTGTGTCTAGCTCTTAATTTGCATCCTTTAAAACATGCTTTTGTGAGTAAACTGTTTTCCTGGGCTCTGTTAGCCAATCTTGCAAATTATCAAACTAGAGAAGGGATTATCAAAACCTCCAATTTATAGCCACATTGGCCAGACGTTGCCCAGTAACCTGGGAACCTCCTACTGGAGACTGGTGTCGAGCATGGGGGTTGGTCCTGCAGACAAAGTCCTTAACCTGTGTGGTCTGTGCTGTCTGCTCAGTGTCAGAACTGAACTGTAGGACATCCAGTTGGTGTTAGAGAATTGCTTGGTATGTGGGAAAAAAGCATAGCTGGTATTGGAAGTGAAGTATGAAATTTTGTGAGTCAGTACAGGATTGGAGAAAACAGTTGTGTTATTTTTCTTTATAGACTTAGAAAGTTAAAACAGTTACCACATCGCCCAGCAATCCAACCCCATGTATATACACCACACCTAAAACAAATTAAACATATATCTACATGAAAGCTGCACATGAATGTTCATAGCTCACAGCAACATTATTCATAATAATGAAAAAGTGGAAACAATCGGAATTGTCCATCAACTGATGAATGGGAACAGGAAACAATGTAAATATCAATTGACAAATAGACAAACTGTGGTGTAACCATAAAGTGGGCTAGTATTTGGCCACAAAAAGGAATAAAGTACTGATAGAAGCCACAACATGGATGAATCTCAAAAACATGCTAAGTGAAAACAGTCAGTCACGAAAGGTCACACACTGCATGATTTTACTTACACAAAATTCTCAGAATGGACAAGCCCATAGTGACAGAAAATACTGGGTCAGCGGAAAAGCCATGAGGTATTTTTGCATAGAAAAATACATTATGACTTTTCCAACAACCCACTACTGGTTTCCAGAGGCTAGGAGGAGGGAAAAATTGGAAATGACTACTAAGGGACAAGGCGCTCCTTTTACAGGTAATGAAAATGTTTGGGAAACAGTGGTGTTGATTGTGAAAATATGAAAATCAACTGAAATTTTTAAAATTATTTTATTTAACTTTATTCATTTTGTATTTATTTTAATTTGACCAGAGAGGGACAGAGAGAGAGAGAGCTTCCAGGTTCAGGACTTGAACCATGGTTGGCCATGTGGGAGTCCAGCACCCTTAACCACCACACCACCTGCTGGCCCCAAAACCAACTGAATTTAAAAGTGTAACATTTACACTTTAAAAGGGTAAATGTTACGACACGTGAATTATACTCCTTTTTTTCCTAATTTGTTGTAGGGCATGTGCATTCCCAGAGAAGGGGTGTTGAGAGAAAACACCCAACCCCACAATAAATGATCACACTGCAATCCCTGCTCCATTTCTCCTTTCTTTTGGGATTTTGGGCACACGCACGCATGTACACACACACACACACCCCTGGCATATTTCTCAAGTCACCAGGTCTAAGATTCCAAGTGCATGGTTGGCCATGTGGGATGCAGCTCCCTTAGCCACCAGGCCACAGGCTTGGCCCTGTGAATTATATTTCAATTGGTGAAGGGGGGAAAAAAAGGTGCCTTTAAAATGGATATAAAAGGCTCACAAATTTACTTGGCTAGTTCTCAAATGTTGAAAAAGATTTATAAAGAACACATGCTAACTGGAAGCCATGTTCTTCCCTTCTTCCAGTGGTATGAAAATATTATTACAAAGAGAGACCTCATATCACACATGATCATAAAGGTAATCTGCTAATTTCTCAATTCACAGACAACATGGGGACCAGGAATCAGAAAAATAGGAAAAATGAGCATCTGGTAGGGGTAATTTAAAATAAGAGGTCTAACACATAGTAAGATACAACTCATGAGAAACTAACAATTTTTGAAATGAAATAAACAGCAATTTTGCCCCATATGATTGTCTTATGATGAACAAAGAACTTAGCAGGGTAAGAATTACTAGCGCTGGGGTGCAGGCTATCTTAAGTTGGGTAAAAGGGCTATTTTATGTTGGGTGGTCCAGGTTGGCCTCTCTGAAAAACTGTTATCTGAGTGGAAAAAGGAAGTAAGCCATCCAAATACGTAAGAACATTCCAAGCAGAAGAAATAACAAACAAAGGTCCCGAGGCAGGAATAGCAAGGCATAAAATAAAGTTATAGAGAAATAAGAACCTGAGAGAGGTTAAAGCCTTATAGGCCATAAATTTGGGGCTATATTCTGAGGAAAATAGGGAAGCCATAGTATGGCTGAGTGAAACACTTGATGTTTGTGATTTGAGGAAAGACAATAAAGTAACAAGGGCAGAGAAACCAGTCATAAAGCTAGTGATAGAATCCAAGCAAATGATGAAGATGATTTACTTCCAGAATGAATTTAGAAAAGACAAATGATTAAATCCTGGAAATATTCTGAAGGTGGAGTTGACAGAATTTGCTGATGGTGTGACAGTGGGATGGGATGAAACAAAGAGTTCTGGTTGAAAAAATGGAAGAATGAAGTTGCTGTGCACCAACACCGGGAATACTATAGAAAATAGGTTCGGAGAAGAGAAATCAAAAAAGTAGTTTTAGGCCCAGCTCTGGTAGCACATGCTGGATGCTGCTGCTTCGCAGGTGAACACCATGGAAGTCTAGCTGCGATCTCCAGCCTGCCCTAAGAAGCCTGTGGCCTGGTGGTGCATACCTATAGTCCCAGCTACTCCGAAAGCTGAGGCAGGAAGACCACAACACAGCTAGATCCTATCTAAAACACCACATCCACACCCACACACGAACACCACACACACACAGGAAAAAAGAAAAAGGCAGTTTCGTAACTTCACCTCTATGCTAATATGCTTTTTTAAAGTATTGTTTGCTTTATTTTATTTATCATTATTGTTATCATTATTTTTTTTTAATTTGACCAGAGTGAGAGAGAGAGAGAGAGAGAGAGCGAGAAAGCAGGAAAGCAAGCCACCAAGTCTGAGATTCAAACCATCCTGGTCAGTCATGTGGGAGTCCAGCGTCCCTAACCACACCACTTACCAGCCCCTCTATGTTAACATGCTTTTATCTTAACCATTACATACTATTTCTGTGCAAAATAGCTTTACTTAGTAGTGATACAGGATGTGACTGAGTCTTTTGAGTCTAGATCCTTCCTATGTTCTTCAATGCTAATGAAGCTTTTATAAAGGCAACTGAATAAGATTAGTTTTTTTCTCAGAATAAGACAGCTCAATGGCATATACTATTTGTTGGTGATCCAAAAGGTAGGACCCAAATGGCCAACTGTGGGTTCAGATGTCAGGTTGACCTAACATGCCAGGTCCACATACCCAAGATCCTGGAGAGCTGGAGGGCTAGTGTGCTGGAGAAAGAGGACTGCAGTGAGATGTGACAAGGTTTTGCAGAGGGTGATCCCCCCTTTCCTGATTCTCTCCATCACAAGATACACTTTTAAAAAGAAATTTTAAAAAAAGATAATAAAATTCATCTAGCATAATGATTAAGGCATCTGGCTCCCACATGGCCAACTGTGCAGTTTGAGTCCAGGACCTGGAAGCCCGAAAAACATGCCAGGCATGTGTGCATGCGTGCTCAATTTTTTTTTTTTTTTTTGGAGAGGTTTTCGCTATAGGGCGCATGCGCTCGCCAGACAGACAGAGAGAGACATAGAGACAGAAAGCAAGAAATTACCCCCCAGGGGGGATGGTCACGCCGCAATCCCTTCTCCTCTCAGGATCTTGGCCACGCACGCACACGCGCCCGGCATGAGTTTTAAGCCACCAGGTCCAGGACGCAAACCATGGTCAACTACGTGGGAGCCCAGCGACACAGACATTACGCTAACTGCTGGTTCCCTTTTTCTTTTTCATGCATGCTCAATTTAGGCAAATACTAAACAGACAAGTATTTTCAAAAAGATTCCAGATTACCCCACTTTTAAAGTTCTGCTTGCTAATGAAGATTATTTTAGAAAATGTTACTCAATATACAGTACACACATAAACATTCCTTTAAAACTTTGACCCAGGGACCAGCAGATGGCATAGCCAGTTACATTGCTGGACTCCCACATGACCAACCGCGGGTTTGTGTCCTGGACCTGGTGGCTTGAAAATCAGGTCGGGAAGCATGTACATGCATGCCCAAGATACAGGGAGGAAAATGGAGAAGACACTGCAGCATGGTCATCTGCCCTAAGGGGGTGATTTCTCACTTTCCCTCTCACTGTCTTTGTCTCTGGCAAGTGCACGTGCCTTAAGGCAAAAACCTCTCATTAAACAAAACAAAACAAAACAAAAAAAAAACCCTTTGATCCATAAAGTAACTTTATATTTAAAACTCTAAGGAACCATTTCCTTTCATTTACTTAGTAAGAGAAGCTACAAAATAATAGCCTTGGTAAATGCTTAATTATTGATCGAAAAGTTTAAAAATTATCCAATGATTTCTGTACAATGCCAAACTTGTTAGTATGTTCATTACTATGACATCACCACATGAGCAGATTACAGAGCCTGATTTCCAATCCCAGTTTCACTACTCAGTTACCACGTGATTCTGAGTAAATTACTTGTCCCAATAAGAATTTTTACCAAAGTTCACATTCTGTGTCTCAGTTGAATGATATAAAACTTTCTGACTTTCCTTTTATAAAGTTACAATAAGGGCCAGACATGTGGGATAATGGTTAAGGCATGTGCTTCCCACATGGCCAACTGTACAGTTTGAGTCCCAGACCCAGATGTTTGAAAAACATGCCAGGCATATGTGTGTGCATATGCCCAAAATCCAAGAGGAAAATGGAGAAGAGACTGCAGTGTTGTCATCTCCCCGGGGAGTGCTTTCTCTCTTTCTCCCCTCCCTGGCAAGCGCGCGCGCGCACACACACACACACACACACACTATAGCAAAATAAATAAAGGAAAAAAAAAAAAAAGGACCAGCAATTGGCGTAATGACCATGTTGCTGGACTCCCACGTAGTTGACCGTGGTTCGAGTTCCGGACCTGGAGGCTTAAACTCACATAGGGTGCGCGTGCGTGCATGCTCAATACGCTGGGAGGAGAATGGAGAAGGGATGGCAGCAGCGTGGCCATCCCCCCAGGGGATAATTCTAGCCACACTCCACAAAATTCCAACGTTTAGTGAGCCTCAACAGCCAAGATGACGGTCAATTTTCTAACGCTTGATTAGGTGGTAACTCTTCACAATAACGTAAACAAACAAATGGGCATGTGGTTGCTAATTATCAAGGCAACATGACTACTGTAATAGCAATGTAAGAGCCCATATTCCACCTCTCAGTCACTACAATCAATTACTTGAGTAAAGAAAAATGAAGAGCTATGAATAATCCAAGATAATTATTTCTAAATCATCTAAAAATAAGTACACACTCATACTCTATCTCCTGTTACTAAATCTCAACCACCTTCCATCCAACCAAATCAATAGTCACTAGTATAAGACACAGTTAGGTAAGAGAGAGGAAAAACTTCCAGAAAATTCACAAAAGGATAATTCAATTGACCATTTATTTCAAGTATTGATAAGCATGACTTTTAGAACACATCACCTTTTTTTTGGAGAGGTTTTTGATACAGGGCGTGTGCGCTCGGTTCTCCTCCGTTCTCCTCTCAGGATCTTGGGCATGCACGCACACGCACCCGGCTTGAGTTAAAGCCACCAGGTCCAGGACTTGAACTGCGATTGACTACATGGGAGTTCAGCGACATGGCCATTATGCTAACTGCTGGTCCCAACAAACATCACCTTTTTTTTTTTTTGAACAATCACAAATAGGATTTTTTTAATGCAGATGTTTGCTACAGGGCATGTGTGCTCACTATAGAGAGACAGACAGAGAGACAGAAAGCGAGAAATCCCCCTGGAGGTGGGGAGGCCACACTGCAATCCATTCTCCTCTCAGGATTTTGGGCACATGTGCACACGCTCATGGTGTGAGTTTTAAGCTGGTGGAACTAAAACCACTACGCCACCTGCTGGCCCCAAAGGTCTGAACTTTATAAACAGACTTTTTTTTTGGAGAGGTTTTTGCTACAGGGTGCGTGCGCTTGTCAGAAAGACAGAGAGATAGAAAGCAAGAAATCACCCCCCAGGGGGGATGGCCACACTGCAATCCCTTCTCCTCCATTCTCCTCTCGGGATCTTGGGCATGCACACACACGCACCAGGTGTGAGTTTAAGCCACCAGGTCCGGGACTCGGATTGCAGCTGGCTACATGGGAGTTCAGCGACATAGCCATTATGCTAACTGCTGGTCCCTAAACAGACTCTTGGACTGGTGGTTTACATCTGTAAGTTCATTCAACTTTAGTGCTTGCTTCATCCCCAGTAGCTTTTCTAATACTACTATTTTCATCATGAAGTTCCATGAGTTTTCCCAGTTCAAACTTGGGCTAATTCTTTAGTATTTTTACTTTTCTGATGAACACATCATAGAGAAGATAGATTGATTGGCAAATGTTTTCTATGTCCTTTTTGTCTGCACCTCCAACATCATGATTTCCATCATCATCTTCCTGATTTGGCAGACCTACTGATGCTGAGTGAGTGTAAGAGTATTGATGGTTGTGTTTTCTTTAGTAAAACCAACACAGAAAAGATGAAGCAAATAACCAGTAGTCTTGACAACAGGAGCTTTAATCATGGTCTGCATTTTTTGACCATGGAACACATTGCTATGCGTAAAATCCCTGTCATGGAAGTTAGTCAGGCAGTTTTCACCTGAACATCCTCAGTAATTTGTTTGACTATCCTAAATGAGACTTCATCATGTGCAAGGCTCACTTCAAACACAAGGGCTTTCAGGCCATTAGATACGATTTTGATTCCTTGAGTCCTGGTGACTAGTGTTTTCCCAGTATTTCTTTTTCTCGAGGGGAGAGGATTTTGCTATAAGGCACGTACACTCGCCAGACAGAGACAGAAAGAGAGAAAACAAGAACCCCCCACTCCCACCCCAGGGGATGGCCATGCAGCAATCCCTTCTCCTCCATTCTCCTCTTGGGATCTTGGGCACACACAACACACACCAGGCGTGAGTTTAAGTCACCAGGTCTAGGACTTGAACCATGGTGGACTACATGGGAGTCCAGCGACGTAGCCATTATGCTAACTGCTGGTCCCCCAGTATTTCTTACATTAAACATAGCAGGTGCTTCAAGTCAGATCCATCTTTTTTAGAAAATACATCAACCTCTTCTTGGCTCCCTTTCTGCTGCCTTTTGAAAGGCACTTGTTCTTACCCATCCCCACGGAGCTATTCAGAGAGCCAAAAGTCCCAAATATCACCTACTCTGTACTGACTTTCTTAGACTAAGAAACAAGGAAAACGAGTTTATATTTAAAATCAATAAATCTAAAATGTTAAATTAGAAAAGTTTATCATGTACACTTCTGACTTAAGAGTCTGAATAAAGCAGCTAAATTCAGGACCAGCAGGTGGTGTGGTAGTTAAGGTGCCGGAGAGTCCCACATAGCCAACCAAGGTTTGAGTCCCAGACTTGGTAGCTGTTTTCTCACTTTCCCTCTTTCTCTGTATCTCTCTCTCATTGAATTAAAATAAATGAACAAGTAAATGCAATAATTACTTTTTTTTCTAGAGGTTTTTGCTATAGGGCGTGTGCGCTCGCCAGACAGACAGAGACAGAAAGCAAGAAATCACCCCCCAGGAGGGATGGCCACGCCGCAATCCCTTCTCCTCCATTCTCCTCTCGGGATCTTGGGCACGCACACACACGCGCCCGGCCTGAGTTTTAAGCCACCGGGTCTGGCCTCGAACCGCAGTCGACTACGTGGGAGTCCAGCGACATAGCCATTACGCTAACTGCTGATCCCATATAATTACTTTTTAAAAAGCTACACTTTTAAAATATTTTTAGAATCAAGTAAAAATTCACTTCAGGGACCAGTAGATGGCATAATGGCTACATCACTGGACTCCCATGTAGTAGACCACGGTTAAACTCATGTTGGGTGCGTGTGCATGCATGCCCAGGATCCCAAGAGGAGAATGGAGGTGAAGGGATTCCGGCATGGCCATCCCCCCTCGGGGATGATTTCTCGCTTTCTGTCTCTCTGTCTCTGTCTTTCTGGCAAGTGCATGCACCCTTTAGCAAAAAAACTCTCAAAAAAAAAATTTTTTTTTCAATTCAATGGAGCCAGCAGTTGGTGTGGTGGTTAAGGGCGCTGGACTCCCACATGGCCAACTGTGGTTCAAGTTTTGGACTTGGCAGTTTACTTTCTCACTTTCTCCTTCTCTCTCCCTCCCTCTCTCACTCACACTGTCCCTCTCTGTCCAAATTAGAATAAATATAAAGTTTTTTTTTAAAATTCACATCAATGAAATAATGCTTCTATCATTTGGGATAAAGTTTATACCAATTAATCAGAGTCCCTTAAGTACTATAACTAAAAATTTGCTACAACGTTCCACTATTTAAAGACCTCGAGAATTATCAAAATTATATAAATTTCTTTACTGTAACATCTGCTAATATAACTATTACCATGAGTGTACCATCCTTTTAAGAATAGTTTCCTGGTACTGGATCCATGGCCTAGTGATTCAGGAACCTGGATCCCATGTGACCAACTGTAGTTCAAATATGGGCTCAGAGGCTTGAAAAAACACACCAGGCACAAGCGCAAGCACACTCTTCACCTTGCTCCCAACATTATAGAGAAATGGAAGAAAAGGCATTGAGGTGGGACCACACACCATGTGTGGAGGCAACCTTTCTCCTTCGCCCTATCTGTTTCTCTCTGGCAACTGGGCGGGGGGATGGGGAGGGATATTTTCTTGGGCTGGCCCTGGTTCAAATCCTGCTCCTGGTAACTTGAAAAACAAGCTGGGTATATTTGCGTCCGTATCCAAAATCTTGACAAAGAGTAATGAAGGGAAAGGTACTGCAGTATGCTGGAAGGGTGCTTTATCGCCTTTTCTCTCCAGCAATGAGAAAAAAAATTTTTTTTAATTTAAGAAGAAAAGATTTTAATTGCCAGAAAGCACACACACTCACTAGGTAAAGAGAGAAAGCACCCTCCAATTGGGCTGGGTCATGCTGCAATCCCTTCTCCTCCATTTCTCTATCCTGAGGATTCTGGGCATATGCACCCACATGTGATCCAGTGTGTTTTTCAAGACACCAGGGCCAGGAATCAAACTGTAGTCAGCCACATGGGAACCAGCTCCCTTAACTGCTAGGCTGTGGGCCAACCCAAGAATGGTTTCTTCTTTTTTTAAAAAAGAGGTTTTTGCTACAAGGCACATGCACTTGCCAGAGAGACAAAGTGAGAAATCACTCCCTGGGCAGATGGCTACACCACAATCCCTTCTCCTGCAGTCTCCTCTCAGGATTCTGGGCATTCATGCACACATGCCTGGCATGAGTTTCAAGTCACTGGGTCCAGGACTTGAACCATGATCGACTACGTGGGAATCCAGTGACTTGGTGGCTTGCTTTCCCACTTTCCTTCTCTCTCTGTATCTCTCTGTGGTCAAATGAAAATAAATGAACAAATCAAATCAAATTAAATAATTATTTAAAAAAAAAAAACAGCTAAATTCTAAAATTAGGAAATATATCCATGGAAAAGAGGGAGGGAAAAAAGACTGTAAAATGAAAAAAGAGACACAACATAAAAAAATACAAATTTATAGTTTAGCTGGAAACAAAACACCTCAGAACACTTTCATTTAATTACGTCATCTGTTGGTCCCCAAGAATGTTTTTTTTTTTTCTTTTGGAGAGGTGTTTGCTATAGGGGGCATGCGCTTGCCAAAAAGACAGAGAGACAGAGACAGAAAAAGAAAAATCACTTCCCAGGGAGGGTGGCAACAGTGCAGTTCCTTTTCCATTCTCCTCTCAGTATCTTGGGCACACACGCATATGCGCCCAGCGTAGGTTTAAGCCACCATATCTGGTAGACCACGTGGGAGTCCAGTGACTTAGCTATCACGCTAACTGCTGGTCCCTCAAGAATGGTTTCTTAAAACTGAGGACAAAAGTCTGACTGCTTTTTCCTATTTTCCAAAATCCTTTCAAAAGGGCCTACGGGGAGTCACGCCTACAAACATTAACAGACCATGTTTTCTATTAACAGAATTCTTCCTACATCCTGTCCCTGCTACAGTTACCTCTGAGATATATATTCAACAGATTACAGCATATTCTTTCGCTTATCTCTTCCCAAGACACAGAACTTCCCTTCTACCTTGAGATGTAGATAAAGCATTCTTTCACTAACCTCTTCCCAATACACAGATATTCCTTTCCAATCACCAACCTAAAAATTATGGAACCCACCTATAACCTACAAGCCCCCACTTCCACATGTCCATCCTTTGGGGCCTGACCAATGGAAATCTCTTCACGAATTTTGTCTCTCACTCTCAAAGTCAAATAAAAAGAACTCGTGTACCTGATCACCCCAAGAAAGGCATGTTTGCCTCCTCTCCGAGCCTAGGTCACTCATATTCTGCTTAGAAATAAACTGCATTAATTATTAAGTTTTTACAATTGGTTATTTTTCATCAAGAAAACATAATATAACTGTAATCTCACTTGGTGATTTATAACTCTGTTTTAGGAAGAAAGAGGAGAAAGAAAAATGGAAAGACTATCAATGGGGCTCACATCTGAAAACCACTACAGGTTGAGCACCCCTAATCCAAATATGCAAAATGCTCCAAAGTCCAAAACTTTCTGAGTAGACATGATGCCAAAGTAGAAAATTCCACACGTGACCTCCTCTGATAATTGCAGTCAAAATGCTGTAACACAAAAATATATAGTATTACCTTCAAGGATGCACTGTTGTCTTATAAAAGTTCATGGAATATTGCCAAAACATGATGCATGAATTTCAAAACTTTTTTACACCAAAATCAATTTGTATTTTAATTCCATTCTTGCCATGAAATTTCTTTTTTTTTTCTTTGCTATAGGGCATGTGCACTCGCCAGAAAGAGACAGAGAGACAGAAAGTGAGAAATCACTCCCTGGGGGGATGGCCACGAAGCAACCCCTTCTCCTCCATTCTCCTCTCAAGATCCTGGGTGTGCACGCACACACATCCAGCATGAGTTTAGGCCACCGGGTCCAGGACTCAAACCGCCATCAACTACATGGGAGTCCAGCGACATAGCCATTACGCCAACTGCTGGTCCTGTTGCCACAAACTTTCTGAAATACCCTTGTATATAAAACATAAAATGAATTTCATATTTAGACTTGGGTCCTTCTTCAAGATGCAAATATATACTCCAAAATTAAAAAAAAAAACATAAAAATCCAACCCAAGCATTTCAACTATGGATACTCAACCTGTACTGTGAACCATATACTGCAAAATCCCTTATAAGAAAACAAACCACCAACAAATTCATTCATCTTAGTATACTACTCAAACATTATTTCTTTTTTTGTATTTTTGAAAGACTTTTGCTACAGAGAGACAGAGATTGATAGAGAGCCAGAAAGCAAGAAATAACTCCCCAGAGGGGATGACCACACAGCAATCACTTCTCCAGTCTCCTCTCGGGATTTTGGGCACACAAACACACATACACACTCCTGGCATGAGTTTTAAGTCACTGGGTCTGGGACTCAAACTGCGGTCAACTATATGGGAGCCCAATGACATAACTATAGGCCATCTGCTGGTCCCCCCAAATTATTTTCTATGTGTAACACAAGCTGAAAGACTGGGAAGCACTGGCAGAATTATGTTAAAGCAGTGACAACCAGAACTTTTAAAATACATACTCTTTGGGCCAGAAGGTGAGGTGGAGGTTAAGGAGGCTGGATCCCATTCTCTTTCTTTCTCTCTCTGAGCAAGCCCACATGCCCTGTAACAAATCTATGTATACACACACACACACACACACACACACTCACACTTTTTAATAAAAAAATTCAATGTCTACCCTTAATTGATTTTATTGCATTAATCCTAAAGACTACTTACTTCCTGCTTATCAAGTAATCAAATTCCAGGTTATATTTATTTAATAGCTCATGTACTTTTTAAAATACAGGTCCTCATACAGCTGGTGTAACTAACCTCTTCTGGTATGGGTAAGAAATCTCCTAAAAGCTTTTTAGATAAGGACATGATGGGGCAGCATCCCATGTTGTAGCATACATTTCTTCTAATCACTCTGCAACCTCCAAAATACCAAATTTCCTCCTCCTCCTCACAGCTTTATCACTTCCTAATATAAAGCATGATTAACTTAAACATTTTTGCTCTTATCCACACTTCCCAAATAGAGTATTAAATCCACAAGGTCACAAATCTGGTCTGCTTTTATTCCTCGTTTGTATCCCCAGCTCCTAGGTAAGTATACACACAGTGGACTCCCACAAAGTAATTCCTGGGTGAATGAACAAACCTGATAATTTGGCTATGACTTCACATATAGTTCAGTCATTTTGAAGAGCGCTAAACTTTGCTATCAAGATGGTCAAAAAATAAATTTTGGGGACCAGCAGTTAGCATAATGGCTATGTCCCTGGACTCCCATGTGGTCGACCACAGTTGGAGTACCGGGCCCGGTGGCTTAAACTCACGCGGGCGTGTGTGCGTGTGTGCCCAAGATCCCGGGAGGAGAAGGGAGAAGGGCCTGCAGCGTGGCCATCACCCCTAGGGGGTGATTTCTCGCTTTCTATCTCTCTGTCTCTGTCTTTCTGGTGAGCTCACGCAACCTGTATCAAAAACCTCTCCAAAAATAAATAAATAAATAAATAAACAAATTTGGTGTAACAAAGACACAGAATAATCACAAAGAAAGTAGTTACTTCAAAAAACTTGATTTATCTACATGAAATGTTTTTAGAGATACTACCAGAAGATCTGTACCATATATTTCTAAATACAAATCAAAGGGAAAGATTTCAATTAATTTCAATTAAAATAGGAAGCATTAGTTTTCCATTCCTCTAATCAAAAGACCCAGGAGAATAAAGAAGAATAAGACACTTCCAGGTAGTATTTAGGGCACAGAAAAATACACTATTCCACTGGCAAGTATTTTTTTCCACTGCTTACGTCATCATGTAAAGTTCAAGATTATCGACATCTCCCTTAAAAACAAATCTGTCAGGACCAGTAGTTGGCATAATGGACTGCTATGTAGTGGACCATGGTTCAAGCCCTGGACCTGGTGGCTTAAACTCGCGCCAGGTGCGTGTGTGTGCGTGCCCAAGATCCTGAGAGGAGAATGGGGAGAAGGGACTGCAGTGTGGCCATCCCCACGAGGTGATTTCTCACTTTCTGTCTCTCTGTCTTTGTCTTTCTGGCAAGCGCAGGCGCCCTATAACAAAAACCTCTCAAAAATAAATAAATAAACTGTCTTTTCTAGATACTTGAAGTCTTAATCTAAATAGCTCACACCACCCAACTCTGAACTCTTGTCAAATAAAATCACAATGTTGCAGATCTTAATCTTTAGTCTTAAATGTTTTAATTTTAATATAGGTAATCAAACTGGTTCTAACAAATAATGTTTTAGTCTCAAGACAGATAAAAATCTTAAAGTAGTCATGTAGACCATCTACTGTTCAAGTAAGGTTCCACAGTTCCTTTTTTGGACTCAAATGACGAAACTTCTTTAACGTCTCTGGGGAAACTAGCGTAAAGTATAGAGTTTCCTGAAATTGTTCCTGTTTTTCCCCTGCACCATTTCGTGACATCTCTTTAACTAGCAGTGTTATACACAACTTTTCTCTTCCGAGGAGGATCCAGAGGGAGAAACAAAAATAAAGAGACAATTATAAAGAAAAGTTTGAAACAGGAAAGCACAGAAGTAAATGTGAAGCAAAGAAATACACAAGAGAAAGAACATACAGAAGGAAAAACACTTCTAGCATAGAAAAGGGGCAACTCGGACAGGGACAGGCTTGCTTATTCTTCCAGAAACAAAAGCAAAAAATCCTAAGAAAAAAAAGTGTCTCTTTCTTTACTTAAGGAGCTGTTTGTAAAACTCTAGAAGGTGTTCAGGCAACACCCTTAATAAAAGTTCTACCTTTTCTATGTGCTCTGATACTAGTCTTCACAGATGAACTTAATGCACAATCGGTCTCTACAAAACTACAATTGTGGTTGCCATCTATGCCCGGAAAAAAAAAAAAAAAAAAAAAAAAAACCAACAAATTCCTGTATTGGGGGGAGAAAAGGAGTAAACGAAGTGGGAAAGCCAGAAAAGCATGCATTGCCGAGTCAGGGATATGACACACAGAACAAACGCCTATCAAACTGAAGTTCCACCAAAGGGCTGGGGAAGAAGCGCAAAGAGCTCAAGCCTGATCGCGACCGCAAGGGTGGGGCATCGTAAGAAAAAAGAAAAAAAAAATAAAAAAGAGAAAACGAGCTACCCCAGAGGCTTAGGGGGTTAGTGACTCGGCTCTTGAGAGACTGCCTATTAGGCGGCGAATGATGTTGGTGGGCCAAGGGCAGCGCTGGCAGTGAGGAAGCGGCTGCGGGAGGAGCGTGCCTGAGAGTGCGGAGACTGACAAAGTAGGTACCCACCGGGCAAGGGGCTGGGAGTCCAAGGGGAGCGAGCGAAGGGGCCGCGCGGTCGGGAGGCCGAGCGTGGGAGGCCGGCGTAGAGGCCGCTGAGCACGGGCTGCAAAAGCCGCCTTCTCTTCTCAGCTCCCACGCCGTCTCGGCCCCTCTCTGGGCCGCCCCAGCCGGGCGCCAACGACGGGCGCAGCTGTTTCCGCCGAGCCGGGGACCGCGGGGGAAAAAGGCATCCCTGGGGCTGGCAGCCAGGCCAGCAGCGGCAGTCTGTGTGTGCGGGGCGAACCTTCCGAGATCACCTCCGCGGCGCCCAC
>NW_006159428.1:6075427-6075825 GCF_000334495.1 Tupaia belangeri chinensis
CCCAACACCCGCCCTTCCTCTGGCCGCCGCTCACCCCTCCCCGACGCCGTGGAGCTGGGGAAAGACCGGCCACCACGGCCCCTCCCAGCCAGCCCGGGTGTCCGCGAGTCCCGGACGCCACCCTGGCCCGAATGCCCGCACCCTCTCTGCGGCTCCCTCGCCCGCCCAGATGCAGCAAACTGCTCGCGTCACGCCGCGGGGGCCCAACATCCCGGGCGCGGGGGGTGGGGCCTCTGCTGGGAAGGGGACGGCGCGAGGTGATTGGCTGGCCGCGGGGCGCCCGGAGGGTGGGGCGCGGGGGCGGGGCTTGGTGGAAGGTGCTGTAGGTACCCTCGTTCAGAGCCGCGTCCCTAGTGTCGGCGTCCGGCGGGCTCCGCCTCCCCGCCCCCTCTGAGGCC